>NC_083701.1:67019285-67322857 GCF_033118175.1 Dama dama
AGGCACCAATGTTCAAAGCACAGGCTACCTTTTACAGAATTTCCATTCTGAAAGGCAATACCAATTTACCAAGTTGCACGATGACCCAACCCATCTTGTCTCACACAGAACATTTTCCTTTAAAAATTTCAGCAGGGTAGATATTTTTAAATGTAGATTTTTTTTATTCATTTCTCTTACTTCTATTTATTATGTTTATCCATTCAAAAACTGTTTACTGAATATTTTCTAAATGCCAGATATTATCCTTTTCCTCTCAGAGCTCACAGTCTAGTGGAGAAGAAAGACAGTAAGTAAGTAAATGAACAGGTGATTCTAAAAGGTCAAATGCAATGAAGGAAATCAGCAATGTGCCAAGATATAGGGAAAAAACTCATTTATTGAATAATTCAAAGACTTCACTGAGGTGGTGCTACACACTGGGTCTTAAAGGATGAGGAGTCAGCTTTACAAAGGAACTAATACTATGAACAAAGGTCCTACAACAGGAAAGAAGAGTACTTTCAATTTAATTGAATGTTTTATTTTATAGCAACCTAGTGAGACTGGCCATTTTCTAATATGTTTACTAATCTGTATTCCTATGTTCATATATTTAGATTATTAACCTGTATATTATACATAAAGGCTATTAACCCATTTATCTCAGTGCTTTTCCTAGTATATTATTCTGCAATTTTGTTTATGGTGTTTGACATAGAGGGAGTTTTTCTTAAGTAGTTATACTTACATATATTTTCCTTTGTGACTTTCCCATGACTCCTAAACTTTTCTTATCCAGATATCAGATGTTCCTATTTAGTATTCTGTTTTATGACATGAATTTTACATTTAATGCTTTTATACACCTGAAATTTATTCTGGCATAGGTAAGAAACCCTTTTTTCTTTAAAATATTCACATTCTAAAGATGCTAACTGCTCCAGAATCACCAAATACTGTGTGACCTCCGGTTTCCACACTTATAAATGAAAATAATAATAGTTGCATCAGGAGAGGATTAAAGGAGATAATGCATAAATAATGTTCAAAGCAAGTAGTCAACATGTGGTAGCTATTATTTATTGCTATTAATAATCCAATCTACTGATTTATGATATTCTATCATATTAAATTTTTATACAGTATTATAACACTACTTCTGGGCTGTCTGGTCTAATCCTTTACTCTGTTTTTAATTCTTTTGTCAGTAACATGCACCTGGTAAAACTAGCCTAGAGTATTTCCCATTACTTGACATTTTACATGTTTTAGCTAATCTCCTCTGATTATTCGTCCAGATGACATCTACTCAGAACAGTGGTTCCCAACTTAGCTGCCTGAAACCACAGGGGAGCTCTAACCTATAGAATACTAGAAAGAATAGTCATCTCAATGTACCATCTGGGTCCAAAATAGTCTTTTTATTTATTTTTAATATATTGTCATTTTACAACTAACTTACAGCAATACAAATAAAGGGATAGTAAAAAAAATTACTTTAAGAACAATCTTTATAAAAATTTAAACACAGCAAATTTCTTATTACATGTTTCTGTTATTGAATGCATACAGAAGCAAAACAATCTGTATGTTTGCAAAGGATAAAAGATGTATCCTTTAAATGCAACTAACTGCTCATAAGTTATCAAGCATGAATCTACAACATTTCCATTTGCTTTTAGGAGTATTGTTTACTAATTAATTCTGAGTCTGAGAAATCATCAAGAAAATCATCAGTTGAAGACTTGCAGTCTGAGATTTCACTAATAATGCTTTATCATCATTATTAAGTCTAAGTGTAGCCTTTTCTTTCCACTTATCTTCTGACTTGTCTAATCACTCTGAAATGTATGGTTTTGTCCTTTTATTGTCATTATGTGGAAAATATAAAATGAAAAAATCTATATTCGCAAATATGTTAAATGAAAGCTTAAAATAAACAGAAAAGACCAAGAAGGATATCTCCAAACTGCTCTTGTATCTTTTTGAAAAATGATGCAATACTTTGGTTAATGTAATAAAAAAACTGAAAAATGGTGCAATGGTGGTGATATATTTTATCACTGTATCATCCTTCTAGGCAATTACTTCTATGTTCTTTTTTTTTGGGGGGGGGGGTGTTAATAATTCCTAATAGTAAAATGCTTCATGTTATAGGGAAAATAAGATCACTAAAATCCTGTACTGTATCTTAGATTTATACATGTCTAATAAGCCTATATGGTAATCACAAGCTATGTTATTTAGTAAGTAAAATTTCCTTTTTGTTTTGGAAATCTCTAAGAAATAATAAAACATATAAATATCAATCATTACAAATAATTAGAACTGATTAAAACAGAAATTCAAAAACCAAAATTGAAACCAATAGACTGATGATAAATATAAAAGGTTAAGAATCATGGTTATCTAGATCTCTCCCCAAGATGTTCTGATTTTATTAGTCTGAGGTATGTGGGGTATGGCCTACACTGATATCCTTTAAAATTCCCCAGGTAATTCTACTGTGCAGCTAAGGTTTAGAGCCATGTTAAATTACAATAAATAAATGAAAAAAAAAAAAATAAACAGACCAAATCCACTGAAATTTTGATGAATTCATATTACAGTCATAAATTAACTTGTCATAGTCAGACGTTAATTTATAATTTAAAATGTTCCTAACAGGTTGATACTATCTCTTCCCAAGATTTTAAATCTTGAGTTAATGGGCCCAGAAATTCTGTAGGTTTCCTATCACAGGATTATTATGTTACTTACATAGATTCCCAGGGACTTCATACTTTTGTTGCTATTTTGAATCTAATCTCTTTTCCACACTGTATTTTCTAATTCATTATAAGAAAAGTACTAATATTTCTGTTAGTTTCTTCCCACATCCAGCCACTTCGGGGAACTCTCCATTCTAACCCCTCCAGTACCCTGGCCTGAGAATCCCATGGACGGAGGAGCCGGGCGGGCTGCAGTCCGGGTCGCACAGAGGACGCGACTGAGCACAGCACAGCACACGCTCTAACAGTTCTCCACGTGACCTCCTCTGTCTTCTCTTCCAGCAAATGGTGTCTGGCAGCCTTAATTCCTAGTTTAAAACAGGAAAAGCATACCGAAAACAAAACAAAGAAATCCTCTTAACCTTTATACAGTCAGCTTTATAAACCAATTTTTAAAAATTAAGCCATCCAAAGTTTCAAAAAAAGTTTTCTTGTAGACAAGAACCATATTTGAATTGTCCAAGTTCCACTCTAGTCTTTTGCTAACCTTGTTTCTAAAGTTAATACGTTCCTCAGTGGAGTGTCTACCACCTGTTAAAAATGAAATACTAGATGAGGCAAAAACTCTCTTAAAAAGAATACTGGTTACAACTGAAAAGCGAGTCCAACTGTCACAGAATACTATGGCCCAGTTCTTCTTACAGAAAACCAATACCTCTTATCTCATCCTTGTGGGTGAGTTTAAAACAAAAAATCATCTAATTAATTTCTTACTTGAATCCAAGACATCTGGTATCAGTGAGAATGAGTATTCATTCAACTGTGCACTGTACCAGAAAAAACAATAAACTATGAACCAAAAGACCTGGATTCTAATCTCAGCTCAGGCACTAAATAAGAAATTTCATACAAACTACCTAACCGCTCTATACCCACCCACACCAGCCACCACCTTGAATAAAATAATCTGCAAAGCCCTTTCTGTCTTTAAAATAATGAACTCTGCTAACAGATAACACTTCTGGTTTACTGCAAGGCTTCGTTGTTTCTGTTTTTTGTTTTTAGTCGCTACGTCATGCCCAACTCTTTTGCGACCCTATGAACTGTAGCCCACCAGGCTCTCTGTCCAAAGGATTTCCCAAGCAAGAATACTGGAGTGGGTTGCCATTTCCTTCCCCAGGAGATCTTCCCAACCCAGGGATTGAACCCACAACTCCTGCACTGGCAGGCAGATTCTTTACCACTGAGCCACCAGGGAAGCCCACTACAAGCCTTACTTGCCTACAAATTATTTTCAATCAAATTTTTGACTGTGTCTTAACATCAATCAACATTTTTAAATCTGTGTTACTGCTGAATTCAGACTACAGCAAATGTAGAAGGAAAAGAAGACACAAACAGGAAAGCAGGGAGCAAAAAGATATTTTCAAAAAGCAGCAACTATCAGAGGTAGATCCTCCTTGGGCAAATGTCTAAGTGTTACAGCAGACTATCCCTCTCCTAATACACCTAAGTCTAATGAACAATTATTCTAAACACCTAAGAAAAGGGCAAAAGGTTTTACTTTCGAAAGTTATATAACTTAGTAAGTATAATAATAATCAGGGAATTCTAGGTAAGACGATCAATAAAATACTAGGATAATAAAGCAAGAAACAGTTGAACATGTTTCAAATTAAATTTGGCATTTTAGTAAAATGTACTTATTCCATCAATAAGAAAAGACAAAGTTTTTCCCTCTCCTTTCCAGTAGGACACCATTTTTTTTTTAATGCATGTTTTTCCATTATACTTTGCTACCTTCAGAAATAAATATTCCATTCATGCGGACTTTACCATGCATTTGGGGAAAGCCACTGAAGACACAAGAAACTTAAAATATATGGTAATAAGTACTAAATATGCTCAAAATAATTATTCAAACACTAACAAGAAGTGAAAAGTAAAGCTATGACTAATTTAGCATCTCAGTAAGGGCAGTTTCAAATAGGTTAGGCATGATAGAAAAACTCACTATGGTATATAAAGAACAACTAAGCCACAGTTGAAGATTTTCTAAAATTAATTTAGAAAACCAGAAGGGTCACATTATGAATTTTTTTAAAAAAAGGTCTTTAGAGAGGGGAAGAATACGACCTCAAGCAAAAACAAGTCTTCAACTTGCATTTAAACCACATCACAGAAGACAACATTAATATTCTTTAACTACAGCTATGATCAGGTAACTCTCTATTCAACAACCAAAGGTTCCCTGGTCAACTAAATCAAATCCAAAATCCTTAATCTAGTATGTAAAGCCCTTAAGTCAAGCCCCAGCCTGCCTATCTTTTCAGTTTTGCCTCTTTCTGTAAGTTCTCTTATAATCAAACCAGACTACCAGTTATTCCCAGGATATGCTCTGGGCTTCCTCCCCTCCACCTGCTACTCTGAAATCTATTCAGTCAATTCAGTAACCTCACTGCCACGTGGTGTTTCACCTGTACCATTTTATGGCACTTACAATTCTATTAAATTTTATAAAAATGTCTATGTCTGCTTAATTTCAACAGATTTGGAGGTTCCTGAAAAAAAAGAACATCATTTCCTACAACTTTGTATTCCCAACAGCGCCTACAAAATTGCTTGCATATACATACCAGCAATGTGCACTGAGCAGTTAAAAGTGGCAGCAACTTCTCAATCTTGGGTTTTATAAAAATCAAAGACATCATTTTTGACATTCATAGTACTAATTTTCACACAAAACAGGAACCACACCCCACACATCAAATGCTTCACTAGGCCCACAGATTTTAAATTTACAGCAAAAGTTCCGGTCTATTTAACTATGGTATCTAATTATGAATTCTAAGTGTTGAGCGTTGAGCATAGCAGATCCTGTTTTTAAAGTCTCAATCTCATGATAATATATAAAAATGATTTCTTCTCTTGCCAAAAAGCACAGCTGTTTAGTTAGCAAATAAAAAATGATGATGTATGCGTATTTTCATCAACAAATTTCACATTAAAAAACTGCATCATGTCAGAAAGTATTTGTACAGGGGCAGCTGTACAGTGCTGACAGCTGTTAAATCATTGTATAATATTTGAAAAATAAAGCTGGTACCCATTATAGCCCTAATAGTAGTTACAATCTCATTACATTCAAGACTTTATGCTTTGTGTTAAAGGGAAAAAAAGAATGAACCAGACACTGGGAATTAAGACGTGTTTCCAAAAAGTTTTAATAAAAAGCACAATGAAATAAATACTATAATTTTAAAAAAGTGGTAAGGAAGAATGTAGCAGTTGAACACTTGAAACAGGCTGTGAAAAAAAAGTTGAACTTCAAAAGACAAAAAAATGATACAGCATAAAGCCCTACAAGTAAAAATGTGTTGTAAAAAAGTTACATGTACTCCACTACCTTGCTTTTAAAATCTGAAGAACTGTAAGGACTCCTAATTTTTAAAATAAAGTGTTTCCCCCGCTCCCCCGGAAAAAAAAAAAATTACATGTACAGCTGCAGAAGACGCAGTATAGGAGTTATTCAGCAGAAAAAGTTATTTAGTGGGAAAATAGTGGAGAAAAACAAGTGAGAGATCTTGTTGATTCCTGAGGGTTCTTTTCAAAGCTTCAGGAATAAGTGGCCTGATTTGATCTGGATTCTTCTAAGATAACTGTGGAAACAATGAAAAGACTTCAGAAGGGAGAGACTGAAAGCAGGACCCAGTTGAAAAATTACAAAAGGGGAAAGTTGAGGCGAGTCTGAAGTTTGCAACAAGAAAAGGAAAAACTGGTAAGGTTCAGGACTGCCATAACTAATTAGATGTGGAAGAGTAAAACTGAAATTAAATCCCTGGGTTCTTAGTGTAAGCAATATGGAAGCTAGTAAAATCAGTAATTTTCAATGAATTTCAAGTAAAAAAACATTTAGTGATCACTTTGTACAAAGGTAGAGGTACTCAAAACTCCCAATTTTTGTGAAGAAAGACAGTCACCAAGCTTACATACACAGATATATGTAATTCATTGTTACACATTAGGGTATGTTTCCAAAGGAAAGAGGATGATGGGAGAAACTGATAAGGAAGGAAACAAAATAACAAAGTGTTTGGTAGCATACAATGTGCTATGAACTGAGGAATATGATTACCTCAAATCTGTGCACTCAAAGTCTAAAGGAGCAGAGGAAAAACCAAAACATAAAATTTTTTTAATTAAAAAAATAAAAAGAGTGATGAAACCTCAGGCCAAAGATTATGGTTGGCTTTGATGGTATAGTAACTTTGATCAGGGGGAATATTTAGAAACTCTTAAATGACTAGAAATTCAAGCTAGGCCTTAGAGTAAAAGTCAAACTATTTAGGGGAAAGGGAGAGAGAAAGATGATGATGGTGTTCAAATAAAATAAGGAAATAACTGAGCCCAGGCTGGAAGAAGCAGGGTCTGGGGAAAGTATAGCAGTAAAGTAGAAATCTGGCAAGATAGTGAAGAGCCAAAATACAAAGGAAAAGTAAGCATCAGACTGACTAACTTAGGCTTTACTATACAAGCAATGGGAAGACTACGGTTTTTAACTAGGAAAATATTAATAAATACGCAGAGGCAGAATACAGGATGAGACGACCAAAGAAGCAATACTGAAGGGAAAAAAAGAAAAAAGCAGGGGTATATTACAACATTCTCTAAATGAGAGGTAACAAGTCTAAGCCACAAATTTGACACCAGAAATAAAAAGGGGAAGATAGAAGTAAGAGAGATTACTGAGGTAAGGCAGAAAGGATTTAGCAACCAAGTGAATGTGTTTGAAACTGAATGTAAGATAACTTGTTTTACAGCATTTAATGTTTAAGCATAAGCCATTGGGCAGGTCAGATGCTAGCTTTGTTCCAGGAGGGAGAAGAAATCATTCTGGGATATACTTATCTTGAAGTACCTTCAGGGTATCCATCATACAAACATCTATCAGACAACAGAAACACCAAGAAAAGCAGGAACCTCCAGGACATAGAGAGATGTGAAGAGATGACTGTTGTTGCTGTGACTGAGAGGAGAGGGCAGAGGACCAACCTTTGGGGAACGCCTAATTTAAAAAGCAGGAGAAGAAGCAAGAGAAGGAGACAAGAGAGCACAAAGCACCTTTTCAACATGCTTTCACACGTCCCCCAAGTCTCAGAGACTAAATCAGCTTGTGCCAAAAGGCCACAATATGCACTAAACGTGGTGGGAAAAAAATCAAGGACTAAAAGTAAGATATAGTAATATTTCAGAGAGCAGAGTTCTTTGATTCTGGAATTTTTAACCACAGAAGTTTATCCTGAAAAATAAAACTCTTGGGAGTGGTAGTAGGGGGCTGTAAAACAAATTCTTCCCTGTGGCATCAACTCTAATAGCGATAAACAGAACCTAAATTTCTAGCCCTAGAAAGGAATGGCTAAATATAACATTTAAAAAGCCAAATATCAGGACTTGCCTGGCGGTCCAGTGGCTAAGAATCCAAACTAAGATATCTCATGCCGTGGAGCAACAAAGCCTGGGCACTGTAACTACTGCGCCTGCACCGCCACAGCGAAGCTCCCTGCATGCCGCAGCTGAGACCTGATGCAGCCAAACAAATTTTTTTAAAAAGCCAAATATCATAAAAGAAAACATTTTACTACATAAACATATTAAACTTCAACACTGGTGGGAGGGGAATTAAAGTTAAAGAAAAACTGTTGTACAATGTGGCAAAGGATCACATTTTTAATATATAAAGGGCTCCCATAAATCATGAGATAAAAGGAAAATATTTCCCCTCAAAATGGGTAAGATACAAATGGCAATTTCCAAAGGAACAAATGAAGTGAAAGTGAAAAGTGAAAGTCACTTAGTCATGTCCAACTCTTTGGGACCCCATGGGCTATACAGAACATGGAATTCTCCAGGCCAGAATACTGGAGTGGGTAGTCTTTCCCTTTTCCAGGGGATCGTCCCAACTTGGACTGAACCCAGGTCTCCCGCATTGCAGGTAGATTCTTTACCATCTGAGCTATCAGGGAACAAATGAAAACAACCAGTAAATGGAAAAAAACATTGGCTCTAAGTGCAAATCAATGAAATAAAAATTTAAATGATGTATTATTCACCTAAGATGTGGAGAAAATGAGCATGCATAGCCTTCAGAGTATATACTGGAAGAGCTTTTCAAAATGCCATTTCTGGCAATGTAAGCACTTTAAAAAGTTTCTACAATTCTACCTCCAAGAATAAATGCAAAAAATAATTAGACCAGTGTACAAAATTGTTTACATGAAGACGTTCACTGTAGCTTTGTCTATAATGCTGAAAACTCAGAAACAACCTAAACATTCAACAAAAAAAATTATGGCATATCCATACAATGGATTTTTAAATAGCTCTTCAGAGAACACAGATTAATATTTAACATGGAAAATTGCTAAATAAGGCAGTTTATGAAATAAAAGCTTCTAAACAGCACATACAATATAAATCTTTTTCTTTAAAGTCTGGAAAAACACCCACCAAAAATTCAGTACTGGTTATCTCTAAGTATTGATACTAGGGTGAAATATTTTGACACTGCCTAATTATTTTATATTGAACATATTCTCATAAACAAAGAAATCGGTTTTAAATTAAAATATAAAGAATATTTAGAAAAATATAATGATGAACACAAAATTATAATTAGGGGCTTCCCTGGTCGCTCAGTAGGTAAAGAATCCACCTGCCAGTGCAGAAGAAGAAAACAAGTTTTTTTTTCCTTCAACTACTGTTTAAACAAAACAAGTATAAAGAATTAAATGGAAATGTAAAGAAAAAGAAAGATGAAAGAGTTGATGCAAAGAAGAAAACAGAAAATTCACATCACAAAATCCATAGAAGGAAGCAAGGTCATCTGTTAAGGAGTCAAGTGTTTCATGACTGGGTTTAGCAACCTGAGTTAGGAGTGAAAAGGCAGTAAAGAAAAGTCAACTTTGGGATGAAAAAGATCAGAAATGAACACAGGCAGCTGGAAAACAAATATTTAACAGCCATGATAGATGTGCTTTTTTTCGGGGGTGCTGCTGCTGCTGCTGCTAAATCACTTCAGTCGTGTCTGACTCTGTGCAACCCCATAGACGGCAGCCCACCAGGCTCCTCCGTGCCTGGGATTCTCCAGGCCAAGAACACTGGAGTGGGTTATGGCAACCTACTCGAGTACTCTTGCCTGGAGAATCCCAGGGATGGAGGAGCCTGGTAGGCTACAGTCCATGGGGTCTCGAAAAGTCGGGCATAACTGAGCGACTTCACTTTCGGGGGTGCTAGGCAGGGAGAAAAGAAAAAGTAAAAGGTGTTATTTACAAGTTGAGAATTGACCAGTAACATAAGGTCAAGGAGAGAAGGACTATGTGGTACTAGTGGGTTCATAGTATATGAACTACAGAATTCAAGATTGGCAAAAGGGAAGAAAACTAACAGCCTGGGAAGGATTGCAGGTGACCAGAAGGACAAAAAGTTGGTTCACTGGATAGGATGGAAAATACAAAGACAGACCCTTGAATGACAATCTCTGGTCACAGTTTAAGACCTGAGGTCTAAATGATGACAAGGTTAAAGAACACAGTCATTCATGCAGGTCATTAATGTAAAGTGGAGATTAAGGTCACTGAACTTGGTGAACTGTAGATCTGAATGTGGTCTTTCTGGCCTGAAATAAAGGTAACTATTACTTTAATCTTTGTGCACTTCACTTTCCTCCAAATTCATTCTTTCTAACCTGACAGGAATTTGGCTGGTACTTAACCTCTCTCTGCACTTTATTCAACCACAAAATGAAGAGAATAAGGAGATGAGAGACTGAATTAAATGAATGGTTCTCAACCCTGACTGCACATTAAAACAAAGAGACAAACAAAAAAACTGGCAAAGCTACCTATACTTTGATTCCAAAGCCAGTGATTGTGATTAATTGTTGAAGGGTGGGGTTCAGGAATCAAGTATTTTTTAAGAAGTTACTCAGGGAACTCTAATGAGCAGCCAAAGTTGAGAACTGAACCACGTATTTCTAAAGGTTCCTTCCCTTTTAAAACTTTGCTCACTGCCACTGTGCTCATTTGCTGATTAACCTATTGAACATCCTGCACCAAGCACTTCACAAACATCTTAGTAAACACTGGGAGGCAAATGTTTCTGTGTCAGTTTACAAATAAGTTCAGTGAAGGTTAAAGAAATGAAGTGACCTGTTCAAGATTCAAGAGTCACAAGCTAGAATGGAGCCCAGCTAGAATTGAGGTTTGATTTGATTTTGCTCCAATCCATCCTACATGTAACTTGCTTTCTCTAGCACTCACAGCAATTACTTGAATGCCTTCTGTTCTCTTCCCAGGACCCCCTCTCCTCCCACCCCCAAGCAAAGCACAAAGTTTGTGATTTACAAGTTGACTGGAGAGAAAATTATGGGAACAAGGAATTAACCCCAAATTTTACAGTAATTTCATTACAGAATTACAGACCACCACCTAGGGAGGGTTTGCAATTTAAAACAGCACTATGAGAGTGTATTACGGAGTGCATTTTATTCACTTAAGCCAACATACACCTTGTTATTAAACACACAGCTGGTGTACAAAGCTGGTTTTCAAAAATAAATTTATCAACAGAAATGCAATTTTTATGTTTTCCAATAAGCAAGATGTTCTGAAACAAAATTCTAAGACAATTCTAGCAAAACAGTAAGTGACAAGAGAAATGAAGAGTGTTCTATCAAATAACTTAAATGTATAAACATGATCTTCAAATTTTTAAGGCATTAACTATTTCTATCCAGTGCAAACATTAAACACAGTTGCACTTTAAAAGTATGATTACTATCTTTTTTGCTGACCCACTGCTGCTGCTTCTTTGTTGATTATACTTCAGTACATTATCTACTTGGAAATTTCATAAACATTCAGGTTCTGTACCCCTAGTCCAAATTTAGTTGAGTTACAAAGATAAAATCTCAAAAAGAAAAAAAAAGGCAATTAGAAAAGGTCTAACTACTTTCACTCTTGGAAAGTGCAATTTAACAAGAAATTCATGAAGTATATTTATAAAAGTGTATGTGTATTCATCCATTCAAACCTTTCATGAGCATCATGTTCTCAGCACCCTGAGGAGGAAGAGGCAAGTCAGAGCTCATGTAACGCTTGCTGTTGAGGAAGTGCCATGGCAGAAAAATGTAATATTTACTGGAATTCATCTGGACAGATAAGTGATTTATTCTTGGGGAGAAAAGGGGGTGGGATAAGGAGAACTGTGCAAATAAGCTTTAAAGAGCACAGGTTGTGTATTTTTAAGAGAAAAAATTTCAGTATATAAAACCTTGGAAATGAGGGAAATTCCTAGGAAACACACACACACTCACTAAGGAACTCAATTAAAATCAGAAAGAGCAGGTAGGACAGAGAAAACAAAGTGGGCAGAAACTGCTCCACGGGAATGAGTTAAGTATCCTGCAAAGGTATACGATAAGAAAAATGAGAAGGCTTCAGTCATAAGACCTCAGTTAAACACCAACTTGTCCGCTAGATTTGTGACATTAGTTAAATCACCGCAATTTTAGGTAACTTTTCATCCAGAAAAACACATATGTATAATGGCAATCACCTGACAATGAAAAAAAACAAAACAAAAACTAAGAATATTAGCAATCAAACCTGAGCAGAAGTTATATTTTTACCTACAGATTAAGAAGAGAAATTCTCCAAGACACTTTGAAGGATTTATCTTCTTTGTGATTAAGAGTGCTCTCAGTACAATTAATAAATTTGGAAGCCCAGATGCCTCTATTAAAACTAGTAATTGACATCCATTTACTTGGGTGATTCAAGCTGAATCTTTTTTGCTGCCTTGGTCAAGGCACCAGTTTTATTTTTTGAGGCGATTACATGTGCTTTCCACATAAGTAACTTAATACCATCCAACGCTTAATTCACCTCCAACGCTGCGAGGACCGAAGAGATTAAAAACAGAAGCCTTCGTTAATACTGAATTAACCCGAGGACCCCATGAGCTACCAGAGTACAGAAAAATGTAAATACTCAGAACACGGGAGGCATGCACCCTTAAGGAACCAAACGAGGGGGAAAACTTTACAATGTCAAGATCACTTCACCTTATTCTTAAGGGAACAACACATGCCTTTTGGTGATCGGTCTTGGCTTTCTTCGCTGAAGTTCTTCAGTAACGCACTAAAAAAACAACAAACCTTGAGTCTATGAATTACAGAGACGGGCTTGGTTATCTGTAACCTTCATACTACCCGTTCTTTTCACCGCACACTCGCAAGTTACTATTACAACTTAGTAAGAGCGCACAGTGGGTATTCAAGCCGCACGAACAGCAAGCTCTCGGCATCAAACACAAGTTTTAAAGAAAAACTTTGGCATACGACTTTAAAAGACTCCAAGTAAGTAAGGCGTCAGAGCCAGCCCTTCTATCAGGGCAAATTGTGCGGTGCCTTTTTTTTTTTGCCTCAAATCACACAAAAAGACACTGTTCAAGTTACAAGTTCCCTGATGCCCAGACCCTGCAAACTTTCTGGACAGAAAGGCGCTGGCACCCCAAGACGCCAGTGGCCACGACGGACACCCAAGTCTTCACGCCCTCACAACTTCTCGCCGGACCTCGGGGTCCCCCTCCCCGCGGGCCGGACGAGCACCCGCGCGGCCCTCCCTGCGGCCCGCGAGCCCTCCGGCGGACGGCCGCGGCCCCCTCAGGGCGCGGGGAGCCGCCCGGGAGCGCCCCGTTTCTCACAGACCCCAACATGGCGTCGACCGCCGCCGCTGCCGCCGCCGCCGCCCGAAACGACGACACCTCCCCGCGCCGCCGACGGCCCGGGGACCGCGGGGGGGAAGCGCCCGGAAAGTTTCGCTTCTCTTCTCCCGGCCCGCCGGGGGGCCGCCCGACGACCAAGCCCGGGCTTCACCTACCCAGCCGGGCGCGGACGGCCGCAGCGGCGAAGGTCCGACTTCTCCTCGTCCCGGGCGCCGCGCACGGACCCTCCTTGCTTCCCCGCCCCAGCTTCGCAGGGTGTGCTGCCAGCGGCCCCGCGCAGCCGGCGCGATCCGGACGCCGCGGGCGGGCGTTGCAGACGCTCGCAGGTGACCCTCCCGCCCCTCCAGTAGAAGCCCACAACGGCCGCCGGGGCTGGCCTCTCCCCTGCGCGCCCGCGCAGAAGCGCGCCGCCACCCACACGCCGGGCGCGGGCGCGGGCGCGAGCACACCCCCAGCGCTCGCTCCCCGCCCTTTCTGGCCTGCTCCCTCGCCCCGCCCGGGCAGTCCCGCGCGCCGGGCCCGAGGGGGCGGGGCCAGCGCGGAGGCTACACCCGCCTGGGCGGCTGGGGCTCGGGATTGGCTCCTCTGCTCGGAGTCGAGGGCGCGCGCCCTGACGCGGATTGGCTGCACGTGAGACGTCTTTTACCTGGGCTGCGGGGTGCAGCCGAGCCCTCGGAAAGGACGGTTCACCTCCTCGTGAACTGCTTAACGACGCTATAAAAATGGAAGGATGGCTAGGCCCCTTTCCCGTCACCCCGAACGGGCCTTTGCGGGGAATTCAGGAACTTTCCGCAACCGGGAAATGAAAGCTTTGGATTTAGCTGCCCAAGGCATCCGGGTAGACATCTGTTTGCTACATCCCCGAAGCGCGGCCGTTCCTGCCCCCTCACGTGTTCCATCCACTTGCTCGCCCTGAAAATCCTACCGCTTGAAACACATACCCCACATATTCCGCACAGCCTTTTAAGTGATGCCCTTATTCCCTGACTTAGAATTCTGGTCTTTCCCAAAATTTTCTGTGACACCACAAACGTGCTTCACACTCTTGGGAAACAGTGATGATGGGTATACAGTATATAAGGTCGAACGTGCCCTTCATTTATACCACAACTAAGTGCGCTGGTGGGTCCGTGGAGATGTAAAAGATGCCTAAGGTACACAAGAACTGGGGGCCTGGTGGCGGGGGGGTTGGGGGGGGGGGGTGGGGGGGAGACTGCTTATTCACTTCAAACAAGAAGTGAATAGGCAGAAATTAGATTTGAGTAAATTTTATCTTTCCCGTTGATCAAGATTTTGAAAAAATACCTTTTTCTTTTATATTTTTCTTTTTTTTATTGTTTTCTTCATTTTTTTTTTTTCTTTTCTTTTAAATAGTAACTTTTTTTTTTTTTAACCTTTGATTGTTGTTGAATCGGAGCCATCAGAACCCACACACATAAAAGAGCACCTACCTAGGGAACATAAAGCAGGTCTTGGTTCCAACCAGCTTTCTTTTGGTCTGGGATCTGCCCTCTCCAGATCTTCCACGTCCCCTCCTCTTCTGTTTGAATATATCAGAAACAATTTTTTTTTTAAAGAATTGGTGACTAGAACAAAACTGGAAAGGATGAGTTTTTTAAATAGGAAAACAGGAAATCACCATCACAGAAACCTTTACAAGTGTTAGTCTGTAAACAAGTACTAATATTCCTAGAACTCTCATCTCAACCATCACCATACCCCAAATTCATTTAACCTCATTCCCCCTCTGCATACAGAACAGCCTCTGTCAGTGGAAAGAAGGATGGACTTACCTCCAAAATCCCTTTAAATTTTGAGGTTAGGAATCGCTATGTTTGATCAGTTGTCTAAGGTCTAGTCTAAAGTGATAGGAAACATTTTTGATCACTCACCTATTAGTAAAAATGTTTGCCCTCTCTCACCTCCCATTATACTTATTTAGCTTACCATAAATATGGGGACTTTCCTTCTGGCTAAGTGGTAGACTCTGCCTGTCAATACAGGAGACATGGGTTCAATCTCTGAGTCAGAAAGATTCCCGGGAGAAGGAAATGGCAACCCACTCCAGTATTCTTGCCTGGGAAATTCCATGGACAGGGAAGTCTGGTGGGCTACAGTCCATGGGGTTGCAAAAGTCACATGACTTTGTGAGTAAACAACAACAAAAGGCATGGACTTAGCAGCCAAAAGGACTAATCAAAGTTTGGCTTTGCCACCAGCTACACAGTATCAAAAGGCAAAAAGATACGACACAGGAAGATGAGCCCCCCAAATTGGTATGTGCCCAATATGCTACTGGGGAAGAGCAGAGAAATAGCTCCAGAAAGAATGAAGGGGCTGGGCCAAAGCAGAAATGACGCTCAGATGTGAATTCGTATGGTGGTGAAAGTAAGGTCCAATGTTGTAAAGAACACTATGGCATAGGAACCTGGAATGTTAGGTCCGTGAATCAAGGTAAGTTGGATGTGGTCAAGCAGGAGATGGCAAGAGTGAACATCAATATTTTAGGAATCAGTGAATTAAAATAGATGGGAATGAGCAGATTTAATTCAGATGAGCATTATATCTACTGCTGTGGGCAGGAATCCCTTAGAAGAAATGGAATAGCCCTCATAATTAACAAAAAGAGTCCAAAATGCAGTACGTCAAGAAGCAACAGTTAGAACCAGATATGGAATGAACTGGTTCCAACTTGGGAAAGGAGTGTGTCAAGGCTGTTATTGTCACCCTGCTTATTTAACTTATATGCATAGTACATCATGTGAAATGCCAAGCTGGATGACTCACAAGTTGAAATCAAGATTGCCAGGAGAAATACCAACAACTTCAGGTATGCAGATGTCACCATTCCAATGGCAGAAAGCAAAGAGGAACTAAAGAGCTTCTTGATGAGGGTGAAAGAGGAGAGTGGAAAAGCTAGTTTGAAATTCAACATTCAAAAAACCAAGATTATGGCATCCAGTCCCATCACTTAACAGCAAATAGGAAAAAAATGGAAACAGTGACAGCTTTTATTCTCTTGGGATCCAAAATCACTGCAGACAGTGACTGAAGCTTAATGAAATTAAGACCCTTGCTCTTTGGAAGAAAAGCTATGACAAACCTAGACAGCATATTAAAAAGCTGAGACATCACTTTACTGACAAAGTTCCATCTAGTCAAAGCAATGGTTTTTCCAGTAGTCATGTATGGATGTGAGAGTTGTACCATAAAGAAAGCTGAGAACCGAAGAATTGATGCTTTCAAACTGTGGTGCTGGAGAACTCTTGAGAGTCCCTTGGACTGCAAGGAGATCCAACCAGTCCATCTTAAAGGAAATCAGTCCTGAATATTCATTGGAAGGACTGATGCTGAAGCTCCAATACTTTGGCCACTTGATTCAAAGAGCCAACTCATTGGAGAAGATCCTGATGCTGGGAAAGATTGAGGGCAGAAGGAGAAGGGGACGGCAGAGGATGAGATGTTTGGACGGTTATCACCGACTCAATGGACATGAGTTTGAGCAAGCTCTGGGAGATGGGAGACAGGGAAGCCTGGCATGCTGCAGTCCATGGGGTTGCAGAGTCAGACACGAACAGCGACTGAATAATAATCTGTGTCCTTGGCCACACCCAAATTTTGCCTTAGTTTCTCATTTGTAACATTAGGATATTTAAATTATCTACCTCACAGCATCATTATGAAGATAAAATGAGTTAATATTTGTAAAGCATAGTGCCTAGTACATGGGAAGGGCTATAAATGTAAAATATATATAATTAATTATGTATAAAATAATATATATAATATATGCACACATGGGGGGCTTCTCTGGTGGCTCAGACAGTAAAGAATTTGCCTGCAATGCAGGAGACCTGAGTTCAGTCCCTGGGTCAAGAAGATTCCCTGGAGAAGGGAATGACTACCGACTCCAGTTTTCTTGCCTGGAGAATTCCATGGAGGAGCCTGGCGGGCTACAGTCCATGGGGTCGAAAGGAGTCAGACACGACTGAGCAAGTAACACTTTAGCCAACTGTAGTTATTTAAATTAAAATGTTTGTTCCTGGGGGGATTTCCCTGGTGATACAGTGAATAAGAATCTGCTTTCCAATGCAGGGGACACAGGTTTGATCCCTGATCTGGGAAGATTTCCCGTGCCTTGAAGTAACTCAAACCCATGCATGGCAACTACCAAGCCCACCCTCTAGAGCCCTGGAGCTGCAACTACTGAAGCCCATGCCCCTGGAGTCTGTGCTCTGCAAAAAGAAAAGCCACTGCAATGAGAAGTCCTGGCACCGGATCCAACAGTAGCCCCCGCTCACAATAGCTAAAGAAAGCCCAAGTGCAGCAACGGAAGAGCCCGGCGAACCAAAAAGAAATAAAAAAATTTAGCTCCTGGGACTTCCCTGGCAGTCCAGTGGTTACGACTCCTCCTTCCAATGCAGGAAGCTTGGGTTCAATCCCTGATTGGGGAACTAAGATTTGCATGCTGCACAACTTGGCCAATAAATAAATAAGTAAATAAGATCACTTCGTTAAAAAAAAAAAATTAGTTCCTCCATCATATCAGCACATTTCAAGTGCTTAAAGGTCATATAACTACTGAACAGTGTACATATATTTCTATCATTGCAGAGACTTCTATTGAATAACACTGACAAAGCTGAAAAAAGCAAGCGACTCAGGCAGTATGATCAACTCTTGACTTGAACTTGTAACTGTTGTACCCTGTTCAAATCGAGTGATAAGATCTCTCTCTGAGCCTCACATCTCTATAAAATGAAAATAAAAATAGGAACTACCTCATGGATTGCCACACAAAGAAAATGAGGTAAGGTGTTAAAGTCTTTGGCAGAGTGCCTAAGAGGAACTTGGAAATGTTAGTAAAATTTGAGTTTAACCCAATTCTACAAGCCTGAAGGGCAAAGATATTATCCTTGACTCTAGCAGGTAAGCTTTTCAAGGATATGTATTTTGGAAAAGACAAGAGTTTGGGTAACTTTTAGTTGAAAACAGAACATTCAGAGGAAGATGACAAATACCTGTATTTTAATTACTACTGGATTTCTTTCTTTTTTTTTTTTTGGTGAAGAATCCACCTGCAGTGCAGGAGACCTGGGTTTGATCCCTGGGTTGGGAAGATCCCCTGGAGAAGGGAATGGCTACTGACTCCAGTTTTCTTGCCTGGAGAATTCCATGGACTGTATAGTCCGTGGGGTTGCAGAGAGTCGGACACGACTGAGTGACTTTCACTTTCACTTCTTTTTCTTTTTTACCTTTTTAAAGTTTTTTGGCTGCATTGGGTCTTCACTGCTGTGAAGGCTTTTCTCTAGCTGCGGCGAGCAGGGGCTACTCCTCACTGCGGTGCACAGGCTTCTCACCGCGGTGGCTTCTCTTGTTGTGGAGCACGGGCTCTAGGCACACGGGCTTCAGTAGTTGCAGTGTGTAGACTCAACAGTTGTGGCACACAGGCCTAGTTTCTCCGCAGCATGTGGGATCCTCCCAGACGAGGGATTAAACCCATGTCCCCTGCACTGGCAGGTGGATTCTTTCCCACTGAGCCGCCAGGGAAGCCCACTACTGGATTTCTTTGTTCCTGGTCTTCTCCCAGTGGTACCCATTTCAGTAATGGCACTGCCACCCACAAACCTGATGAGTCATCACTACACCATCCCCTTTCCCATCTTCTCTAACCAATCCTTTTGCCTCCAAAATGTTGTAGGATCTGCTTCCAAAACACTTTATCTGATCTCTTCCCCTCTCTTTGTGTCCCCTCTACACCAAGACCATACAGGCCGTATCAACCCCCAGCCAGGCGGCCATGTACATGGTGCAGGTTGTAGTAGTAGAACAGCCTTATGGAAGAGTCCCTTTCCCTCTGAGGCAGTGTAAATTTAATATTCATCACCAGTATCCTCTGGCAGGTGTCAGTAAAGTGTCTTGTTCTAATAAAAGTATTTTATAGCAATTTTTCAACAAGATGGAAATGTCTTGAGGAGTAGATGCCTCTTCTAATTTGCCCAAAGGTGCCATATAGGGTATAACATTTCTCTTTCACGTAGAACAAAATGCCAGCTCATCACCAGGTCCTACAAGGCCTAGCACAACCCAGCCTCTCTACTAGTCTGTCCGTCTTAAAATGATGCCCCACTCCACCAAATTCCAGTGATGTTGACCGTCTGTTGTTTTGAAAATAGAGCTTGTTCTGTGGTGTCCACCGCCTCGGCCATTTCTCTACCTAGACAGTCCCAAGTCCACCCCACCCTGCCCTTCACATAGCTGTGGCCCCCCGTTTTCTGTCAGGCCTCTGAGCCCTGAGAGAGTACCCTGTGTGTTTCCGTTCTCAGTACTCGGAGGTCTGTCTGAAAACTGTAAGCTCCTAAAGGCAGGGAGCTCACTGTCTTGTTCTCCTTCTGTCCCCAGGTCCTAACAGGACGGGAGGTCAGCGGTTGTTCATTTTAGTACTGTTGCCACCCCTTTCTACACTTTGCTCTGCTGATGGGGAACAAACCTAGAACTCTTTTTTCCCTGAGGACTTTTCCCTGAATGGTTCCAGGTTGAATTCTGCCATTGGAGACACATATGTGAGATCTGAAAGGCAGAAGAAAAGGAGAAATCATTTCTGTCCAGCATAGCTTCAGGCAGCTCAGATAACAAGGGACTGTTTTCCTAGACTCGTGGAAAAATATGAGACAAACCTGAAAAAAATGGCCATTCTATTTTCTAAAGCTGGGGGAGGGGGCCGAATTCTAAAAAAGGGCAGTAGAAATGTTCCAGATTAAAAGAGGCAAAAGAGACATCACAACTAAATGCAATACGGTCAGCCCTCTATATCTGTAGATGCCAAATCTGAGGATACAGGGGTCTGACTATTATGCCATTTTATACAAGCGACTTGAGCACCTGTGGATTTGGGGATCTGCACACAGCATGGTGGGGGAGGGAGGGCCTCCTGGAACCAATGCCCCCTGCGGATAAGGAGATATGACTGTATCTGACCATGTGCTGGGTCCTGAACTGATACTGAAAGGGGAGAATGCTACAGAGGATATCATTGGGTAAACTGACAAAATTGGAATGTGAACAGAAAACTAGGTAAAAAGTGTTGTATCAGAGTTAAATTCATTGTTCTGGCTAAGAATAATAACCAGAGAATATCCCTACTTTTAGGATATACACACTGAAATATTTAGGGGTAAAGGACTATGATGTGTACGACACCTGCAAATAACTCAGAAAAAAAATGAATACAATATATGTAACTTAAATGTTAATGACTTCCCCTGGTGGCTCAGGCGGTAAGAGCATCTCCGGCAAAGCGGGAGACCCAGGTTCGATCCCTGGGTGGGGAAGATCCTCTGGAGAAGGAAATGGCAACCCACTCCAGTATTCTTGCCTGGGAAATCCCATGGACAGAGAAGCCTGGCAGGCTACAGTCCATGGGGTTGCAAAAAGTTGAACACAACTGAGCAACTTCACAAATGTTAAATATAAAAGAGAGACGTCACCTAAGTAAGTGATGGAGTAAAATATTAGCAGGTGAATTTGTGTAGAGTATATGAATATATAGGTACTATTTCTATTCTTTCAAAATGTAAATTTGAAGTTATTCACCCAAAAAACAATAGTTAAAATATCTATATGATGAAGCATTAAATAAACTAAACTGATTAATGCAAGACAAACTAGAATAATTGTCTTAAATATCCAGTCTCAAAATAGGCCCGGACTGACAGTTACAATTAAAAAACAATATATTTTATACTTTTTTTTCTGTTAGTAATTCACCAGTGAACAAAAAGTGAATTTACTTTCCTTGAAGAAATTAATGCTGCTTGGCTATGGGAAAATAACCTATCATACACAAAGTGACTTACAGTGTAAAATACTTAAATTTTTTAATAAAAAAGCCTTATAAAATACTTAGCTATCTTTGGCAGGGTTATGCATAATTCCTTTCCTTCTTCTCTGTAATTTACCAATCCTCTATAATAAGTACATATTGTTTTATTTTTGTAAAAATCACCCAAGGCATAGTCATGGGTAAGTATTTCAATGAAGTATGAATCATATTCAAATGCTCATACACAAAAAGACACAATGTCTGCTTTCTTTGATAGAAAATTCCTAAATGATTTACATATTACCTTCTGTGCCAGTGGTGGGAAATTATGTAACAAATGCCTTATTTCTCAACATTAACATCTGTAAATGGCAAATAAAACAACTTCAACATGCAGTTATCAAGTAAGCTTACCATATATAGAACTAGCTCAAAATAAGTATAGAACCTGCAAAGTTGGAACAAAAAATTCATCCGAAACTTTAAATCCATATATTATCAAGGGAATCTACTTTAAAGAGCAATATATTTTTTCTAGAATACTTGTATAAATAGGTGGTTCATAGTTTACATGAACATAGTTTACAATAAATTTATATGAAGAGAAAAAATTTAAGCATGATTCATTAAAAATTCATTTTCAAATAAAAATTAAAACTTTTACAGTTTGGAGCCAGATAGACCTGGGTTCAGATTCTGATACTGCAACATATTAACTAAATAACCTTGTGTAAATGGCTTAACTCAATTTTCTTATTAGTAAAATTTATAAAATCGGAACAATAATCCCTGCTCCCTAGGACTATAAAGATTAGGGGTAACGTGAGTAAAGCACTTAGCAAATAACAGGTGCTCAGTACACAGTGGATGTGGTGTTAATAGTTGTAATAGTAAATGTTTTCCTTTTTTTTTTTTTTTGGACCTTACCACGTGGCTTGTCGGATTTTAGTTCCCCAACCAGGGATGGAACCCAGGCCCTTGGCAGTGAGAGCACCAAGGACAACAAGGGAATTTCCATGTTGTTGTTATTGAAATTATTAATAAAATCAAAATTTTACATGAAAAGGCAGGAAATAGTATATTAAACCTTGACATGCCTGATTCACGGATCCCTGGCCAAGACATGCAAAGAGACCTCCTCCATATTTGTGCCTCACTGTACACTTAAAACTGAGAACAAACAACGACAGTTCACAAGCAGCATACATCTTATGTGACAAGTGGTCATCCAGCTGCAGCCACAAGACTGTGCTTCTCACCTGGACCCCTCTGACTCTGGAGTCGCCCCCAACACTCTTCTGCAGTCTCTACTTCGGCTCATGCCACTCACAGGTCTCTTTACTTCTTAGCTAAAGCCCAGCCACCAGGCCTGGTAGGCGCCAGGACAGGCAGGACAGATGGAACAGGTTCTAGAAGAGAGGCAAGGTGGCTGGACCCAGAGAAAAGGTCCAAACTCCTTGCAGCACAGTTGCCTTGCTTCACTGCAACTGGGCCTCAGCACACATAATCAGTGCCCGTTTTGTTATGACTCATGCATAAGGAAGTCCACATCTGGAAGTGAAACTGAGTGCCAAGGCAGCCAAGAAACAGGGAACAGAGGCAAGAGATGTAGACACACAGCCAGGGACTGCAGGACTTGGTGCAGAGGACTGTTTCTGGGGTCAAAACTCCTAAAGGCTGGAAAGGATGTTTTGATGTGGAAAACACTGCAGAGGTTTTTGGTGGTAGTGCAAAGTTATGAATGGCCTCATCCCATCACGCAGTACCTTCTTCTCACTTCCTCCAAGTGCTGAACTTTTTTCCACTTACTTTTCCTCCAAAGCATCTCCAGCATTTCTTCTTATTTTCTCCCAGCCTCTACTTTTCTGTAGGAGGACCCTGATACACAGTCTCCTTTCCCAGAAATGGAGTACTGTGTCTATGTATGTGTGTGTGCTTAATCACTACAGTCGTGTCCAACTCTTTGTTACCCCATGGACTGTAGCTTGCCAGGCTCCTCTGTCCAAGGGATTCTCCAGGCAAGAACACTGGAGTGGATTGCTATGCCCTCCTCCAAGGGATCTCCCCAACCCAGGGAAATGGAACCCACGTCTCTTAAGTCTCCTGCATGGGCAGGCAGGTTCTTTACCACTAGCGCCACCTGTGTCTATGTATAAGATAGTGCTAAGACGTGTCCAACTTTCAATCCCATGAACTGTAGCCTGCCAGGCTCCTCTGTCCGTGGGATTCTCCAGGCAAGAATACTGAGCTGCGTTGCCATTTCCTTCTCCAGGGGAACTTCCCTACCAGGAAATGAACCCAGGTCTCCCACATTGCAGGCAGATGCTTTACCAACTGAGCTATGTGGGAAGTCACGTCTAAGTATAGAAATACAAATATGTACATCATCACGGATTTGAAGACCAAAATAATCCACAAACATCTTCCACTTGAGGAAATGGTTCAGATGGGAAGTGAATTAGCCTTGTTTATTTAAATGGCATAAGGTATGTAGGGAAGACAAACAAGGACCATGTACATTCTAGCAAGGGGAGAAAATACAGATAATAAACATGATAATTGCAGACAGTGATAGAATGTAATAAAAGAAATACACATGCGAAGTACCATGACATCACCCAGGACTATTTAGGGTGTCATTGTTGCTGTTAAGTCACTAAGATGTGTCTGACTCTTTTGCAACCCCATGAACTGTAGCCCACCAGGCTCCTCTGTCCATGGGAATTCAAAGGCAGGAATGTTAGAATGGGTTACCATTTCCTCCTCCAAGGGATCTTCCCAACCTAGGGATAGAACCCACGTCTCCTCCATTGGCAGACAGATTCTTCACTGCTGAGCCACCAGGGAAACCCAATGGGGGATACTTTACCTCTCAATATTCATCAACCCCACCACCATTACTCTTTCTTGCAAAGGAAAACTGATAGCTTCTCAATATTATGTAAGTCACTGTGCAAATGCATCTTCAAGACAAGTTCCTTAGACGACAGTCACCACCAACTCCTCCCACCATCACATACTCTCAACCAGATTACTGCCCCTAAACTAATCTTCTATAAAAATTTTGGAGCCATCACAGAGTTTTTAATGGAAAATAATTGGCTATTTTAGATAGGATGATTCATTCAGCCTCGCTAGGGAGATGACAATGCATTGAAGGCTGAGAAAGAAGCAGCTCTTGAAAGAGCTAGAAAAAAGATCAGTGTGGCAAATGCATATGTGTGCTCAGTCATGTCTGGCTTTCTGCAACCCCAAGGATGGTAGCCTGCCAGGCTCCTCTGTGAATGGGATTTCCCAGGCAAGAATCCTGGAGCGGGTTGCCATTTCCTCCTCCAGGGGATCTTCCCAACCCAGGGATAGAACCTGTCTCTGGAGTCTCCTGCATTGGCAGACAGGTTCTTTACCATTAGCGCCACCTGGGAAGCCCAGTATAGCTCAGGAAGAAGCAGATGTATCAAGCATAATGAGGTAGCCAAAGGTCGTAAGAGTTCTTACTTGAACGAGAAGGGCTTGAACTGAAGGGTGATAAGCGGGAGAGTGTGTTGTTGTTGTTTAGTGGCTAAGTCATGTCTGACTTTTTTGGTACCCCATGGACTGTAGCTATATATTACAATGTGAGGAAGACACTATTTGTTTATATGGCATGATAGCTATATAAAAATTGGGACAGAAAACAATAAGGAAATTTATGAAAGGTTAATTGTTGTTCTACTTTAATCCTTCTAATATTTTATGCAATTCCTATTCTTTTAATCAGCTTTATTGTTGTTGTTTAGTCACTAAGTCATGTACGACTCTTTGCAACCCCATGGACTGCAGCACACCAGGCTCCCCTGTCCTTCACTATGTCCCAGAGTTTGTTCAAACTCATGTCCATTGAGTCAGTGATGCCATCCAGCCGTGTCATTCTCTGCCATCCTCTTCTTCTCCTGCCCTCAATCTTTCCCAGCAGGGTCTTCTCCAAAAAGTCGGCTCTTCATATCAAGTGGACAGTTTTGGAGCTTCAGCTTCAGCACCAGTCCTTCCAATGAATATTCAGGGTTGATTTCCTTTAGGACTGAACTGGTTTGATCTTCTTGCCATCGAAGGGACTCTCAAGAGTCTTTTTCAGCACCACAGTTTGACAGCATCAATTGTTCAGCACTCAGCCTTCTTTATGGTCTAACTCTCACATCTGTACTTGACTACTGGAAAAACCATAGCTTTGACTATATGCACCTTTGTCAGCAAAGTGGTGTCTCTGCTTTTTTTAAAAAAAATTTATTTATTTTTATTTATTTGGCTGCAATGGGTTTTCTTTGCAGCATGTGATATCTAGTTCCCTGGCCAGGGATCAAACCCAGGTCCTCTGCCTGGGAGTTTGGCGTCTTACCCACTGGACCACCAGGGAAGTCCCAGTATCTCTGCTTTTAAATACATTGTCTAGGTTCATCATAGCTTTCCTTCTAAGGAGCAAGTGTCTTTTAATTTCATTGCTACAGTCAACATCCACAGTGATTTTGGAGCCCAGGAAAATAAAATCTGCCAGTTTCCATTTTTTTCCCATGTATTTGCCATGAAGTGATGGGACTGGGTGCTATGATCTTGGTTTTCTTAATGTTGAGTTTCAAACTACCTTTTGCACTCTCCAGAAAAACATCTATTTCTGCTTTATTGACTATGCCAAAGTCTTTGACTGTGTGGATCACAACAAACTGGAAAATTCTTAAAGAGATGGGAATAACAGACCACCTGACCTGCCTCTTGAGAAATCTATATGCAGGTCAAGAAGCAACAGTTAGAACTGGACATGGAACAACAGACTGGTTGCAAATCGGGAAAGGAGTACATCAAGGCTATATATTATCACCCTGCTTATTTAACTTATATGCAGAGTACATCATGAGAAACGCTGGGCTAGAAGAAGCACAAGCTGGAATCAAGGTTGCCGGGAGAAATATCAATAACCTCAGATATGCAGACAACACCACCCTTATGGCAGAAAGCGAAGAAGAACCAAAGAGGTTCTTGATGAAAGTGAAAGAGGAGAGTGAAAAAGTTGGCTTAAAACTCAACATTCAGAAAACTAAGATCATGGCATCTGATCCCATCACTTCATGGCGAATAGATGGGGAAACAGTAGAAACACGTGACAGAATTTATTTTGGGGGGCTCCAGAATCACTCCAGATAGTGACTGCAGTCCTGAAATTAAAAGACGCTTGCTCCTTGGAAGGAAAGTTATGACCAACCTAGACAGGATATTAAAAAGCAGAGACATTACTTTGCCAACAAAGGTCCATCTAGTCAAGGCTATGGTTTTTCCAGTGGTCATGTATGGATGTGACAGTTGGACTATAAAGAAGGCTGAGAACCGAAGAATTGATGCTTTTGAACTGTGGTGTTGAAGAAGACTTTTGAGAGTCCCTTGGACTGCAAGGAGATCCACCCAGTCCATCCTAAAGGAAATCAGTCCTGAATATTCACTGGAAGGACTGATGCTAAAGCTGAAACTCCAGTACTTTGGCTAACTGATGCAGAGAGCCGACTCTTTGGAAAAGACCCTGATATTGGGAAAGACTGAGGGCAAAAGAAGGGGGCAACAGAGGATGAAATGGTTGGATGGTATCACCAACTCAATGGACATGTGTTTAAGCAAACGCTGGGAGATAGTGAAGGACAGGGAAGCCTGGCATGCTACAGTCCATGGAGTCGCCAAGAGTCAGACAAGACTTAGCTACTGAACAACAACAAAGCAATGAAGCCCAGGAATTTTATTTGATAATTGAAAAAAGTGATGTACTTTCTCCTGGGGACATGAACAATGAATCACGTAACCTCAGGACTTTTGGTATCTATTGTAGGACCATGAAGAAGTCTCCCTAGGATGCAGCTACATAGTAGAAACCAGACAGAGAGAGGAAAAGAAATGAGACCTTGATACTGACAAGTCTTATCTGCAGCCAGAACCATCTCTGGCCTCTTTAGATGAATTAATGAATTCCCTTCATTGTTTAGGTCAGTGAAGCTGGGTTTTCTGTTGCTGTCAACCAAAAGACTCCAATTTAATAATACCAACACTATGACCCAGTCACCTTCAGTGAAAAATACACACATTTTTTACTTCAAAATATAGTTAAACTGAACTCAAAATGTATAGAGCATCAGTCAGTTCAGTTCAGTTCAGTCACTCAGTCGTGTCCGACTCTTTGCAATCCCATGAATCGCAGCACGCCAGGCCTCCCTGTCCATCACCAACTCCCGGAGTTTATTCAAACTCATGTCCATTGAGTCGGTGATGCCATCCAGCCATCTCATCCTCTGTCGTCCCCTTCTCCTCCTGCCCCAAATTCCTCCCAGCATCAGGGTCTTTTCCAATGAGTCAACTCTTTGCATGAGGTGGCCAAAGTACTGGAGTTTCAGCTTCAGCATCAGTCCTTCCAATGAACACCCAGGACTGATCTCCTTTAGGATGGACTGGTTGGATCTCCTTGCAGTCCAAGGGACTCTCAAGAGTCTTCTCCAACACCACAGTTGAAAAGCATCAATTTTTCGGCGCTCAATCACCATAAAAAGAACAACCCAGCTGGCAGTTGAGGAAAATCACCATCTGCAGCATCTAGAAAACATTTTTACAATTGAGAACACCCCAGATTTCCAGCTGCTGAGGAGTGTCATTCCTCAAGTGTTGACTGGTTGACATCTGCTTGGACAAACGACCATGGGCAGCTCTCTGAGCTCCAAGCTTTTCTCAAAACTATCTGCTGAGCAATCGGGTTGGACGCCACTGAGAAGAAACCTTGGTGTCTTGTGAAAACCTCATCCAAGGCCTGACCACCCCTGAATGGAGAGCAGGCAAACAGAAAAACTCCTGTGCAGTCAGAGGCTTCTAACTTCCTGCCCTGTGGTTTGAACGGGGAAGTCTGAGTATGTGCTATGCAGCTCCAAACAGTGTGACTGAGTCAACCTAGAGGCTTCAAGGTAAGAGAAAAAGGGGAAATGGAGGAACATTTTAAAATCCAGGGAGCCGTATTCTCCCTTTCATTCATATTTCTAACTCTCCTGTCCTCTTACCACATTTGAGCAACTGGAGAAGCCTCCAAGATAGGATGATGTAACAACAAAAAAATTGTCAAGGGAGAACTTCCAGAGATTATGGAGTGAATGAAACACGTGGTTTGTGGTCTTCTCTGTCATACAAACCCATCTTCTCTTGGGTCACCATATTTTTCCTTTTTCCTCTCTCCTTCTTGGTGTTGACAAATACTATGGCATTAAAAGAAGAACTTTTTAGACTTCTGTGGCAATGACGGATAAAGCAGATCCATTAAATGCAAAAAAGAATTTTTAAAGACTTAGCAGTTTGCAAGATGGGCACATGATTTGATAGGTCCTTCAAATGCAAGACTATCTTGATATATACACTTTCGCTTATTGCAAATCTCAGAAGGGCATTTATATTAACTTTTGGGTAATTTCAGATATAAGTTGAAGCCCTAGTGTCAAGGTTAGTTTTATAAATCTCCACGAACTATCAAAGAAAGACATATCCGCTTTTTTTGTTGTTATTGCTATTTTGATCTCACAGCAAGAAAAGAATGTAGGAGAAGGTAAGGGCATAATCCTCACCTGTATACACGGAATGAAAGAAGGCGATTCTAGAAGGGTGGAGGAAAATATACACAGAAAGTCGGCAAGATGACTCATAAGTACAAGCACTAAAATAGCTCGGCTTTTGTATGTGGTGTGACACGTCCGCCAACAACTAACTAATGTAATAGAATACTGAATCACTTGGGACTAGACTTATTTAACAGCTCCTGTCAAATGCACCTACATATGTAGTACCTGCCGCTGACTTTCAGCAAAAATGGCTATCAGTTGGAGGGGGCGGGAGGGTGGGGGAGCGGCAGGGAGGTCACCCTCTGGTCGATGCCAGGGCAGCAGCTGCCCTTGCTTTAATGAGGTCCCCCTCACTTTGCCTTCCACCTACCCATCTGGCGAGCACGGGGCGTTCAGAGGCGGAGCCCCAGGGGCCCTGCTGAGGCTGAGGGCGGCCTCCCGGACTCTCCTTCCGTCTCTCTCCTGCAGGCCTCCGGCTGCTGCAGGCCCTTTTCTCCTTCCAGCCAGCCCCGCGTGTTTCATCTCTGGCTCCATTTTGCGCCTTCGAGGCTGAGGATCCACATCTGCTTGTTTCACCGGTCTCTGCTCCTTGCTCACAGAAGCACGCGCGTCCTTTCCAAGTCAAGGCTTCATGGGGGACTGGTTCAAGGGAGCAGACAGGGAAAGAACAGCAAGTGTGGGGAAGCCTCAGGGCTCAGGAAAACTTCACAGGGCCCCACCGCTGGAGTCCTGGCTCCCCCGGACATCCCTCGGCCTCCGCACACCCTGATTTCCCGGCACTGACCAGTGCCAGGAGAACAGAGCTCACCTCTCTCTGGTGTGGGGCGGGGGGCAGGTGAGAGCCCCACATTCCTGCCGCCTCTCCCCCAGGGCTGATGCATTCCTGGGCCTGCGGTTCCAATCAGGACCGAATGACGGAATCAACTGGTATCCCCTCTGACATCATTTTCTGAAGTTAAAAATTCACATTTCTGAGGTGTCCTCAGACCAAGGACACATCTTCCTGTGTACTCCCTACTCCATAGGAAAACAACTCTCTGCGGGCCTTCCCTCACACAGCTCACAGTAGAGCAGAGGCAGGCGGCCTGTCTCCAGACCTTACTCTGTCGCTTGCTTGCTCCCTGCGTGGTCTCCGGCACACCATGCAACGCCATTAAGCCTCAGTTTCCTTGCCCATGGAACTGTGGTAAGGTCTCAAAGAGATAGTCCACGTAGCACTGATTTGGGGACACGTTTGGGAAATCCCATGGACGGAGGAGCCTGGTGGGCTACAGTCCATGGGGTCGGGAAGAGTCGGACACAACTGAGCGACTTCATTTTCACTTTTCACTTTCATGCACTGGAGCAGGACATGGCAACCCACTCCAGTGTTCTTGCCTGGAGAATCCCAGGGACGGGAGCCTGATGGGCTGCTGTCTAAGGGGTTGCACAGAGTCGGACACGACTGACGTGACTTAGTAGTAGCAGTAAGAATTAACACCAGCAAGGAGCTCTCCTCGGTGCTCTGTAATGACCTAAACGGGGAGGACATCTTTTAAAAGAGCGGGGCGGGGGAATCTATGTATAGGAACAACTGATTCACTTGGCTGCACAGCGGGAACTAACACAACATTGTAAAGAAATCATACTTCAATAAAAATTAAAAAAAAAAAAAAGAATTAACACCAGGACTCTTGCCAATTAACACCAGGACTCCCACACATAAAGGAATAATGCCTGGCACGGCAGGGGCCTCCTGGACTTTGCTCCATTACTGCAGCTGGTGACTGTTCTGACCGGTTGGCACCTTGGCAACCATCCACCGGTTGGCAACCATGGTTGCCAAACATTTTCAGTCTTCATACTGGTTGTACTGTGAGTACTGAAAGCTTAGTCACCTAGAGAAGTATGTGCTAATGGGTCTTTAAAGTGTGGGCAAGGCGAGACAGGAATCGCAAGCAGAAGGGATGGGAGGGGATAGGAGGGAGCAGATGGTAAGGTGGCTTTTGTCGGCACCGTGATAGGCAAACAGGATCTTAATAGCTTGCAGCCTAATAGAGAAGCTCAGGAAGACTGTTGTATTACCTTCCGTGGCTACCATAATGAATGACCATGCACTGGGCTTAAAAACAAAAGAAATTTATTCTCTTACAGTTTGGGAAGCCAGAAGTCCAAACTGCCTCTGCAAGTCTTGGCAGGGCCATGCTCCCCCTGGAGATTCTAAGAGGGCATCCTTTGTTGCCTCTTCCAACCTCTGGTGGCTGCAACTGTTCATTGGCTTGTGGCAGCATCACACCAATCTCTGCCTTCCTCTTCACATGGCTCTGCTCGATGAGTTTCTATGTCTCAAATCTCCCTTGGCCTTTCTCTTGGAAGGACATCTGTCACTGGAGTTAAACCAGGATGATCTCATTTTGAGAGCCTTAATTATATCTGCAAAGAACTTTTCTGAAGATAAGTTCAAATTCACAGGTTCTGGGGGTGAAGATTTGAACATATCTTTTGGGGGGCCACTATTTTCTACTATCACCCTACTACAATTATACACAAAAGCAGAAGCCTTCGCACATAGATGGCACTTAATAAATACTGTAGCTGATACATATCTTCACTGTGCTTGATAATTTTCAGAAAGCTGTAATTCTATGACATGGAAGAGTGTGAGGTGGGAGCCTTGGTGCCTACCCAGAAATGCTCCCCAGAAGCATTCTGCTGCTCTGCTCTAGCAGGGAATCTGTCTCCTCATCTTTTCCAGCCTCTAGAAGCCACCTGCATTCCTTGGCTCCTGGCCCCACATCAGTCCCTCCTCCACTTACCATCACATCTTTTCTCTCTCACTCTGACCTTCCTGCCTCCCTTTGATAAGGATTCTTACGGTTTATTGAGTCCATCCAGATAGTCCAGGATAACTGTCCTATCACAACATCCTTCATTTAATCTTATCTGCAAAGCTTCTTTTCTGTACATTTGGGTTCCAGGGATTAGAATGTGAACATCTTTGGGGGTTATTATTCTGTTGACCAGAGTTGGGAACTTGGGTTTCATTCTAAGAGCAATAGGACTCAATGGGTTTCAAGGAAGGGATTGAAACCGGCAAAACTAGTCTATGACACAAGCAGAAGAATCATACTAAAGAGCAGAGACAAAAGGACTGGCCATGGCCAGAGGGTTTTAAAGTTTAGAAGCAACTTATACAACACATTTAAACTTATAAGCTAGCTGGTCATGTGTAGGAAAATTGGTTTGGGTCTTTTTCAATCAATCCTTGGAAGTTTTTGTGAAGCCCCAAGTCCCAAGATGCCTTTGGTTATTATTATAGGTGGACAGCTGGACAAGGTGGACCAGATGACTATTTGGGTCAAGATTCTAGGCCCATGAGGAGTAGGCCAGGTGTAGGTGTGCCTGGGGTAATCCTGTTTTAGTAGACACAGTTCCTGCCCAAGTGTTGTCCTATAGAGAAAGATACTGGAACCAACTCAGGAACAAGAAAATGGCCAAACAGCCATAGGAAGGAATGCTGTGAAACTTTCAGAAATCCAGAAATGTGCATCACGTCAATTCCCAGAAATGCTTTATTAACACTAAGTACAAAGGGTACACGGAACTGTTTGTGTGGATTACATGTGTGTTTAAGGAATATGTAAATCACTAAAAATTTTAATAAAGATTTAACTTCTCTCTAAAGTTTGGGAAGTTCATTCCAACACATCTGGGCTTCTGGCAACAGCTTCTTGTCTCTGATCTTGCTCAGAATTGCTCAGAATGCCTTCCAGAAACTCCTTTAGGGTTGGCTCTCCCTGCTCCTCTCTTCCCTGGTTTCTGATCCCATCCCTCCCTGCTTCCACTCTCTTTACAACCTCCATACTTCCTTATTTAGATGATCTGTTAGAATAAAGCTCCTGAGCCCACTGGCTGGTCCAGGAGTCCTGGCTCGCCCTTTACAGATACAGGTGAGCAGGCTCCCTGCCCGTGTCACTCAAAGTCAGACCAGCCAGGCAAGTCCAGCAGGTTTCATCTCCAAGTAGGGGATCAGAGAGACGAGATAATAATTCCTTTCCAGAAACACATTGCCTGGAAAAGTTACAAGTTATTTACCAACTAGTACAAGAAAAATTGTGCTCAGTGAGAAATTTTTCATAGCAACACAAATCGTAGAGCTGACACTGAATATTGGGATCCAGAAAGGATGTTATCTGATTACACCTTGATGAGGAAAATAAAACACACATGAAGAAGCCCAAAATGTCCTTCAGGAGACAGGACAACAATATGGTTGTGATGTACAGTTGTCCATTACCTCAAACCATATAGCCTGGCATTGGGGAGCAGGGAAGAATAGCATAAAGATTCAAAAACACAAACATCCTGAACTCAGATTTCCAAGCTCATCCTCCAGCTCTGTCACTGATGCTTTTGAACAAGGGATTTAACCACTCTTTGTCTTAGTTTCTATACCTGCTCAGTCTGGATAATAATAGTACTTTACTTTATTGGGTTGCTTTGAAGATTAAATGAGTAAATATATAAAAGCACTCACAACAGTGCCTGGAATGTAGCAAGCACTCAATGTGTATTAGCCATTACCTATCTGGCTCCTCAAATAAGTGGCGCCCATGAACCAAAACTCACAGGGCACTGCAATTTTATCTACTGATATAAGCTCCATGAAGGCATCTTGATGGTAGCTGGATTGAAGCATGTTCTGTCTGGTGTATGGTTTGTTGGTGAAGCAAGATGCTAATGAGATCACAGGGCAGAAGAGTGAAGTCTCCAACCATCTCTCAAGCATAAGCCACTGGCTCGAAGGACATCTGGTCACCATTACTGACTATTATTGGACTATGGACTTCCTTATTGGGGAAATTACACAGCCATAGTCAACATATGTTAGGTCTTTAGGATCCCATTCCTGAATACATGAGAATGCATTTTACCACCACCCAGGGGATTGGATAAGGATAATTTAAAGAAAATAGGAAAAGAATCCATATAAGAACATGTTGATGCGCAACTTTGAATTGCTTAGAACTGAGACAAAATATCACATAAAAAGAGGCAGAGACAGACAAACATGCATAATCTTGGATAAGTCACTTTTCATTTTACCAGTTTCAGTTTCCTTATTAACAAAGAGATGGAGGTGTAGATGGTGACCTAGATCAGCCTACTGGAAGACCAAATCCTTTCTTACGTGAAACACCCAGAATCTCACATAGCACATTATTAGAAAGACTATCTTAGAGGATCTGTAATAAGAAGTATCCCATCTACTCTGCCCCCTGAAACTTCTAATCCAATTCTGAGAATATAAAGAAATACTATGCTGTAGAGGGAAAAAAACCAACCATAAGAAATTAACATGTGATACAGTATTATTAACTAAAGTACAGATTCAAATCTCACAAAATTTTTTGCTAGTGTCCATTATTTGTTTTCAAACTTTATTCAAGATTCCACTTTGTATTTAGTTGCATTGAGCAGCTTCAGCTACATGCAACAAATTCTGGTAAATTCTCTTTTCATTTTTATTCTGTTACAAATATTTCCTAGTTTTACTTATTATGGCTTCTTAGATATAACCATTATGTAAAAGTGGACATTTAACTTCCAAGTACATGGGCTTTTTTAAGTAGCTTTGATATTAACTTCTCATTTCAGTGCTTTCTTCTCTGCAATCACCCTCTGTGTTTTTTCAGTCTTTTAACTTTATTGAGGTTTTCAATGGCTAAGTCAAAGATCTCTCTTGTTAAATGTCACATAGCACTTGAAAATATGTGGGTTATTTTCAAATATCTTTTGATATTGATTTCTAACATAATTCCAGAGTGATAAGAGAATAGACTCTGTATGATTTCAATACCTTTAGACCATGAAATTTTTGTACCTTTTTTTAATGTCCCTGGATATGTCCCAGTATCTCCTAGTTTATAGTCTATGGGAACTTGAATAGAATTTGTATCCTACTATTGTGTGAAAATTGTATAAATAATAATGTTGAATTGGTTCATGGTGTTTTCAAGTCTGTTAAATGCTTCTACCTTTAGTATATTTATTCTATTAATTTTTGAGAGTTTGAAATTGGAACTCTAACAAAAAATCTTAATTTACCTGCTTAAAAATAATTGTAGTATATAGTGGAACTATATGTAATTTTGTTCTATATTTTCCAAGTCTCCTGTAAATATGTTATCATAATTGCTTTCATAATTTATTATAATATCAAAATGATTTCATAATTTAAAAAGTTAAGAAGAAAGAGAAAAAAAGAGAAAGTGAGAAAACAATTCAATTTATAATTGTATTAAAAAGAATAACATACCCAGAAATAAACGTAATCAAGGAGGTGAAAACTGTAAAACACTGATGTAAATCTGAAAACTATAAAACATTGATGAAGGAAATTGAAGATGATACAAAGAAATGAAAAGATAGCCTGTGTTTTTGGATTGGAAGAGTTAATATTGTTAAAAAATGTTCATACTAGGGCACTCTCGGTCCCCTTGTGATGTCTATGTCAGAAGCTTTTTCTGTCCCTTTTTCACATTGATGAAACTCTGCTACACGAAGGCTCTTGAGTGATCAAGCCTGGTCCTGGTCCCGAAGCTAAATCTTCTTCAGAGATCATGAATTCGTGGTTCACCATAAGCTATAAATTCCAAGTACCTAGAATAATGCTTGGAGGTACCAAATAAATATTTATGAGATAATAAAAAAAAAAATGTTCATACTACTCAAAGCAATCCACAAATTCAATGCAGTCCCTATCAAATACCAATGGCATTTTTCATAGAACTAGAAAAAAGTAATTCTAAAATTTGCAGTGGCCACAGGACTGGAAAAGTTCAGTTTTCATTCCAGTCCCAAAGAAAAGCAATCCAAAGAATGCTCAAACTACCGCACAATTGCACTCATCTCACACGCTAGCAAAGCAATGCTCAAAATTCTCCAAGCCAGGCTTCAGCAATATGTGAATCGTGAACTTCCAGTTGTTCAAGCTGGTTTTAGAAAAGGCAGAGGAACCAGAGACCAAATTGTCATCATCCGTTGGATCATCAAAGAAGCAAGAGAATTCCAGAGAAACATCTATTTCTGCTTTATTGACTATGCCAAAGCCTTTGACTCTGTGGATCACAATAAACTGTGGGAAATTCTGAAAGAGATGGGCATACCAGACCACCTGACCTGCCTCTTGAGAAACCTGTATGCAGGTCAGGAAGCAACAGTTAGAACTGGACATGGAACAACAGACTGGTTCCAAATAAGAAAACGAATAAGTCAAGGCTGTATATTGTCACCCTGCTTATTTAACTTATATGCAGAGTATATCATGAGAAATGCTGGGCTGGAGGAAGCACAAGCTGGAATCAAGATTGCTGGGAGAAATATCAATAACCTCAGATATGCAGACAACACCACCCTTATGGCAGAAAGTGAAGAAAAACTAAAGAGCCTCTTGATGAAAGTGAAAGAGGAGAGTGAAAAAGTTGGCTTAAAGCTCAACATTCAGAAAACAAAGATCATGGCATCTGGTCCCATCACTTCATGGGAAATAGATGGGGAAACAGTGGAAACAGTGGCTGACTTTATTTTTCTGGGCTCCAAAATCACTGCAGATGGTGATTGCAGCCATGAAATTAAAAGACGCTTGCTCCTTGGAAGGAAAGTTATGACCAATTTAGACTGCATAATAAAAAGCAGAGACATTACTTTGCCAACAAAGGTCCATCTAGTCAAGGCTATGGTTTTTCCAGTGGTCATGTATGGATGTGAGAGTTGGACTATAAAGAAGGCTGAGCACTGAAGAATTGATGCTTTTGAACTGTGGTGTTGGAAAAGACACTTGAGAGTCCCCTGGACTGAAAGGAGATCCAACCAGTCCATCCTGAAGGAGATAAGTCCTGGGTGTTCATTGGTAGGACTGATGTTGAAGCTGAAACTCCAATACTTTGGTCACCTCATGCGAAGTGCTGACTCCTTTGAAAAGACCTTGATGCTGGAAAAGATTGAAGGCAGGAGAAGGGGATGACAGAGGATGAGATGGTTGGATGGCATCACCGACTCGATGGACATGGATTTGGGTAGACTCCAGGAGTTGGTGATGGGCAGGGAGGCCTTGTGTGCTGAGGTTCATGGGGTCGCAAAGAGTTGGACATGACTGAGCAACTGAACTGAACTGAACTGAATTCTAAAATTTATATGGAAACACAAAAGTCCCTGAATAGCCAAAACTATTTTGAGAAAGAGGAACAGAGCTAGAAATATCATGTTGCCTGATTTCAAACTATACCACAATATTACCGTAATCAAAACAGTATAAAACACAGGCACACAGATGAATGGAACAGAATGGCCCAGAAACAAGCCTAAGCATATATGGTCAATTAATCCATGACAAAGGTGGCAAAAATATACACTGGGGAAAGGACAGTGTCTTCAGTAAAGGGTGTTAGGAAACTGGACAGCTACTAGCAAAAGAGTCAAAATGAACTACTTTCTTACACCATATACAAAAACAAAATTAAAATGGATTAAAGACTTAATGGTAAAATCTGAAACCACAAAACTCCTAGAAGAAAACATTGGCAGTACACTATCTGACATCAATCTTAGTAATTTTTTTTCAGCTCTGGCCTCTTTAGGCAGGTGAAACAAAACCAAAGATAAACAAATGAGACTGTATCAAACTAAAGAGCTCTGTACAGCAAAGCAAAGCATCAACAGAATGAAAATGTCCACCTCCTGAACGAGGAAAGATATTTGCAAACAATATATCTGATAAGAAGTTAATACCCAAAATACATAAAGAACGCATACAACTCAACATCAAAAAAAAAAAACCTGATTGAAAAATGGACAGAGGACCTGAATAAACACTTGTCCAAAGAAACATACAGATGGCCAACCCATAAAGCAACTCAAAACCAGTGACACAACACCTCACACCTGTCTCAATGGCTATCATCAAAAAGACAAGAAATAATAAGTGTCAGCAAGGATGTGGAGAAAAGGGAGTCCTTATGCACTGCTGGTGGGAATGTAAATTGGTGACAGATGGGAACTGACTTCTTGTGGTGATCACTTAGTAATGTATAGAAATATTGAATCATTATGTTGTACCTGAAATAACACAGTATTGCAGGTCATTTATACTTCAATTTTTAAAACAAGAAAGAAATATAGCTGTCAGGGTAATATGAAGAGTGTCTGACAGCAACTGAACACACAATAGGGTAATTTACAGGAGGAGAAGCCTAAGAACAAGAAATGTGAATCTTTTATAATGGGTATATAGGCAACACCTTTAGTTCCAGATGAGACATTACCTCTTTAATACTGGACTGTAACCATAACTGCTCTTTGCTTTACAGGGAGACACTATCTCTATCTTCCAAGGCTGTTCACTATATAAACTTCCCTAGATGAAGCTAAGAAAGATAATCCAGAATAAAAGGAAGTCTGTATCTCTGCTTGCAAGCCATGTAGAAACAAGAAAGATACATGGAGAATTATCTCCCAGTAGTGGAGGCTATAGCCTACAGGGTTGTAGACAGTTGGACACAACTGAAGCCACTTAGCCTGCCCAGTGGTGGCTCACTGATAAAGAATCCACCTGCCAATGCAGGAGACACAGGAGACAGAGTTCCCATCCCTGGATCGGGAAAATCCCCTAGAGTAGGAAATGGCAACCCACTCCAATATTCTTGCCTGGAAAATTCCATAGACAGAGGAGCTTAGCAGGCTATGGAGTCACAAAAAGTCAGACACAACTGAGTGACTAACCACACACACAGTAGTTACTAGCAAATTCTGCTTCCTAACTTTTTATATAAATACCCTGATGTTGGGAAAGATTGAAGGCAGGAGGAGAAGGGGATGACAGAGGATGAGATTGTTGGATGGCGTCACCAACTCAATGGACATGAGTTCGAGTAAACTCCAGGAGTTGGTGACATACAGGGAGGCCTGGTGTGCTGCAGTCCATGGGGTCGCAAAGAATCAGACACGACTGAGCAACTGAACTGAACTCTGAGGACCATAGGGCTTTATTGTGTGTGCTATGGTCTGATGTTCATAAATGTAAAAGTGGACATTCTAAACTCTTTTCTGCATGGTGATTATAATGGACCACTGCAGCAATGCTTAGATGCAAAGGTAAGATACCTATTGTCATTTTATTCTTTTGAGAGTTTTAGAAATAGACCAGTCTTTGCCTGGGCCTTTCTAGGCTGTACTGTAGTAGGTAAGCATTTACCAGCTCCACCTAAAAGAGCATAGATATTTGTCCACCTGGTTGAACCAGGCTACCTGGAATGACAGGGCAGGCACCAATCAGGTACACTTCCTCGTGAACCCAGCACCATGGGAATAAATTTCCAGTAAGTTGCAGGGCAAGATTTCCAGCAAGTTCCACTGAAATAGCATGACCGTGGCTTGTTTCTCCATCAGAGAGACACAGCTGTGCCCTTTCCAGCAAGGTCTGGATCCCAAATGTAGGTGGGGAGATGGAAGTGCTTCGATCTTTCTCAGGTGCTCTGTCAGCCCTGGGGGAGGATTGCTCCATATACCCACTCTCCCTGCATTCTTTAGGACTCTACTTGTCCCTAGCCAATCTAATGTTTAACATATCCTGCTATAGTTAATAATTCTTTTTTCTCACTTTTTTATAATTCTTATTGAAATAGAGTTGATTTACAATGTTGTGTCAATTTCAGATGGACAGCAAAGTGAATAATTCTGTAGACTGAACTTTCCCCGTTCAAATGATCTTGTGACTTCTCTCTCCTGGTGGGACCCTGAATGACACAGTTTGGGGCAGGGGGGCGGGGAGGGGAGAGCGGGGATCAGGCCCTGACGACACTTACTGGGCCAGAGGCCTGCTCTTCCTCTGGACTTTTCAGTTATGTAGGCCAATACTTTTTTTTTCCTTAATGGATCCATGTTGAACTGGGTCTTCTGCCTCTGGCAAATTAAAGAATCTCAATTACATAAGCCACAAAAGGAGAAGGAACAGTTAAAGGAACAAGAAATGTTTACCTAGGAAAAAAGTCACCTTCCTAGAAGGCAGTATGAGAACCATTTACATTTCCATTGTGTGAAACAATTTGCATATTATGATCAATTTGAATTATATGACCATAATATAATTTGTCACCTGGTGACTACACAACTGAGCAACTAACACTAACTAATTAACTAACATAATTTGTCATCCAATGACCAAATTAGAACCAGTGGGTAGTAGTTACAGAGAGAAAAAATCTCAGTTCACCATGACAGCATAAGAGAAAGTTTTCAGCAATTCGGTATTCAAAAGTGGAATGACCTGCTTTGTCCTTTGGGAGGGCTCTGTCCCTGGAAGGGTTGGGGTACAAGAGGTGGGTGAGTCACTCTCAGGGATGCTATGGAAGGGATGCTTGCATTGGGTGGGATATGCAACTAAATGACCTGTAAAGTCTTTCCCAAGTCTAAGATTCTACTATTAGATTGTGGAAATTCCTTAGCCCAAATCCTATTAGTCAGTCCCAGTTAAGAGAAAAACCAGACAAGGGCAACATTGTGCATTATGTGAACCACTTGGGATTGGAACTTCAGGTACTGCCAGATGTTATCATCAGATGCAAAGAAAATGGACTAAGTCACCAGATAGGGGTGTTTAAATAGATTTCTTTCCCCTGCTCAGAACACAATGTATTACATGAAAAACAGGAAAGCAATTACTGTAAATAAAATCATTCTAAAAATAAACATATTAAAACCTTGGTTTTAATTTGGTTTGAGTATATTTACCTGATTCAGATTGCTTAAAGAGAAGGTAAATGAAAAGCACTCCAAGATCTGGCTTCACCCAAGGTATGGAACATTAAGCTGGGAGGCAGCCAACATTGATTCTATTCCTGCTTTTTACAGTGACCTTGGGGCAAGGGGGAGGGGAAGAGAAAGAAGAAAAAGAACTTGATTTTGCTGAGCTTTGGCTTGTCCAAGTACAAGAATCAACAAAACAGTAGTCACACCTACATCACAGAGTATATGAAAGTTGAACAGGAAATGCCTGCAAAAATAGAAAACAATGTATTTGTCTATGAACGTAATAGATATTTTGAGTCAGAATCTTTTAATGCAAAGGTTTCTGGGAATAAATTACACTGAAAGCTGCATTATTCAGCCATTGTTTTCCAACACCTTCTGAATTAATATAACTTCTAAAGGTATATCAACCAAAACTAGCCAGTTCTAGCATGTAGGACAAGTTGGTTTAACATGTACCTAAAAAAGAAAGAAAGAAAGTGAAACTAAAACATTTTTTTAAAAATTCAGAAACACAGTATACTCAGAGACATAATATATTCAGGAAGTCAGAGGCAACTTTGCATCTGACTATATACGGAGTAGTCCTCTAGACCAAACATTTCAGCAAATCAGATCATTTCCTTTTCACTGTCAACCTTTTTTTTCCTTTTCTTTAAGAGGAAAAAAAGAATTCCAACCACAGCTCCGTGACAGGTTTTATAGAGCAAAACTTGCTCTCAAGTTTAATTACTTTGTCCTTCTATTTACTATTGTTCCTTCTATTTATTTTTTTGCATGCAGACCGCATCCTGAGCAGGAAATCATTTTAAATCCTAATTCTTACGGATATCCTCATTTCAAGGACATTTTATTTATTTATACAGATTGAGGGAAGGCAGGAATTGATTAGGAGACAAGAAAGGTAGGGACTGCCCCCGGATTGAGCCTTTATAATTTGACTTCCCTGATCTATTAAAATCAATTTCTAGATCAGGTGGACCCATTCATATTCAATTCACTCCAAAGTCTCGTGTATGACTTAGGGATTGTTATCTGCAGCCCAGACCAACACAGAAGAGCCTCAACACACTCTGTCCTAGAGGAAAAAGGTTTGGGAAAGCACATTACAGAGATTCTCCTGAAGCCTGGAGCAATGAAGGAGGTACCAGAGAAAGCCTTAGAGGCCAAACTTCCACTAATAGTTCATTTAATAGGCACTTGCAGACGCTCTACTATAGGTAACGCTTTAGAGGCGAGAAGACAGAGGTCAAGTGGCCAGGAATGAAGAGAACAGGTGGTGTGCGCCTCTAGCAAATCCCAGTGAGAAGGCCTGGGCTCTGTAACCTGAGGTGAAGAGACAGAAGGGGCAGAATACTTAAGAGGCTGGTCTTGCGAGAGGAGTTCTCCTCTCTGTTTAGTGCAGGGAAAATACTAGGAACACTTCCTAGCCCCTGCCTTGCATAAACCATGGAAGTATTGGCCAGGCAGTGGAAGGGAAGGCGTGCAGAGAATGTAAAGGCAATCACCGTGAGCACAGCCATCTTTGTCGGCCAACACGGAAACCTAGGAGAACTGGTTGGGGCTGGCGGGGTCCAATAAGAACCCACCCTGGGAGGGAAGCCACTTTCAGGGGAAATGGGTCTCTCTGGATTAGAGAGTTGCCCTCACAACGTTGGCAATATTGTGGCATCGACATATGAAGAGAGGCCTCAAGGTTTGAGGTCACCATGCTGGGGACGGCTCTAGCTGCAGCTGAACATCATCACTGGCCTGTTTTCATATGCTCTAAACGGGACGTTAAACACGAGCATACATCTTCTAAGGTTTCAAGGAGAGAAACGTGTTGCTCTTTCTTGGCACATAGTCATAAGGAAGGGCTTGCTGGGAAATGAGGCCTTGGGAGGAAATAGGATTTTAGGATTCAGGGATTCTACCCCACCTTCTCAGTGGTGAAGAACCCGCCCACCAATGCAGGAGATGCAAGTTCGATCCCTGGGTCAGGATGATCCCCTGGAGAAGGAAATGGCAACCCACTCCAGTATTCTTGCCTGGAGAAGCCCATGGACAGAGGAGCCTGGCGGGCTACAGTCCATGGGGTTGCAAAAGCACTGGATGTGACTGAGCAACTAAACAACAACAACAACCCCCCCCCCCCGCACCTTCACCACAACTAGAAGTTTGGCTCTTTCCTTCTGGGTGGGCGAGGACGGGGGGTGCACTCCAGTCCCAAAGAAGGGCATGACCAGGTCCAGGTACCACTAGATCTGTGCCTGCCACAGAGATCACAGTACACAAAACTCGTTAACACCTGAACAGATGAGCCGAGAGTTAAAGGGGATGGGAGGAGACAAAACCAGGTCTCTGCCTTGTTGCCAGAGCCTCTGAAGGAAGATTGTCCTATTTCTGTTCTCAAGTCACAAAGTTAAAAGCATTCCTCTCAGTAGGTATTTTCAGGTTAAAAGCAACCTACACCCAGGTTTTCTTGCATTTAGTCTAAATTGGCTCAGCTGGTAAAGAATCCACCTGCAATGCAGGAGACCCGGGTTTGATCCCTGGGTTGGGAAGATCCCCTGAAGAAGGAAAGGGCTACCCACTCCAGTATTCTGGCCTGGAAAATTCCAGGGACTGTATAAGCCGCTGTGTCGCAAAGAGTCAGATACGACTGAACGACTTTCACTCCACTCACTCACTCAGTCTAAACTGGCCCAAACAAGAAATGGTGAAAGTGAAGCCAGAAATCTTATAACTGTCTTAGGAAAGATAGTATTTTTCAAACATGCAGGTTCTTTGGGTTTCCCTGGTGGTTCAGATGGTAAAGCGTCTGCCTGCAATGCGGGAAACCAGGGTTCGATCCCTGGGTTGGGAAGATCCCCTGGAGAAGGGAAAGGCTACCCACTCCAGTATTTTTGTCTGGAGAATTCCATGGAAAGGGAAGCCTGTAGGCTACAGTCCATGTGGTTGCAGAGTCGGACATGACTCAGCGACAAACACGCATTAACAGTGGTAGGTTCTTTTGTGTTTTATCACACTTGGGAAAAATGTAGACTGATGGTGCACACGTTTATCATTATTAGGTGGTCTCAGAAAACTGACTAAACAATAGGCTAGTTAACTATTTTTCTTTTGTTTCTATTCTAACAAGTGTAGCTTCTCTACCAAAACAGAGAAGTGAGAAACCATATGATCGTATTTACCTTATTTTATCAAACAAGTTTCAACAACTGTTAATTTTATGGGGTTATTTAAAATATTCTACAGAATGTTGCTTACTCATAAGACTTCTTTTCTTTTTTTTTTTACTCATAAGACCTTATATGTAAGTATGTTTATGGACAATTTTAAAATTAAAAAAATGAAGAAACATCCATACAGAATATATTGCAAAATGATGCTGGTGAGACTATGTAATGATATGAGAGATCTAATATTAATTAAAGAGAGCAGAGCACAAAACTCTATAATATGCAGTGTAATTTTAATTTTAAATAAATATTATGTGTTTAATTAAAAATCATAAGAGTGGAAAATATGGTGGTTGTCAGTGGCTAGGGGGAGGGGAGAATGAGGTGTTAGTGATGAACAGGTATAGAGTTTTAGTTTCACAAAATGAAAGAGTTTTAGAGATGGTTGGTGGTGAGGTCTGCACAAGGATGTAAAATTACCTAATGCCACTGAACTGTACACTTAATAGTGGGTAAAATGATGAATTTCATTTTTTAAAATATTTATTTATTTATTTGGCTATGCTGGGTCTTAGGTGGGGCACAAAGGATCTTTAATCTTCATGGTGAAATGTGGACCTTTCGTCATGGCAAGCAAACTCTTCGTGGGATCTAATTTTCTGACCAGGGATTGAACCCAGGCCCCTTATATTGGGAGCACAGAGTCTTAGCCACTGGACCACCAGCAAAGTCCCTAAATTTTATGATATGTATATTTTACTATAATTTTTAAAATTATATATCCAAGTTAAAAGTCTAAACAAAAACACAATAAAACCCCAGAAGTCATTATTTCAGAGTGGTGGAATTATATATGGTTTATTTTCTTTATGATTTTCCACAGAAAATATTTTTTTAATAAAAAAAAATAATTTAAAACACTTCTTTTCAAACTCCAGCTTTCTTAGATTTCTCAAATCATCAGTCTACTTTACAACTTCTTCAAGATTTCCCCAAGCACAGCTACTAGACTTTCTTCTTTTTGGAACACAATCTGTAGAATTTCCCATTCAGATTTCATAGAATTAGAAAAACTGATCTCTCAAATAGTCCAAGAGATTTCAGTTCCATCCACGTAGTCGTAGTGTCAATTTTTAATTCAGAGGGTGTGGTCACTATACTCATAGAGGTTTCCAGCTTCTCCATGGCCTTTGCCCATCTAATTTTCTCTGCATTTTCTCCCACCTCCTCCCTCTGTGGTTTAAGAATCTGTGGTGACAGAGAGTAGATGAGGTTTCACACCTTTCGCCCTGACTGCCGTCAGTTCAGTGAGTCACTATACAGGGCTCTACACATCTCTCCTCAATTCTGAGCACTCAGGATGTAATAACAGACATTCTTTTTTTCCTTTTTTAATCTGTTAAGAAAATTCACTTTGGGAAAGCAGAAGAGTCCTGATCAGCATATCACCACTAAGGCATAAGCTGCTCTCACCTAAAACTCTTTGCAATCGGGGAGTTGTTGGAAATAAATACCATTTCAATGAATGAATCTTGGAAGGAAGTTCTTTCATGAGCACATCAACTTCTAAAAGTTTAATTTTCACTTCAGGCATCAATAATATAAACAATATTGTTATAAAACAAATAAAAAAACAATAAAAATATAAAACATTATTTTAACAACTGCATAGCATTCTACATCTATTGTTGAGCATTTCCATTGTTCCTAATTTTTTCCTTTTACCAATTATGCCATTACCAATAAGGGAAGTACTTTCAAATTCTCAAATCAAGATGTTATAATTTAATCTTTGTTAGTCATTCTTAGCTTCATTTCATGTGCAGTCAAGTACTGTGGCCTAGGCAATTCTCCATTTGGAAATTTGGGACATAGTGCATCATATATTTTGGTCATTTCCCATGAATGCTTGAAAAGAAGATTCTCTCTGAGTCCATAAGATGCTTTGAAAAGGGACAACATATCCAGGCACAGGTAAAAATGGGAAAATGAGTTTGTTCTTGGACTCAAGGCTCTAGGGTCTGCAAAGCCCAGGTGATTCCTTACCTCCCTGTCAGGCCTTCTTAGACGGGATTCTACCAGCATTGCTACTGATGAACAGTGCAACCAGAGACTACTCCATCTCCAAGTGTGCAATATCTCAGCTTCCACTTTGACAACTGCAATAACATTAATAATACCAGAACCAGCTCCTTCCTTCAGCTTTCCTCATATGAAATCCTCAGAATTAGACTTGCGTGTTTTTGGTCGGTGGAGTCTCAGATACTGACTGAGATGAAAGCTTGGGGAAAAAAAAAATCAATGTGAACCAGGGGCTCAGAGAAGATGATAAAGGTGAAAAGGTCACAACATGATCCAGTTTGGGTTAGATAGTTCCAATAATTTGGCAAGATGTTTATGAAAGGTTGGGGCATGCCCCGGAAAAGTGCCGCAAGGCAAATTCCGGAGGCTGGCTAACTTCCGGGGACCGACCCCCTGCAGCCTGGTCCAATCAGGTACCGACCCGGAGCCCGTGGACCCCAACTGCCGCTGTAGCCCGCGCTTTCTTCCTTATATGAAAAGACCTGGCTTGGACGCCGGCCCTGGCTATAAAACCCCTCCCCACCCCCTCATACCTCGCAGACTCCCTTTGTCTCCTCACTCACCCGCCCCAGGAGTTCTGCCCGAGAGTGACCGCTCAATAAAGGCCTTCATCAATGGTCCTTAGAGGTGGCTTTTTCCTCCCGCGGCGGTTTTTCTAACATCTGGCGCCCCAACGTGGGGCTCGAGGTGAGGGCCCCCGGCACTCGCCGTTGAGGCCCCCTCGAGCTCCACCGCCGCGGAAGCCTCGGACCCAGGCGGCTGACCAACCCCCCGGACGGCAGGATATGGAGTAAGTCCCTTCGGCTTTGGGGCCTGCCCTCCCTGGCGACCACTTCCTAGGGCCCCGTAATGGGTGCGCATTTACTGGGCCCTCCCGGTCACCAGCTGGTGGGGAGACGTCCCCAGCAGCTGAGTAGACCTCCGGCTTCGGCCTCCGGCTTCGGCCTTTCCGGGTCCCTGTGGTCGTGAGGAAGACGTTCCCCAAGACTACACGGACCTCCGGCTCCCCTTGACTTGTCCGAAGACGTTCGGACAGCGGGGGTTGCCTCCACGCCCCGTGGTCGCCATGGGATCGACAGCCTCCAAACCCGACCCCCAATACTCCACCCCCTTAGAGTGCCTGCTGGCTAACCTGCGGACTCTAAGACTAAAGGGAGATATCCGTCCCAAGCAGCTCACTTTTCTGTGTTCACAGGCCTGGCCTCAGTATTCCCTAGATAATGGCTCACAATGGCCAGCCACAGGGACACTAGACTTTGACGTCCTCCGTGATTTGGATAATTACTGCTGGAGAACGGGAAAATGGTCTGAGGTCCCCTATGTTCAGGCCTTTTGGGCGTTGCGCTCTCGCCCCACCCTGTGCACCATGCGCGCTCCTAGCCAAATCCTACTCACCATGGCCCCCCCGACTCCACCCTCCCGAGCTAAGCCAACCCCTCCCGCCTCTGAGTCCTCTGCTTTCTCTCTTCCCCCAGAAGATCTGGTGGCCCCCCCTCCCTATGCCTCTCCCACGGCCCCCTCCCCTTCCTCTCCGGTTCCTACTCCCTCCCCTTCCACTTGGCCCCTCCTAACCTCTCCCCCTCTAACCCTACTCCGGCCTCTTTTGCTCCTGTTCCTGCCCCTGAGGCTTCACCGCCGGCCCGGATCCTCTGGCCCTTAACCCTATCTTGTATCCTCCCCTTCCCCCCGTCACTCCCTTCTCATCTCCGGTTAGCTCCCACACTCGCTCCCACAGCAACCCTCCAGGAGCCTCCCCTCCCCTCCCCCAGCCCCGCTACTTCCCTCTGCGACAAGTGGCCGGAGCCGAGGGCCTGGCCCAGGTCCACGTCCCCTTCTCTCTCCAGGCCTTAGCACAGATTGAGGCCAAGCTGGGATCCTTTTCCTCCAACCCCACTCAGTACATTAAGCAGTTTACTGGTCTGACCCGCGCTTACGCCTTTACATGGCAGGACATATATGTCATCCTGGGATCTACCACCACCCCCGAAGAGAAGCAGGCCATTTGGACGGCAGCCAGGGCTCAGGCCGACCAGCGGCACTGTGCCAACCCCTCCCCCAAGCGCCCCCCGGGAGCTCAGGTGGTTCCTGACACAGACCCTGATTGGAACTACCAGGAAGGGGGTGGCGGCCAGCTGCGGGTACACTATATGATAGAGTGTATCCTCGATGAAATGGAAACGTCCTCTCATAAGGTAGTAAACCTCCTCAAACTAGACGAGGTGACTCAGGGGCCCGATGAAAACCTAGCCATGTTTCTTAATCAGCTGACTGAGGCCCTTGTTCAATACACCAGACTGTCCCCTGAGTCCCCCATTGGGGCAGGTACCTTGGCCAATCGTTTTATCTCCCAATCCGCACCTGACATCCGAAAAAAGCTGGCCAAGGCCGAGGACGGCCCTCAGACCCCTATTTGAGACCTGGTAAAAATGACCTTTAAGGTTTACAACGCCCGTGAAGAAACTGCTGAGGCCAGCCAAAGGGCAAGGCTCAAGCAAGAGGCCGAATTTCAGGCAAGCCTCCTAAACCAACAAACCCAGGCCTTGGTAGCGGCCCTGAGGCTGGCGGCGGGCTCGGGGTCCCAAAACCCCCCTCCAGGGGCCTGTTTCAAGTGCGGCCAAGAAGGACACTGGGCCAAGATGTGCCCCAATCCACGGCCTCCTTCCAAGCCATGCCCGTTGTGCAAACAGTGAGGACACTGGACTAGTGACTGTCCCCAGGCCTCTTGGGCCCCAACCTCTAGGGGCCAGGGACCAGAGCACCCCAGGGAGACCTCCTGCCCTCCTCTGGCCTTCGAGCTGCTGAGCTTCGACGATGGCTGACGCCGCCCAGACTTGGGAACCCCGATAACCCAAGCCAAGCCCAGGGTAAAGCTCCAGGTAATGGGTAAGTCTGGTTAATGCGGGGGCTACCTATTCGGTCCTTCCCTCTTCCGGGGACACTTTATGTCCTTCCCAGGTTTCGGTTATGGGCACTGACGGCCAACCCTCATGTCCGCTCCAAACCCAACCACCACCCTGTCAGTTAGATTCCTGCCTATTTACCCACTCCTTTCTGGTCATCCCCTCCTGCCCTACTCCTCTCTTAAAAAGAAATATACTCTCACAGATCTCCCAGCAGGTGGCTACGGCCCTGGACATCGACTGGCATCTCCACATCCCCTATTGGCCCCAATCATCAGGCCTGGAACAAAGGCGCAGACAGCTCCAAGAAAGCCCCCTCTGGACCGGACTCAATGGTTTACTCCCATACCTCTTGCCCTTTCTAGGCCCTATACTCCTGCTGGTTATGGGCCTCACCATAGGCCCCTGCCTCGTCCAACTTATTCTTCACAGGGTCCAAAAAATAGCGCAGGCTGCGACCGGACGGGCCATGCTCCTAACAGCTTACACTCGACTCAATCAAGAAGACATAGACCCACCTCACAATCCTGCATAAGCTGACCTTTCGTCCCGGCTGGCCCCTACCCCTCGCCGCCCCCGTTCAGCAGGAAATAGCCAGAGAGAACCGGCGCCCCTTGTCCTATAACAAAAAGGCCGGGATGAAAGGTCGGGGCATGCTCCGGAAAAGTGCCGCAAGGCAAATTCCGGAGGCTGGCTAACTTCCGGGGACCGACCCCCTGCAGCCTGGTCCAATCAGGTACCGACCCGGAGCCCGTGGACCCCAACTGCCGCTGTAGCCCGCGCTTTCTTCCTTATATGAAAAGACCTGGCTTGAACGCCGGCCCTGGCTATAAAACCCCTCCCCACCCCCTCATACCTCGCAGACTCCCTTTGTCTCCTCACTCACCCGCCCCCGGGAGTTCTGCCCAAGAGCGACCGCTCAATAAAGACCTTCATCAACGGTGCTTAGAGGTGGCTTTTTCCTCCCGTGGCATTTTTCTAACAGTTTATACTTATAGTTATTATTAAGACATATGTACCTTAAAATTTACTGCAGGACTATAGTCTCCACTACTTAATAGCTCTGCAGTTTCCACATCCATAAAATGGGAAGAATAATGCTAGCCTTTTAAGGTTACAGGGAAGCCATGATGCTGTGAAAGTGCTGCACTCAGTATGTCAGCAAATTTGGAAAACTCAGCAGTGGCCACAGGACTGGTAAAGGTCAGTTTTCATTCCAGTCCCTAAGAAAGGCAATCCCAAAGAATGCTCAAACTATCGCACAATTGCACTCATCTCACACGCTAGTAAAGTAATGCTCAAAATTCTCCAAGCCAGGCTTCAACAGTACATGACTCATGAACTTCCAGATGTTCAAGCTGGTTTTAGAAAAGGCAGAGGAAACAGAGGCCAAATTGCCACCATCTGTTGGATCATCAAAAAACCAAGAGAGTTCCAGAAAAATATATCCTTGTTTCACTGACCATGCTAAAACCTTTGACTGTGTGGATCACAGCAAACTGTGGTAAATTCTTCAAGAGATGGGAATACCAGACCATCTGACCTGCCTCCTGAGAAATCTGTATGCAGGTCAAGAAGCAACAGTTAGAACCAGACATGGAACAACAGACTGGTTCCAAATTAGGAAAGGAGTACATCAAGGCTATATATTGTCACCCTGCTTATTTAACTTATATGCAGAGTATATCATGAGAAATGCTGGGCTGGATGAAGCACAAATTGGAATCAAGATTGCCGGGAGAAATATCAAAACTCATATATGCAGATGACACCACCCTTATGGCAGAAAGTGAAGAAGAACTAAAAAGCCTCTTGATGAAAGTGAAAGAGGAGAGTGAAAAAGTTGGCTTAAAACTCAACATTCAGAAAACTAAGATCATGGCATCCAGTCCCACCACTTCATGGCAAATAGATGGGGAAAAAATGGAAACAGTGACAGACTTTATTTTCTTGGGCTCCAAAATCACTGCAGATGGTGACTGCAACCATGAAATTAAAAGATGCTTGCTCCTTGGAAGGAAAGTTATGACCAACCTAGACAGCATATTAAAAAGCAGAGACATTACTTTACCAACAAAGGTCCATCTAGTCAGAGCTATGGATTTTCCAGTGGTCGTGTATGGATGTGAGAGTTGGACTATAAAGAAGGCTGAGCACCAAAGAACTGATGCTTTTGAACTGTACTATTGGAGAAGATTCTTGAGAGTCCCTTGGACTGCAAGTCTATCCTAAAGGAAATCAGTCCTGAATATGCATTGGAAGGATTGATGCTGAAGCTGAACTCCAACATTTTGGCCACCTGCTGCGAAGAGTCGACTCATTGGAAAAGACCTTGATGCTGGGAAAGCTTGAAGGCAGGAGGAAAAGGGGATGACAGAGGATGACATGGCTGGATGGCATCACCGACTCAATGGACATGAGTTTGAGTAGCTCCAGGAGTTGGTGATAGACAGGGAAGTCTGACGTGTTGCAATCCATGAGGTGGCAAAGAGTCAGACACAAATGAGCGACTGAACTGACTGACTGACTGATGAAACACCTCTTAAAAATAATTGTTCAAATCTGCTACATTTACAAAGATTCATAAGCTGAACTTAAAAACTTAAGTTGAACTTAAGGATCAACTTAGGATCTAGAAAGATGATATTGATGGGTTTATTTGCAAGGCAGCAATGGAGAAACCGACATAGAGAACAGACTTATGGACACAGGGAGAGGGTGAGAAGTATGAAGAGAGTAACATGGAAACTTGCAATACCATATGTAAAATAGATAGCCAACAGGAATTTGCTTTATGTCTCAGGGAGCTCAAAGAGGGGCTCTGTATCAACCTAGAGGGGTGGGATGGGGAGAGAGCTGGGAGGGAGGTTCAGAAGGGAGGGGACACATGTATACCTATGACTGATTCATGTTGATGTTCGACAGAAAACATCAAAATTCTGTAAAGCAATTATCCTTCAACTAAAAAATAAATACATTTTTTAAAAATTAAAAAAAGAAGTTGTTACTATTATAAACAGAATATTCATTTTAAATTTAAAGACTAAATCAGCTTTTTACAGACACTCAAGAAGCCCTGACGTTGACTAAGCTGGGTGGAGAAGGGCATGGATCACACAGAACTTGGAAGAAAAATAAGAGGCACTGAGGAGCAGTCAGCCACTAGGGATTACCTGCCTTGGGCTGGAGCCGAGGACAGTCTTGATGGAATGGCGTTTCCATGCCCTGCCTGCCTTGGCACCCCACCCTGGGGCTCAAAGGTCAATTGCCCTTAGATTGTCACTTTGTTAAAAGAATGAGGCCACAGGGAGTGGCTGGGGGTTACTGACCCTACACCCCTTCCCCATTAAGATGTCCCATGTCCCAATCCCAATATCCTTCTTCCTCTGACAGCACAAAGGTGACAGTCTTCCCATGGGTCGCTGGATTTGCCCAGATCACCTGATTCTCCTCTTTCACCTACTGCGGCATACTTTGCAAACTAAGCCTAGCTGCCTGCATGCAAGACAGACAGAATCTTCTACAATCATGGGTCGAACTTAGACATGTGAAGTCACTTTTCTTCTTCTTCTTTTTTTTTTTTTTTTTGCCACACTGGGAGACTTGTGGGATTCATGGGTTCTTAGTTACTAGATGAGGGATTGAACCCTGACCCCTGTAATGGAAGTGCCGTCTACTCGAACTGGATGGTGGTTGTCACCTGTCAGGTACAAACAAACTTAGGAGTCATAGAAATTTGTGGAAAAAGTAGGGACAGGGTGGTCAGAAGGAAGTGGAGGGGGAAAGGGAGAAAGGGGTATTTCTTTAAGGTCTAAAGAGGACCGTGACGGGGGCTTTCCTGCTGGCTCAGTGGTAAATAATCGCCTACCAATGCAGGAGACACGGGTTCAATCCTTGGTCCAGGAAGATTCTACATGCCGAGGAGCAACTAAGCCCATGTGCCACAGCTGTGGAGCCTGCACTCCGGAGCCTGGGAGCCACAACCCCAGGAGCCCACAGAGACCACCACGGTGAGAAGGCTGCTCACGGCAGCAAAGAACGGCCCCCGCTCGCGGCAAGTAGGGAAAGCCTGATCAGCGATGAAGACCCAGCACACTCAAAAATCAGTCGATCAATTTTCTTTTTTTAAAAAAAGAAAGACTTGAGAAAGGGAAAACAAAAGAGAATAGCTTAGGATAATTAAGTGAGGGAAGAACCATGAGTGGACTCTGAAGGGAAGATGCTTGGCACTAAAAATTCTACCTAACGTTTACTGAACACTTCCTCTGTGTGAAGAACTTGTTTTAAGGACATTGCATCTTATCTTGTTTAAGCCTTCTGACAACCCCAAAAGGTAGGGTATTTTGTGGGGGCCTGTGGGGGGAGCACAATGCTGATGAGAAAATGGAGGCATAGATGAAGTGAGTTGTTCACGGTCCCTGCTGAGGTGGGGCCAGGACACAAGCCCACCGTAGCTACCTAGAACCTAAGCATCATCTGCCGACCCCGTTCCCGCCTCCCTAGGCTTCCTACTTGACGGCTCCAGGGGAAAGGAAAGCTACCCCTGAGCAGCACAAGGGGGGCATCGTGGCCAAGGATTTGGTTAGAACAAACTCAGTAAACTCAACGTATGTCTTCTGTAATTCAGATGCTTTAGGAGCAACTGTTCTCTTGAAATTGCAAATCAGCAGAGAAGATGAAACTAATTCTAAATACTGTTCCTACATGTAAGGATGGATACAGGAGCTTTTGTTATTTACTTAAAAGACTTCCTGAGGTATTAAATAACCCTAGTAAAAGATGCTGACCAGTTTGGGGTCTGGCCTGCAGATGATTAGCATGGAATCAAATTATGTCAAAGGGGAACCTAGGGTTAACCACATGCCAGACAACTCCATTTAGAGACAGTGGAAGACGTACCAGTGTGATTCAAAACTCTTGAGTTGCAATGTGAAGGTGGAAACAGTGGCCCAGGTACAAATAAGAAAGATGTAAATGTGAAAGGTTGACACTACCAGCTGTTTGCAGGTAAGATACAGTTAGGCAAACTGCCCAAGAGCATGACGTAATAAGAAGAGGGTGGGTAGAGTTGGGTTTGTTTTAAGGGCACACAGAAGAAAAGGGAAGAGGAACAAACGAGTTATTTTCATTTATCTGAAGAATTCAAGGAAGAGATTGTTTTTTTGGGGGTGTGGGGCAGACGTAAGTTAAGAGGAGGTTTTCTGGAAGAGCTTCCAGGGCAAAATAAAGAAGACAGATTTAAGCTTGTGGTGGGTGTTTGGAGAATGGAACAGGTGACTTTCAATAATATTAAGCAATGAACCAGAATGACAGCAAGAAATAGAAAGTGGCAGAAAATAGCGCTTGAGAGGAAATAAAAGGACCATGACTCAACTCTGTGTCAAGCCTGCACAGGAAGAGAAGGGGGAGGGGGGGGAATTAGTAGGGAAAGGTGAGGAAAGACAAAAGTCAGAGCTTCACCGCAGGAACCCCAAGTCTCCACAAAAGAAGTGTCAGAGCGCGGAGCTGGAGCCACTAGCAGAACCCGAGATAAAAGAAGAATGTGCTTGTGTGTGCTCAGTCGCTTCCGTCTCGTCCAACTCTGTGCGACCCTATGGACTGTAGCCCGCCAGGTTCCTCTGTCCCTGGGATTCTCCAGGCAGGAATACTGGAGTGGGTTGCCATGCCTTTCTCCAGGGGACCTTCCAGATCCAGGGATCAAACCCAAGTCTCTCATGTCCCCTGCGTGGGTGGGCGGGTTATTTATCACTAGCGCGTCTGGGAAGACCAGAACAGGGTAAGTCAAATACAGGAGGAGAAGAGAAATCTAGAGCATGAGTTAAAGGAGTAAATACAATCAGATATTAACATTATAATGTTTCAGTAGCTAGTGGGGCCATGCTACGTAAGTATTAGGTGTAGGAAAGGAAAATTCTAGAGAGGGAGCTTCAAGCGGGGAGAACTCCAATGCCATACAAAGAGAGACAGCTGAGAGGTTCTCCCCACAGTGGGTCATTTGGAAGGGGAGCACATTGGATAAAACCAGGTACGATCAGTTAACAAGGAGCGCCTCCCACACCAGTCAGATGGGACACCAGCTGAGAAAGTAGGTCCTGGGATCCTGTCCTCACATGGCGCCAGGACGAGGAGGTGGAGGAAGGTGGTCAGGGGAAGGGCTTGGAAGGGCCCAAGGCAGGGGGACCCTCAGGGTGGCAGATATTTACCCAGAAGTACAGTAAAGTTCACTGCACAATAGTCCAGCCAATGGGCCCCGATATTTAAACACAAAACACAGGCCCCACTATTATGAAGTAAATTTGAGAATAGTATTTTTCAGGACTTCCCTGGTGGTCCAGGGGTTAAGAATTTGCCTTCAGTGCAGAGGAAGGCGGGTTCCATCCCTGATCAGAGAGCTAAGATCCCACATGCCTGGGGGCAACCAAGCCCCAGCACTGCAGCTCCTGAGCAAAGGATCCCACATGCCTCATGCCTCAAGGAAGACCCCACACAGTCAAAATACAAATAAACAGCAAAGCCAAGGAACTTACTCATTTAAAAAAAAAAAAAGAAGAAGAATACTTTTCCAAGTATCTTTGCAAAAACCAGGCAAGAGATGCCCATTCTGAGCCCAGCTGACCCCACCCTGAATTGAGCATGCACAAATGATCCACAGGCGTTGAGCTCCTGCCCTCGCCCCACTCCCCCTTAGGAGCTTTGGCTGGTTCCAGAGACACCCAGGGCCAACTGTTGTTCGTTCCAGTTCACTTTATGGGGGTTTGAGGGAGTGAGCAGCTCGCACCACCACGCAGTAACTTCCTGCCTCCATCCACTCTAAAAGCACTTAAGCGCTGAGGTTTAAGAGAATAGTTGGAGATAAAAACTATGGAGGGAGAAAAGTAAGAATATTGATAACTCCCCCCTTCCTTTTTCTCCTAAACATAACTTACACTGTAATTACATTTCTTCTGCATAAGGAGATACTGTTGCAGGGAAGAGCTGATTCTGACTCCATGATGGATATATTTCTTTGGCTTTACCCTTTGTTTTTCATTGTCTTTTTTATTATAATCGTATATAATAACCTGCCTCGGGGAGCCTTACCCCTCTGCCTGAAGAGAATAACACATTCCCTCCCTGAAGTTGGCCATTCCAGGAGATATTTGCAAGATTATTTTTGTTCAGTGGCTCAGTCATGTCCAATTCTTTGTGATTCCATGGACTGAAGCACACCAGGCTTCCCTGTTCTTCACTAGCTCAAAGAATTTGCTCAAGTTCATGTCTATTGAGTCGGTGATGCCATCCAACCATCTCATCCTCTGTCATCCCCTTCTCCTCCTGCCTTCAATCTTTCCCAGCATCAGCGTCTTTTCCAATGAGTCAGCTGTTTGCATCAGGTGGCCAAAGTACTGGAGTTTCGGCTTCAACATCAGTCCTTCCAATGAATGTTCAGGACTGATTTCCTTTAGGATGGACTGGTTGGATCTCCTTGCTGTCCAAGGAATTCTCTAGAGTCTTCTCCAACACCACAGTTCAAAGGCATCAATTCTTCAGCTCTCAGCCTTCTTTACAATCCAACTCTCACATCCACACACGACTGCAGGAAAAATCATACCTCTGACTAGAAAGACCTTTGCTGGCAAACTGATATCTCTGCTTTTTAACACGATGTCTAGGTTTGTCATAGCTTTTCTTCCAAGAAGCAAGTGTCTTTTAATATCATGGCTGCAATCACCATCTGCAGTGATTTTGGAGCCCCCAAAAAGAAAATCTGCCACTGTTTCCACTATATCCCCATCTATTTGCCATGAAGTGATGGGACCATATGTCATGATCTTAGTTTTTTGAATGTTGAGTTTTAAGCCACCTTTTTCACTCTCCTCTTTCACCTTTATTAAGAGGCTCTTTATTTCCTCTTCACTTTCTGCTATAAAGGTGGTGTCATCTGCTTATCTGAGATTATTGATATTTCTCCTGGCAATCTTGATTCCAACTTGTGCTTCATCCAGCCAGGCATTTTGCATGATGTACTCTGCATATAAGTTAAATAATTAGGGTGACAGTATACAGCCTTGATGCATTCCTTTCCTAATCTTGAACCAGCTTGTTGTTCCATGTCTGGTTCTAACTGTTGCTTCTTACCTGCATACAGTTTTCTCAGGAGATATGTAAGGTGGTCTGGTATTCCCATCTGTCTAAGATTTTCCAGTTTGTTGTGATCCACATAGTCAAAGGCTTTAGTCAATGAAGCAGAAGTAGATGTTTTTTCTGGAATTCCCTTGCTTTTTTGATGATCAAATGGATATTGGCAATTTGATCTCCAGTTCCTCTGACTTTTCTAAATCCGGCTTGTACATCTGGAAGTTGTTGATGCACATACTGTTGAAGCCTAGCTTGAAGGATTTTGAGCATTACCTTGTTAGCATGTGTAATGAGCACAATTGTGTGGTAGTTTGAACATTCTTTGGCATTGCCCTTCTTTGGGATCAGAATGAGAATTGACCTTTTCCAGTCCTGTGACCACTGAGTTTTCCAAATTTGCTGGCATATTGAGTGCAGCACTTTAACAGCATCATCTTTTATGGTCTTAACTTCCTCAACTCCTTCCCTTCTTTGACGTATAAAAGAACTGGCATCCAGCTTCTGATAAGATGGTTATTTTGAGACATTAGTCTGCCACCTTCTCCAGTCAGCCAGCCTTCCAAATAAAGTCATATTCCTTGCCTCAACACCTTGTGTCTCAGTTACTTGGCATGTCCTGCAGCTAGCAAACCGAGCTTGGACTCGTGGTAACATTACTGGAAAGGCATTTCAAAGAGATCCTTAGGAAAGTGATTCAGCTGAAAATAAGCTTAAGTTGACTTCTGAAGCCAAGACTCAGGTCATTATGTAAAAATGCAGGGCCCATAGGGCACATATGGAGAAGGGAAATTGACAGAAAGGAGCTGCCTCTGCAGGCCCCTGGACACTGCCCATGGAGCAGGTGAGTTTCGGGCATGGGAATAAATTGGGGTAGTAAGGATGAGTCCAGCCAAACAAGGCACAGTGGAAGAATATTCACTGTTGCCCATTTTGGGAGTGGTAACGACATTGATCCTGCCAGTTCCAGTTTCCAGAGGGAATCTGAAAAGAAGCTGGAGCCTTGTGTCATGACCCTATGTGATGGGCATAGCTGTCCCTCTCCAGTCCTGCCAAGGCCTGGAGGTCGGAGATGGGCATGAGTGTGGGACAGAAGCAGGAGGAGAAGCAGCCACCTTCGTAAGGCTGTCGACCCTGGTGGGCATACTGGACCCTAGCATCCTTGCAGCAGTGAGGGCTGCTGATGGCACTGCATACAGCAGGGCCCCAAGGACAAGCACCTGAGTGGAGACCCCTCGCTGGTGGATGGCTGCTGGCCCGAGGCACCTGCAAGGCTGGCCCCTGGGCACTGCCAGGCAGAGTTTGATGAGTGCTGATTGTTGGCTTCCCTCCACTCCCAAAGCTGCTCCCAACTCATAGATGCAGGCTGGGGTTTTCAGTTAACTAGCGGGAGGGGCATCTTAAGAAACTGAGTTTTGTTGTCATCATCCATGTGCCACTCCCCAAGCCTGAATCAAATGTGCAAGAAAGACTGGAAGTTGTGAAACGCAACTCAGAAGTCCCTGCTGACTGCAGTTCTGTGTTGAGTTCTAGTGGAACTACAGTCTCAGAAGCTGGGTGATGGGCCGCTTAGCAACCGTGTGCCAGAGAGAAATGCAAAGTAAAACCAAATAAAGGGACAAGGGAAGGAATTGGGGATGATCTTTTCAAGGAGGCACAGAATGGTGAGAAATATTCTTTAAATGTTTAAAATAAAAGTGCTGAGAAAAGGAGAAAGTCAAATTTTTTAAACAGCCAATAGATTTCTGGCTGCACAGACGTTTAAATGGAAGCACATGCCCAGGAAACCAAGGCAGAGAAAGCAAAGGGCAGCTAGAAAACGCAGAGAACACTGACAGAGGCACGTGATGAGCCAAGAGAAAGGTCTAGGGAACTTTAGGAGAAACAGGAAGGGAAACAAAGTGTCTTACTCCAAGAAAGAAAAAATTGTGCAAAGAATCACAGAGATGGGGACGAAGAATCTTCACGTGTTAAATTGCTTCAGTCGTGTCCGACTGTTTGCGACCCCATGGACTGTAGCCTGTCAGGCTCCTCTGTCCATGGGATTCTCCAGGCAAGAACACTGGAGTGGGTTACCATTTCCTCCTCCAGGGGATCTTCCAAACCCAGGGATTGAACCTGCATTTTTTCTGTCTCCTGCATTGGCAGGCAGGTTCTTTACCACTAGCACCACCTGGAAGCCCATGGAAGAATCTTTGGGTAGCAGAAATGTGGACTCCTATAAAGGTATAAGCAGCTGCCAGAAGTAGGAATATATATATGAAGGAGAAAGGTGAACGTTTAAGAGCGAAGTTTCATTTGGATCCTGGTAACTCCCATAACCTGCTGCTGGCGCACCCAGGGGATGGCACACCCCTCCCTCAGGAGATGACAGTCACCACCCCACAGCCAGAGACTTCCTCTGGGGACTTTAGAATGCATTCCCTGATTGCAGGCTGGGAGAGCACTACACAGGAGCCAAGGACCCAGGGAAGCATTTATGTCAGGCTTGCATTCCCAGCAAAGGATTCTGAGGGGTGCCTAAGGGAAGGGGCCGTTCCTGGGTTGCTTGCTATTTCTCAAGCCGGATTAGGAGAAGCAGGGATTAACTAAGGATTGAGTGCTATTTGTGGCTAAGCCGTGGGCTATCCACGGTAATAAGTGAAAATAGGTAAGTGGGTCTGTGACTGGTTATTACGGCATTTTACAGCTTTGAGAACAAAAGATGTTTTCTGTTCATTGCAACTGGTCTTCTCTCTCTCTGTCCTCCCAGCCTGATGGTTAAAGGCAGGGCTGCTTTTTCCTTTCTCAGTATGAGCTGATTTTTATTCTTTCAGTATTGGTTAGGTTTTTTCCTTTCAGTCCCATCTTGACCAAGGGTAAACAATGTCAGCCCTTAGGACGCTATTCTGTGAAATCCAGTTGTTGTTCAGTCGTTCAGTTGTGTCCGACTCTTTGCGACCCCAAGGACTGCAGCACGCCAGGCTTCCCTGTCCTTCACCATCTCCCAGACCTTGCTCAAATTCATGTCCATTGAGTCAGTGATGCCATCCAATCGTCTGTTTCTCTGTTTCCCACTTCTCCTCCCGCCTTCAATCTTTCCTAGCATCAGGGTCTTTTCCAATGAGTCAGCTATTCACATCAAGTGGCCAAAGTATTGGAGCTTCTGCATCGGTCCTTCCAATGAATATTCAGGACTGATTTCCTTTAGGATGGCCTGGTTGGATCTCCTTGCAGTCCAAGGGACTCTCAAGAGTCTTCTCCAACACCACAGTTCAAAAGCATCAATTCTTCAGCATTCATCCTTCTTTATGGTCCAACTCTGACATCCATACATGGCTACTGGAAAAACCATAGCTTTGACTAGATGGACCTTTGTTGGCAAAGTAATGTCTCTGCTTTTTAATACACTGTTTAGGTTTATCATAGCTTTTCTTCCAAAGAGCAAGCGTCTTTTAATTTCATGGTTGCAGTCACCATTTGCAGTGAGACCCAGATCTCCCCCATAATCCAGAATAGACCTAAAGGCAGTTCAGAGATAGATTTTATTTTCCTAGGGTCCTAAATCACTGTGGATGGTGATTGCAGCCAGCAAATTAAGAGACCCTTACTCCTTGGAAGAAAAGCTATGACAAACCTAGACTGCGGCATATTAGAAAGCAGAGCTAACAGTTTGCCAACAAAGGTGCATATATCCAAAGCTATGGTTTTTCCAGTAGTCATGTATGGATGTGAGAATTGGACTATAAAGAAGGCTGAGCACTGAAGAATTGATGCTTTCAAACTGTGGTGCTGGAGAAAACTCTTGAGAGTCCCTTGGACAACAAGGAGATCAAACCGGTCAATCCTAAAGGAAATCAATCCTGAATATTCATTGGAAGGACTGATGCTGAAGCTGAAGCTCCAATATTGGCCACTTGATGCAAAGAGCCTACTTATTGGAAAAGACCCTGATGCTGGGAAAGATTGAGGGCAGGAGAAGGAGGGGATGACAAGATGAGATGGCATGATTGACTCACTGGACATGAGTTAGAACAAGCTCTAGGAGATAGTGAAAAGGAAGCCTGGTGTACTGCAGTCGCTGGGATCACAAGGAGTCAGACACAACTTAGCAACTGAACAACAACAACATTTCAGAGTACCTCATGTACAGGCAGATGAGAGAAAGCTTCTCATTCCTTCTGTTGTCTGATAAACTGTGGATCATCTGATCAGACAGTAGCTGTGCATTATCATCTGGATTCCGGAGGTCACACAATTGAATTCTACAACACAGACAAATACTTGCTGAATAGATTATGACCAGGGAGTATAGTCTATTTCTCAACCAAGGGACAAATTCACTCAGATTTGTACCAAGAACAGGTTCCATCCCCATTCTGCAGAGCCTGTAGAAACAGACCCAGGAATATTAGCTATGCTCAGTTGAGTATGAACTCACGTTTAGATTAATGTAGATAGAGAAGGCTTCATGTAGAAACAGAAATATATATAATACATACATGGCTAACTATACACACAGTTTTCTTTGTTCTGTCAGCTGAGGGACCTGGAGTCAACACTCCACTAGCCATGATTGCACCTACTGCCCAGATTTGGGTTTCTAATACCATTCTCTAATAAAAGAAACCAGGGCTCTTTGGAGAAATAACTGATTCTAAGACTGGGGCAGAAAACACAAGATAAAGCTAGAGCAGCTTGCAGTGCCAGAAAGTAAATAAGTGTTTCTGAAAGATACAAGGAAGAAGAGAGAGAGGAAGAGAGTGAAAGAAAACACACGTGCGCTCTCAAGGAAGGGACACAGGGCAACTGACAGGGTTCCCATGGCCAAAGCTGGGATAACCTGAGCAAGAAAATAAGGTACTGTTGGATTATAACTCAAAGGATAAAGGAAATATCCATGAGTCTATGCTGATTTAAATGAAAGATTGAATAAGTTTAAAAATGGGAGAGAAGGGACAAATCTCCCATGCAGAAGGATTTCAAAACATTTACGTAGATACTTTGCCCTTGAGGAATGGAACACAACGCCCACTCCTGGAACGTGAGCTGCCCGTGGTGACTTCCTTCCAAACAGCACAATATGAAAAGATGGGGGTGGCGGGGGTGGGAGGAACTTAGGAGTGGTGGTGACTTCAGAGTGGAGAAACTTGATGAAACTACCTCAGCCAGGTAATCAAGACCCACATCGGCGGTGGTGAGTCTTACTGATGTACCCTTGATAAGATGTGATGAGAATGGTACTTCTTCAGTCTTCCCCCAGAAAACCCATAACCCTCATCTAGCCATGAAAAAGCATCAGACAAATGTCAGTTGGGGGATATGCTACAAAATACTGATATCGTTGACAAAATAAAGCACTCCTCCAAACTGTGAAGGTTGGCAAAGACAAGGAAAGTCAGAAACTGTCACAGCCAAGAGGAGCCTAAGCAGACTGATAACCACATGTAATATGGTCCCTGGATGGGATCCTGGAACGGAAAAAAGACATTAAGTAAAAACATGAATCAACTGTGGCCTTTTCAGTTAATAATGTAATTAGAAGCTTATTTTTAAAACAGGGTGTGTGTTTCTGCCCCTCTGCTCAAAAAAGAAAAAAAAAAAAGGCTGAAAACCCCTAAATATTTCATTTCCATGGGGACTTTTGAGGACAGCTTTCTCTTGATTAATTTCAACTTTCATTTTCTTGTAGGGCATGTATTTAAGCAGTCAAAGTTTTACACTGTCATTAGTTAAAACTTAAGTACTGCTTTTGCAACAAGTGGGCCCTTCCACCTCTGTCAGCTAATGACTTTAACCATAATATATTCCTTTCTCTTGAGAAAAGGTCCATAGTGTGGTTTGAGGGAGTTTGGGGAAGTTTGAGGGCCATGTGTCTGTGTGTAGTGCTGAAAGTTCAGCTTCTGTGTACACCATTGGCGAATCAAATCTGAGAGACAGAATTTTGGGTAAAGAAGAAAAGGACAGCTTTATTGCTTTGCCAGGCAAAGGGGGCCACAGTCAACTAATGCCCTAAAAACCATGTGTCCTCACTTAGGGAAGACAGTGACAAGTTTTATAGCAGTTGTTCAAAGAGGGCCAGATCAGCTCATGGACATCCTTCTGATGGGTTGGTGATGAGGCAAGTAGGAGTCCAGCATCCACCTTCAGGTCCAGCTGGTCTGGGGTCTTCACACTTGTGGGCAGTCTATCATCACTGATCGTTAACTTCTACCTGGCAGGGGTTTTGGTCTCTGCAAAACATCTCAAAGATATTATTGTGTGTATCCACTGATGGGGAAACAGGATCTTGCCCCAAGTCTGCTCTTGACTGTTTGTTTCTCCTTGGTCTCCCATCCCCCTCCCTTCCCTAATTAGTAACTGCTTGAATCTGCCCCTCGGATCTTAGGGAAGGTCATGGATGAAGGCTGTTTCTTGTAATCAAAGAAGCGGAGGACACAGACAGGCCTTGTGCCCAGGAACCCCCCAAAGGGGTTCGATATCATGTGTTAGCCCAAATGCTGGTTAAGTAGCATTCATCTGACTTTCCACTCAGGTCACTTGCTAGATACATGACTTTGAGCAAACCTAACTCACTTTCTCTTAAATGCATCACTGGAATCTAGGCCTTCACTAAGAATCTATTTTGTACCAGGCTCTGTGCTGAGTCCTGGGAAGACAGAGGAGTGCAAGGTGGCCTCTGTCCCCCCATGGGGTTTGTGGTCCATAGTAATTAATATTACAAATAATTAATCAAGTTCTCTCATGTGAAAGGTGAAAGTGCAAATGCAAGTCGCTCAGTCGTGTCCGACTCTTTGTGACCCCATGGACTTTACATTCTATGGAATTCTCCAGGCCAGAATACTGGAGTGGGTAGCCTTTCCCTTCTCCAGGGGATCTTCCCAACCCAGGGATTGAACCCAGGTCTCCAGCATTGCAGGCGGATTATAAGCAAAAGCAAATAATCCCAACTTCAACACACACTACCAAGCAAGGGATGTGCTGTCCTGGGAAAAGTGAGGCTTTGGCAAGATCCAAAGGATGGGAGGGGACAGGAAGGCCTGCCGGGCAGAGGTGGGGCACAGGAGGCCAGCGCCTGGGGGGCGTGGTGGGCAAATGCCCTCGCCTTCACTTCCCTCCTCTTCAGTTATCTAGCCAGTCTGGGGAGATGTGCTGAATCTGGAGAGAAAGACATAAAAAGGGACAAGTGTCTCAAACATAATTGGCCATGCTTAAAGTCCTCTCCTGTTAGGTCCATACCATTTCTGTCCTTTACCAAACCCATCTTTGCATGAAATGTTCCCTCAGTATCTCTAATTTTCTTGAAGAGATCTCTAGTCTTTCCCAGTCTGTTGTTTCCCTCTATTTCTTTGTATTGATCACTGAGGAAGTCTTTCTTATCTTTCCTTGCTATTCTTTGGAACTCTGCATTCAAATGGGAATATCTTTCCTTTTCTCCTTTGCTTTTTGCTTCTCTTCTTTTCTCAGCTATTTGTAAGGCCTCCTCAGACAACTATTTTGCCTTTTTTGCATTTCTTTTCCATGGGGATGGTCTTGATCCCTGTCTCCTGTACAATGTCACGAACCTCCGTCCATAGTTTATCAGGCTCTCTGTCTATCAGATCAATCTATTTCTCACTTCCACTGTATAGTCATAAGGGATTTGATTTAGGTCATACCTGAATGGTCTAGTGGTTTTCCCTACTTTCTTCAATTTAAGTCTGAATTTGGCAATCAGGAGTTCATGATCTGAGCCACAGTCAGCTCCCGGTCTTGTTTTTGCTGACTATATAGAGCTTCTCCATCTTTGGCTGCAAAGAATATAATCAATCTGATTTCAGTGTTGACCATCTAGCGATGTTCATGTGTAGAGTCTTCTCTTGTGTTGTTGGAAGAGGGTGTTTGCTATGACCAGTGCGTTCTCTTGGCAAAACTCTGTTAGCCTTTGCCCTGCTTCATTCTGTACCCCAAGGCCAAATTTGCCTTTACTCCAGGTATTTCTTGACTTCCTACTTTTGCATTCCAGTCCCCTATAATGAAAAGGACATCTTTTTTGGGTGTTAGTTCTAAAAGGTCTTGTAGGTCTTCATAGAACTGTTCAACTTCAGCTTCTTCAGCATTACTGGTTGGGGCATAGGCTTGGATTACCGTGATATTGAATAGTTTGCCTTGGTAACGAACAGAGATCATTCTGTCGTTTTTGAGATTGCATCCAAGTACTGCATTTCAGACTCTTTTGTTAACCATGATGCCTACTCCATTTCTTTTAAGGGATTCCTACCCATAGTAGTAGATATAATGGTCATCTGAGTTAAATTCACCCATTCCAGTCCAATTTAGTTCGCTGATTCCTAGAATGTCGACATTCACTCTTGCCATCTCCTGTTTGACCACTTTCAATTTGCCTTGATTCACGGACCTAACATTCCAGGTTTCAATCCAATATTGCTCTTTACATCATCGGACCTTGCTTCTATCACCAGTCACATCCACAAATGGGTATTATTTTTGCTTTGGCTCCATCCCTTCATTCTTTCTGGAGTTATTTCTCCACTGATCTCCAGTAGCATATTGGGCACCTACCGACCTGGGGAGTTCCTCTTTCAGTGTCCTATCTTTTTGCCTTTTCATACTGTTTATGGGGTTCTCAAGGCAAGGATACTGAAGTGGTTTGCCATTCCCTTCTCCAGTGGACCACATTCTGTCACATATAAGAAGAGGTGGCAATATGACCCAGCAATCCCACTTCTGGGCATACACACTGAGGAATCCAGATCTGAAAGAGACACGTGCACCCCAATGTTCATCGCAGCACTGTTTATAATAGCCAGGACATGGAAGCAACCTAGATGCCCATCAGCAGATGAATGGATAAGGAAGCTGTGGTACATATACACCATGGAATATTACTCAGCCATTAAAAAGAATTCATTTGAACCAGTCCTAATGAGATGGATGAAGCTGGAGCCCATTATACAGAGTGAAGTAAGCCAGAAAGATAAAGAACATTACAGCATACTGACACATGTATATGGAATTTAGAAAGGTGATAACGATAACCCTATATGCAGAACAGAAAAAGAGACACAGAAATACAGAACAGACTTTTGAACTTTGTGGGAGAATGTGAGGGTGGGATATTTCAAAAGAACAGCATGTATGCTATCTATGGTGAAACAGATCACCAGCCCAGGTGGGATGCACGAGACAAGTGCTCCGGCCTGGTGCACTGGGAAGACCCAGAGGAATAGGGTGGAGAGGGAGGTGGGAGGGGGGATCGGGATTGGGAATACATGTAAATCCATGGCTGATTCATATCAATGTATGACAAAACCCACTGGAAAAAAAAAATAAAAATAATAAAAAAAAAAAAAAGAAGAGGTGGCAAGAATACACAGAAGAACTGTACAAAAAAGATCTTCATGACCCAGATAATCACGATGGTGTGATCACTCACCTAGAGCCAGACATCCTGGAATGTGAAGTCAAGTGGGCCTTAGAAAGCATCACTATGAACAAAGCTAGTGGAGGTGATGGAATTCCAGTTGAGCTATTTCAAATCCTGAAAGATGACGCTGTGAAAGTGCTGCACTCAATATGCTAGCAAATTTTGAAAACTCAGCAGTGGCCACAGGACTGGAAAAGGTCAGTTTTCATTCCAATCCCAAAGAATGCTCAAACTACTGTATGACTGCACTCATCTCACACGCTAGCAGAGTAATGCTCAAAATTCTCCAAGCCAGGCTTCAACAATACGTGAACTGTGAACTTCCAGATGTTCAAGCTGGTTTTAGAAAAGGCAGAGGAACCAAAAATCAAATTGCCAATATCTGCTGGATCATCGAAAAAGCAAGAGAGTCCCAGGAAAACATATATTTCTGCTTTATTGACTGTGCCAAACCTTTGACTGTGTGGATCACAATAAACTGTGGGAAATTCTGAAAGAGATGGAAATACCAGACCACCTGACCTGCCTCTTGAGAAACCTGTATGCAGGTCAGGAAGCAACAGTTAGAAGTGGACATGGAACAACAGACTGGTTCCAAATAGGAAAAGGAGTACGTCAAGGCTGTATATTTTTACCCTGCTTAATTAACTTATATGCAGAGTACATCATGAGAAATGTTGGGCTGGAAGAATCACAAGCTGGAATCAAGATTGCTGGGGGAAATGTCAATAACCTCAGATATGCAGATGACACCACCCTTATGGCAGAAAGTGAAGAGGAACTAAAAAGCCTTTTGATGAAAGTGAAAGAGGAGACTGAAAAAGTTGGCTTAAAGCTCAACATTCAGAAAACTAAGATCATGGCATCTGGTCCCATCACTTCATGGGAAATAGATGGGGAAACAGTGGAAACAGTGGCTGAATTTATTTTGGGGGGCTCCAAAATCACTGCAGATGGTGATTGCCATGAAATTAAAAGATGCTTACTCCTTGGAAGGCAAGTTATGACCAACCCAGATAGCATATTTAAAAGCAGAGCCATTACTTCGCCAACAAAGGTCCATCTGGTCAAGGCTATGATTTTCCAGTGGTCATGTATGGATGTGAGAGTTGGACTGTAAAGAAAGCTGAGTGCTGAAAAATTGGTGCTCTTGAACTGTGGTGTTGGAGAAGACTCTTGAGAGTCCCTTGGACTGCAAGGAGATCCAGCCAGTCCATCCTAAAGGAGATCAGTCCTGGGTGTTCATTGGAAGGACTGATGCTGAAGCTGAAACTCCAATACTTTGGCCACCTCATGCGAAGAGTTGACTCATTGGAAAAGACCCTGATGCTGGGAGGGATTGGGGGCAGGAGGAGAAGGGGACGACAGAGGATGAGATGGCTGGATGGCATCACCGACTCAATGGACATGAGTTTGGGTAAACTCTGGGAGTTGGTGATGGATAGGGAGGCCTGGCATGCTGTGATTCATGGGGTCGCAGAGTCGGACACGACTGAGCAACTGAACTGACCTGAACCGAAAGTCCTCTCCTGACCACTGAGGAAAAGAAAGGAAGATTCCAAGCAGGCTGATCAGCGGCAGAGCCAGCCTCCCAGGCGGGCAGTGGTTCACCGGGAGCCCTCCAAGCTCCAGGTGCCTGGGGCCACACTCGCACCTCTGAGTCTCCCCCCCGGCCGCTTCTGCCCCAGCTGCCTGCTTGTTCTCCACTCTTCTGCGCCACGTGGCTTTGGTTTACAAGTGACCCCTGCTGTCTCCTGTCGTCTCTCAGTGGCTCTGAGCTGCTTCCAGTTGGCTCCATCTGCTAAAGAGAGACGCGCTTGGCTCAGCACATCACTGGCCGTCAGCACCCTCCCCAGATCAGCTCAGTTTCTAGGAGGAGCAGGTCACCGCCCTTGTCTAGAGCTTTCCAAGGCTTGGTTGTTTATTCCACTGGCCCTCTGGGAGATGGCCCCAGCAGGAGGCTCTGTCTTTTATTGTCTTGATTTTGTGTGGTTACCTTGCCCTGCTCACAAAACCACTAACCTGTGTTTGTCAAAGAGTCCCTCGTGGTAATTAACTGAAAAAACCCTGGAGTTAGCAAAGCAGAAAGATTTCTAGGCATAAGTACCTGGTGAGATGGGGTGCAGCTGACCTTGGGCATGCCTGGAACCAGGAACTCTGCTTCTCAGCCCGCTCTTGTGCTGGCTTCGCTCTCTCAGGCAGGCTGATTGTACGAGACTCACAGCCTGAGTGGTTACATCTTTAATTTCCTTGCCTTCCTCACTAGAGGAATTTAAGACTGTCGACCTCAACCATGGTCTAACTTGAATTCCAGTTCAAATAAACTGTGCTTTAAAAAATGAAAATTTCCACCTGACTTGATATTTGATAATATAAGAAAACACTGTTAATGTTTAAGACAGGGTAATACTACTGTGCTTTTTTTTTTGAAAGAGTCCTTATCTTTTGAAATTCACACTGTGAAAGCTGTGATGTTGGGAATTTGCTTCAAAATAATAATTCAGGGAGAAGTGGGTGAGGGTTGGGGTGAAAAAAGATTAAAGAGGACCCTTCCTCACCAGAGCCAACTGGAAAATTCCAGAAAAACCCTGATTGGGTCACATACCCACTTCTGCCCAAAGAGATGCTTATGGTTGAACTGGGGAGGAGAAAATCCCTCCTCAGGAAAAGACCTCGGCTGATAAAATAATACATGTCTATTTTGGGATATCAAAGAAATTTTTTTAAATTTATGTTTGACTGTGCTACATGGCATGTGAGATCTTAGTTCCCTGACCAGGGATCGAACTTACCACTCCCTGAAGTGGAAGTATGGAGTCTTAACCACTGGACCACCAGGGAATTCCTCAGAAATTATTTTTATTCCCAAGCATTTTGAGGCTGCATGTTTGGCCCAGGAGACCCGAAAGGTTAAATTTTCCATTTAATGTTTCAATCTCATTTAATGCAAATTTTTTTCTCAATAAAGTGTATCACTAAGCATGATTTGTTTTTGTACATTTTATATAGCTTCATACGAATGAGTGACTAAATTTGAAATTTACTTGTCAAATCTTATGCCCTTGGTTTAAAAAAAAACAAAACTTGGCACCTGGCTCTACCATTGAGCACACTAGAAAAATTAGCAAGAATCTCTGACTCTTTCTTCTTTACTTCTGTCATTTGAGCTCTTCATTTATCTATTGACCCACTTGAACAGGATCTTCATGACCTTAGATTCTGTTGATTGTCCAAGTCCAGGTGTTGTTGACCTACCAACAATGGATGAAAGATGTGTTTGCTTAGCAATTGAGAAATAATATTTTCCACATTAGACTCTGTTTGAGGTGTGAGGTCTTTTTTGCTATGTGCCTGATAATCATCATTCCAAACTTCTTTGCATGGAACTATCTTGAGATTGGGAGGGCAGGAAATTAGAGTTTGTAAAGTCCAGATCATGCTATCCTCTCTTAGGCTGCGACTTAATACAAGTCTTAATGGCCTCTCTAATGGTTGGTGGCAGGGAGAAATGTCTGGAAGGAGAACAGGAATGGTAGGAAATGGGCAAGGAAGTCACATAAAGGGGGAAACCACAACTGGCATTGGACGAAAGCTACGGGAGTGGAGAGAAGAGACGAGTCTGGGAAACACTGTGAGAGAAGAACGTATAGAGCTTGGTGACTAAGCGGATTTACAGAGAGAAGAGGAAGGGAGGGAGTCAGAGACAGCCAGATGCCTTTCATCCGTGATCGAGGCAAAGGAAATGCTCAACCGGTAACAGAAAAGGAGAAGTTGGGGGTGAGAGCCTGGTGCTGGACAGTTTCAGACATACTGAGATCAGACAAGACAGGAAACCGCCTCCCTTCTAGTTAATATTCAGGAGGGGAAGTGCAGAGAGGTGGAAACCCCAGGCCCAGTGAGGGGTCAGGGGGCGCCGAGGGGGCACTCACCGACAGAAAGGCTCACCAGGTGCTCTTCACATTCCTGTCTGTGGCCCTCAAAGTGCGGAGACGAAGCGGCTGGGATAGACCCACTTTTTCTTTCCTCTTTTGTTTAACTTCTTATTACAGAACATTTTGAAAATAAACAAAAGTAGAAATAACATGACGAATTCCAGTGTTCCTGTCACCTAGCCTCAACACTGATCAGATTGTGGTTAACCTTGTTTCATCTCAACCCTCACCCATTTCTCCCTGTGTTATTTTGAAGCAAGTTCCAGACCTCATAGCTTTCCCAATAAATATTTCAGAAGATAAGGACTTTCAAATTTCAAATGGACTCAAAAAAAAAAAAAAAAAAAAGCACAATACCATTATCATGCCTTAAAAATTAACAATAATTTTTTAAAATCAAATACCAAGTCAGGTTCAAATTTTCATTTTTTATAAAACAATTTCTTTGAATTAGGATTCACCTTAGACCACAGATTGGGATCGATGATAGACTCTTTTAAGTCTCTTTCACTCTGTGGATTCTCTCCGTCCACCCCCTCTCTGATCTCCACTCCATACTCCTCTTTCTATTTATCTTTGAAGAAGCAAATCTGTTTGCCCAGAGAATTTCCCACACTCTGGGTCTTGCTGGTTGCATTCCCCTGGTATCGGCATGTTCGTCCTCCTGTATATGTTCTGCAACCTTGAAGCCCTGATGAGATTTAGACCCAGCTTCATTTTTGAATGTTATGCAAAAAGATGTCCAGTGAAGGGTGTTGTAGGGAGTCAGGGCAGCAGATGCAATCAGCGGGGAAACAGTGTGAACTGAGAGGGGTCTGAGGCCCCTGAGGCCCCTTAGGAAGAGCGACATTTGAGGGGCAGGTAGAAAAAGACACCTGGGAACCAGGGACAGAGGTGTGGGCCAGGCCAAGGCTGAAGCTCAGACCAGGTGGTGGGGCACACAGGTGTCTTCAGTCCAGCGGTGGCAGAGTTGCTTACCCTGAATTACCTGCAGTAGAAAGCAAAGGTTCTTCTGCAGGGGTATTCAGGTGGCCCTGGGGAGAAAACAGGCGCAAACACTGCCAGATGTGTGCGCGTTGCAAGAACCAAGCTGAGAACCAAATAAGCACAGCTCCCGGCAGCTTTGCTCTAGTGTTCCCTTGGTGGAAGGGGCAGCCGGGCTTGATGCCTGAGACCCCGCCACATGATGGGGCCAGACGGGGTCCTCCCGGGCCTGTGTGCCCACCTCTTGCAATAGTCCCTGCAGCTGCATTTGCAATTACACCCTCACCACCTGCCCGCCCAGTGCCCTCCTTCCTACACAAGGGGTGTTCTTTTCTGGCTGTTGCCAAGCTCCTCCTTCAGGTGTTGGAGAGATCCAGGGATGCCTGCTTTCCCTCACTGCTCAGGGGCCCTTGTGTTGTTCAATCGCTCAGTCACGTCCGACTCTTTGTGACCTCATGGACTGTAGCCCGCCAGGCTGCTCTGTCCATGGAATTCTCCAGGCCAGAACACTGGAGTGGGTTGCCATTCCCTTCTCCAGGGATCTTCTGAACCAGGGACTGAACCCAAGTCTCCTGCACTGAAGGCAGATTCTTTATCGACTGAGCTACCAGGGAAGCCCCTGGCTCCGAGTAAATGGCCAGGACTGGGGAGGCGGAGAGGCAGGAGAGGCAATGTAGCATCTTATTGAACATGGAGACAGGAGTGATGCTGGTGCTGATACACAAGCAAAGACTAACTTCTGGGCACAGGAGTGTTAAAAACTACTGAGGTGGAGACAGGCAATTTTTGTTTTTCCTCTCCCCGTAAGGTAAAGCCAGTCTATGTAGAGTGAAAGAAGTCTTCAAAGAAAACGGATGCCTGCCGCAGGAAACCTCCTCTGCCTTGCACTGAACCCCTGCCAACACAGCTCATGTCCTCACCAAAAGCCCCCTAAGAGGATCTCAGCCTCAAACGAGGCCCAGGGCGGAGGGCGGGCCCTGTGGACACGGCTGGTCCAGAGGTGCCCGGTGTTGCTGGAGCTGAGCCCTGGGTCAGGAATGACTTCAGCCCCAGGCTCTCAAGACTCCCGCAGGCCCCTCGGCCCCCGCCTCTGAAAGGAGGGACACGTCTTCCCATCCAAAGGCATCTCTGAAGGAATTCTGCCAGAAACCACTTAACCAGCCAACGGAGCCACCAAGCAAGGTATCTCCAGGACATGAACCCTTCTCCCCATGCCCACTGAACAGAATGCAAGTTCCCTGAAGCCCTCACAGAGAAGCTTCAAAGGTCACAGGGTCAGGCCTGGTAAGTGGCCAATGTCTTAAATACCCCTGCAGGCCCGCAGCCCCCAGGACAGACCTGGGCCGTATGCACGCTTGCAAAGCGGACTGGTTAATGGGCCTCTGCGCTGTAGAAGTCAGCCTTCGGCTCTCAGATAACCCACCATATGGTACTAACAGATGCAATGCTCGTTGGTTTGACTGGGCAAGGAGGGTAGGTTTAACTTCTGGGTGATTTGGATTTTCACCAGTATTGTTTCCCTGTTAATAAAGACATTGCTTTTTACGGCTTGTTGCTTTTCTAAAAATTATTTTCTCCCTCTGACTTGGGACAAATAGTAAAGGGAAGGTGATTAGAGGGGAAAGAATATGGGAAGGAATCATGGGAGATATGCTTTAAAACCACAAACCTGAGGAAAAGGAGACATGAGGGTTTTTCTGTTTTAATTGCAGTTAAATTGCACAGCACAGTGCTGTAGAAGTGAATTGTGATGCCAGACATTCTCTGCCCAGCTCCTGGCTGTTGATACATTTTAATTCTTGTATGTGTCATTAACAGTTGTAGTGTATATTAATTATCTGCCATCTGCCCTCTTTTAAATATAGCTCTGAATTAAGGGATTTTATGCGCTTTTTGTTTATATAACAAAATTTTGGGTTTTTTGTTCATACTTCAAAGTGGAAAGAAACCAAGTATTCATTTTTAGAAGCTCATTCTCTAAAGTTGAAAGAGATTTTTTTTTAATGTATGTCTTCTCTTAAGGTTGTTTGATAATCTGAATTCATTAAAGCATTCAAAATGTAGAAGTCCAAGTTTCATACCTTAATGGCAGTAAGAGTCCAACAGCTAAAATCCAGTGACCTGGTTTTCTCTTAAAGAGACAGAACTATGTGTATAAATAGATTAAAATAGCAAATACTCATTAATGTAGCCCTTATTAAATACCAGGCACTGTTCTAACTACTTTCATAGTTATTAACTTATTTCATCAATATAAAAATTCTAGACTAGGCACTATCATTATCCCATTTTATGGATGAAAAAATTGAGGTGCTGAGAGGTTAGATAAACTTGCTAAGAGATAAACCTTAGGAAGCAGAGGAACCAGCACATAAAACCAAGTTGCCTGGTCCCAGAGCCACATTCTTGTCCGATTGCTATGATTTTCAAAACTAAAAAAGATCTTCCCCTTAGGACACAGCAGTCCTTCAGGGGAACTGCTTTGAACTCGTGAGTTGAGTCCTGGTCTGGACATGAGGTTCATAAGTTGAGGGGCTCCTGGAGGCAAGAATAATGAAGGTGCAGAGAGGCTGAGTAACTTGTTCCAGACTGTGTGGCTGGTATGTGGCTGGACAGGTTTCAGAGTCATTGTGTAACATCAAGAATACATTAAATTGCCTTGAGATGTTTGCAAATGAAGTCTCCTTAGAAAAAAATTAATCATCAGCAATATTTTTAAATCAACAGACTTTTAAGGTCACCAACTATGGGAATTTCCTTGGTGGCCCAGTGGCTAAGACTCCATGCTCCCAACGCAGGGGGCCAGGGTTCAAACCCTGGTCAGAGAACTAGATCCCACATGCTACAACTAAGAGTTCACACGCCGCAACTGAAGATTCAGCATGAGGCAACAAAGACCCAACACAGCTAAATAAATGAATAAAAATATTTAAAAATCACCAATTATGTGAAAGCACAACTTTAAAGTAGACCTCATGCATAAAAATAAGGTGGAAGCATTAGCTTCATGGAAAAACAAAATTCTTATTTTTAATAATTTCAGAATTAATAGATAATTGAGATTATGTACATGAAAGGTTAGAAGTTTGATTAATACTGTTGAAATGTTATAAGGCTCCAAAACCAACTGATTTTGTTGTTGTTGTTTGCTGTGTCTTCTACTGGAATAAGGACATTGTTCATCTTGTTCCCTGCTATAGGACAACGCCTGGTACACAGCAGGTGCTCATTAAATGAACACTGACTGAATGAATGAGTGTATTTACCAGACTTACTGAATAAGCTGAGAACAAGACTATGGACAATGACAGGAAAGGAAGAATCTTGAGGAAGTGCACCAGTCAGAGGATGGGAGTGAAAAGAGAAGTCAAAAAATAATCAGTGGGATGGAGGCAAATCAAGAAAGTGAAGGATCCTGAAAGTCAAGAGTAGGGAGAAATCTGGGAAGTGGTGAGTAGCATTAGGAGACACTGCAAATAAATGGGAAAGCTCTATTGCATTTGGTTTTGGGGGGAGGGGGCGCTGAAAAAAATGCAGCTGCGTAAGAGAAACTGGAGTGGAACCCCATTTGCACAGGAATCAAGGAGTGATTAGGACACTAGGCAGGAAGCCCGGCATTGAACAGAAGAGTTGACAGCATCGGGCAATTGCTAGTAGAATGCAAGGACATTGTTAACTCAGTAGAAAAGCGTTCTGTTGCCACTCTGTTATTGTCTCAAGTGGGGGCTCCCTCTCACCCATCCTTTGTCCTGAAGGAACAAAAGGGGCCTTGAATTTCATGAGTGCCCCAGTGATGCGTCTGAGAGCTCAGGAATCAGACAGTCCAAATTCAGATCGTGCAGAGAGATATTCCACTGTCTAACTTCTGAGTATAATAAATTTATTAAATTTCTCACCAGCATTATATTTAATTACACTGATTTTTTAACTGCACTCTTTACTTGACCCAACTGTGTTGGGTGTTTGAAGAAGAAATTACTTGGGAAGTTACCAGTTGAAGAAGAAATTACTTAAGTGCTTAAGTTTTCTCACTGAAACAGAGATTCAGTCACTGAATATTTTTAAGTTCCTACCATGTGCCAGAAACAGTTCTAGTGGGGGAGTCAACACACCAGCAATAAACAAATCTCTGTACAATTTCAAAAACATGAAGCCAACTATTTTATAAAATATTTCATTTCATATTTTATATCTTGACTTCTGTTACCAGGAAGATGGAGTAGATGTAATTTTCCCTTTTGCCCCCATTCAGTTCAGTTCAGTCGCTCAGTCATGTCGACTCTTTGCGACCCCATGGACTGCAGCACACCAGGCTTCCCTTCCTTCACCAACTCCTGGAGCTTACTCAAACTTATGTCCATTAAGTCAGTGATGTCATCCAACCACCTCATCCTCTCTTGTCCCCTTCTCTTCCAGCTTTCAATCATTCCCAGCATCAGGGTCTTTCCTAATGAGTCAGTTCTTTGCATCAGGTGGCCAAAGTATTGGAGTTTCAGCTTCAGCATCAGTCCTTCCAATGAATATTCAGGACTGATTTCCTTTAGGATGGACTGGTTGGATCTCCTTGCAGTCCAAGAGACTCTCAAGAGTCTTCTCCAATACCACAGTTCAAAAGCATCAGTTCTTCAGTGCTCAGCTTTCTTTAAGTTGTATTTAATGTTGCCCCCATTAAATACAACTTAAAACCCCAGAAGTGGTCAAACAGGAGACGGCAAGAGTGAACATCAACATTTTAGAACATCGACATTTAAATCAGCAAACTAAAATGGACCAGAATGGGCAAATTTAATTCAAATGACCATTATATTTACTACTGTGGGTGAGAATCCCTTAGAAGAAATGGAGTAGCCCTTATAGTCAACAAAAGAGTCCAAAATGCAGTACTTGGATACAATCTCAAACATGACAGAATGATCTCAGTTCATTTCCAAGGCAAACCATTCAACATGAAAGTAACACAAGTCTATATCCCAACAACTAATGCCGAAGAAGATGGAAGTTGAATGGTTCTATGAAGACCTACAAGACCTTCTAGAACTTTCACCAAAAAAAGATGTCCTTTTCATCATAGGGGACTGGAATGCAAACGTAGGAAGTTAAGAGATACCTATAGTAACAGGAAAGTTTGGCCTTGGAGTACAAAATGAAGCAGGGCAAAGGCCAACAGAGTTTTGCCAACAGAACACACTGGTCATACCAAACACTCTCTTCTACACATGGACATCACCAGATGATCAATACTGGAATCAGATTGCTCTTTATTGCAAAATTCAGGCTTAAATTGAAGAAAGTAGGGAAAACCACTAGGTCATTCAGATATGACCTAAATCAAATCCTTTATGATTGTATAGTGGAAGTGACAAATAGATTCAAGGGATTAGATCTAATAGAGTGCCTGAAGAACTACGGATGGATGTTTGAAACACTGTATAGGAGGTGATGACCAAAACCATCCCCAAGAAAAAGAAATGCAAGAAGGCAAAATGGTTCTCTGAGGAGGCCTTACAAGTAGCTGAGAAAAGAAGAGTGCAAAAGGCAAGGGAAAAAAGGAAAGATATACCCATCTGAATGCAGAGTTCCAAAGAACAGATAAGAAATTCCAAAGAATAGCAAGAAGAGATAAAGTCTTCTTAAGTGAACAATGCAAAGAAATAGAGGAAAACAATAGAATGGGAAAGACTAGAGATCTCAAGAAACTTAGAGATGCCAAGGAACATTTCATGCAAAGATGGGCACAATAAAGGACAGAAACAGCATGGACCTAACAGAAGCAGAAGAGATTAAGAAGAGGTGGCAAAACTACACACAACTGTACGAAAAAGGTCTTGCTGACCCAAATAACCACGATGGTGTGGTCACATTTTGAGCCAGACATGCTGGAGTATGAAGTCAAGCGGAACTTAGGAAGCATTATTACAAACGAAGCTAGTGGAGGTGATGGAATTCCAGTTGAGCTAAAAGATGATGCTGTGAAAGTGCCACATTCAATATGCCAGCAAATTTGGAAAACTTGGCAATGGCCACGAGACTGGAAAAGGTCTGCTTTCATTCCAATCCCAAGGAAGGGCAATGCCAAAGAATGTTCAAACTACTGCACAACTGCATTCATTTCACATGCTAGCAAGGTAATGCTTAAAATCCTTCAAACTAGGCTTCAACAGTATGTGCACTGAGAACTTCCTGATGTACAAGCTGGATTCAGAAAAGGTAGAGGAACCAGAGATCAAGGTTCAAAAAGCAAGGGAATTCCAGAAAAACATCTGCTTTATTGACTACGCCAAAGCCTTTGACTGTGTGGATCACAACAAACTGTGGAAAATTCTTCAAGAGATGGGACTAACAGGCCATCTGACCTGCCTCCTGAGAAATCTGTATGCAGGTCAAGAAGCAACCGTTAGAACCGGACGTGGAACAACGAATTGGTTCAAAATTGGGAAAGGAGTATGTCAAGGCTGTATATTGTCTCCCTAATTATTTAACTTATATGCAGAGTACATCATGCGAAATGCTGGGCTGGATGAAGCACAAGCTGGAATCGAGGTTGCTGGAAGAAATATCAAGAAAATCAGATATGCAGATGACACCACCCTTATGGCAGAAAGTGAAAGGAACTAGAGAGCCTCTTGATGAAGGTGAAAGAGGAGAGTGAAAGAGCTGGCTTAAAACTAAACATTCAAAAAACTTAGATCATGGCATCTGGTCCCATCACTTCATGGCAAATAGATGAGGAAAAAATGGAAACAGTGACAGACTTTATTTGTTGTTGTTGTTGTTGTTCTATTCCTTTTTTTTCTTTTAGTTTTTTTTTTTTTTTTTTCTTTCGTTTTCAGACTTTATTTTCTTGGGCTCTTTCTATGGTTTTTCCAGTAGTCATGTACAGATGTGAGAGCTGGACCATAAAGAAGGCTGAGCGATGAAGAATTGATGCTTTCAAATTGTGGTGCTGGAGAAGATTCTTGAGGGTCCCTTGGACAGCAAGGAGACCCAACCAGTCCATCCTAAAGGAAATCAGTCCTTCATATTCATCTGAAAGACTGATACTGAAGCTGAAGCTCCAATACTTTGGCCACCTGATGTGAAGAGCCGACTCATTAGAAATGACTCTGATGCTGAGAAAGATTGAGGGCGTGATGAGAAGGGGGCAACAGAGGATGAGATGGTTGGATGGCATCATCGACTCAATGGACATGAATTTGAGCAAACTCTGGAAGGTAGGGGAGGACAGGGAGGCCTGGTGTGCTGCAGTCCATGGGGTCACAAAGAGTCAGACACGACTAAGCAACTGAACAACAACAAAAACCCTAGACATTATATATAAGACATGAGAGGAAATCTAAAAGATGGAGAGAAAAATGCAGACAGACTAGGGACTTTGGGATCTGAGGCACAATCTGGTGATGAGTTGCCTGTGTTTTCTTTCAGCTTCATGGTTCCCAGACCTGGAGCTGAAGAAGCTGGCATCCTAGAAATGTCAAAAGGAGCAAACAAACAAACAAAAAGTCCCCAACACAAGTTAAAATAACAGGAAAGGGGAAGTCTAACAAGAGTAAGAACTTTTAACCAACTTACTCCAGCCAAAAACCACAGATAAAAATGGTGACTCCATTCCCACCCACACCATCAAAGGGAGATTGGAAGCCTAGACTTTCTGCTAGTGGGGTATCAAAGGACCCCAACTGTATCCCCACCCCCACCCCCACTGAGATGGTATCAGAGATGTCTGCAGGGAGCCAGACTTTCATCCCCACCAGACAGTAATGGGCCCTGCCCCTGTGGTGTCAGTAGACCACTTGGGGCATCTAAACTCCATCTACAACAGTAATAAGGCACCCCTCTCCATCCCAGCTGGGGTGGCGTCAAAGGAGTCAGAGTGGAGTCAGGATTTTCACCACTGCCCAGAGATAACGAGGCTGATCATTTACTTTCTTATGGTCAGCAGTGGCCCCATGGGGAACAATAACAAGGAATTCCTACCCCTCTCAGCCAGGGTAATAGGTATTGATGGCTGGATCATGGGATGCAAACCTCCCACCCCTGCCAAGCAGTTCCTAGCAGCCCCTTTCCTCTCCAGTGTCAGCAGAGGTCAAGTGGTGAACTGGACTTCTACCCCTACCTGGAAGGAACAAGGCAGTGCCCTTCCCTTCCTCTGCCAGGAATTAGAAGAACCAGTTATAACAGAAAGTTTAAGTAAGATCCAGAGTCTCATAATGCAATACCCAAAATGTCCAGGTTTCAACTGAAAATTACACATCACACCAAGAATCAGGAAAATCTAAACTTGAAAGAAAAAAGAACATCAACGGATGCCAACTCTAAAATGACTATTACAATTAACTGAGAAAGATTCTAAAGCAGCCACCTCAACGCTTCAACAAGCAATTATGAACATGCTTGAAACAGGAAAAAATAGAAAGCCTGAACAAATAAATGGGAACTCTCAGAAAGAGATGATATAAAAAAGAAAAAAGTGGAAATTTAAGAACTGAAAAATATAAAGTTGAAGATTAAGTGGATGGGCTCAACAGTGGAATGGAGGGGTCAAAGCGGGGGGTGGGGGGAATCTGTGAACTGGAAAATAAAGCAATAGTAATTGCCCAATTTGCACAATACAGAGAAAACAGAATGGGGTGGGGTGGGGGAATGAACAGAGCCTCAGTGATTTATGGACTCACGGCAAAAATCTAACTTTATATTGTCTGAATCCCAGTAGAAGAGGAGAAAGAGAGCAGGCTGAAAAATTATTTGAATAAATAATGGCTGAAAACTTTCCAAATTTGGCAAAAAAACATAAGCCTATAGATTAAGTAAATCATGACAAGTAAGTAAATCACAAACAGGATAAGCCTAAAGAAACCCCATACCAAGTTAAACTTTACAAAACTAAACACAGTATTCTTCTTATATTTACTTAAGTGTAATTTTATGCTGTTGAATATAATAAAAAATTTGAACAACAACAAACCAACCCTAAAAACAAAGGATCTTGAAAGTTGAGAGAAGCAACACCTTATATAAAGAAGAAAAACAGCTTGAATAATAGCAGATTTCTCATCACAAATCACAGACGCAAGAAGGGGGTGGCAAAACATTTGTGAAGCGCTGAAATAACTGTCAACCTATAATTCTATATCCAGTGAAACTACCCTTCAAGAATGAAAGAAAATCAAGACATCAGCTAAAGAAAAACTAAGAAAGTTCAGTTTATCATCATCAGAATTATCTTAAGAAAATGGCTAAAGGAAGTTCTCTAAACAGAAAGGAAACGGAAAAGGAAGGAATCTAGGAATATGAAAAAGGAAGAAAGCACTTAAAGAGTAAAAACTGTGAGTAAATACACTTCCTTCCCCTAAGTTTCTAAATTATTTGATGATTGAAACATAGATTATCACACTGCATGATATAGTTATAAATATGAGTAGAGGAAATTTAAGACAATTATAACCAGGGGAAGGCAAAGAGCTGTAAAGGTAGGCAAGGTTTCTACACCTGACTTGAACTGATAAAACACTGACACCATCCGACTGTAATAAATTGTACATATGTAAAGTAATACCTGGAGCAATTACTAAGAAAACTACAAAGACACACACTCAGAAACACTCCAGCCATAGAAGAATCTACACAATAATATAAATTAAAACTGTATAGATAAATAAAAATAGAATTCAAAAAAAATGTTCAAGTGATCCATAAAAAGGCAAGAAAAATAAAACAGAAGCATAAGGACTAGAGCAGAAAACAATAAAATGGTAGGTTTAAGTTCCAACATCAATAATTACATCAAACATAAGTGACCTAAATACACCAACTGAGAAAATAAATAAATACACATCCCAACTGAAAGACAGAGATTGGCAAAATGGGCTAGGAAATACGACCCAACTGAATGCTCCCTATAAGAAACTCACTTAAATATGACTTTATAGGTAGGTTGCAAATAAAAGGATGGAAGAAGACGTATCATCCAAACATTCATTAACCAAAAGAAAGTAAAGTAATTGTAAAGAAAATGGCAACCCACTCCAGTATTCTTGTCTGGAGAATCCCATGGACAGAGGAGCCTGGCGGGCTACAGTCCAAGGGATGCCAAAGAGTCGGACACAGCTGAAGCAACTGAGCATGCACAAAGAAATGGATATTACTTATTATTTCTTTAGAGCAAAGAAACTTACCAGAGATTCAGAGGGACATGACATAACAACAAACTCACTTAAGCAAAAGGGAATAATTTCCTAGAAGACTCATAAAACCAAACTGTTAGCTGGACAAGGGGTTAGTGGAAATCAAAGACATGGAACCATGAATTAGATGTCTTCCATTCTCTTTATTTCTACTTCTCAATAGGAATTTCACTTCTCAGATTTCCATGAGACTGAAAACATGGCCACCAGTGGTTATTGAGACTCATGCCTCTTGCCATCTGTGTGTCCCCAGCTCCAGCTCAAATAATTTCAGGAATGAGAGTGATGCTGGTTCATAAAACAGCAGGTGGTAGATCTGCTAGTCACACGGTTCTATCACAAACACCTCTTCAAATCCTCATCCTCCTGATGAATGCCTACTTTCCATTACAGGTTCCATTTAAGCATAATTTCTGTAAGAATTCTTTTCTAGTATGTTCTCACAACAGAGTTTAACACTGTTCTTTGGACCCTCTTCACATATCCTCTATATACCTGTATCATGGATCTGATGATGCTTAATTTTGCTTATTTGTTTACATCTCTCTGCATGCATAAGTTGCTTCTGTCATGTCCAACTCTGCGACCCCATGGACTGTAGCCTGCCAGGCTCCTCTGTCCATGGGACCCTTCAGGCAAGAACACTGGAGTAGGCTGCCATGCTCTTCTCCAGGAGATCTTCCCCATCCAGGGATCAAACTCATGTCTCTTAACTCTCCTGCATTGGCCGGCAAGTTCTTTACTACTAGCACCACCTGGGAAGCAGCTCTCTTTCTACTAGACCCTAGTTTCATAGACATCTTTACTTCCCCATCTCCTAGCAGGGTAGTCAGGTTGCTAAGGATTCTAAAACTCATTGGCAACTCATTCCAGGAGTAGACATTGAGCAGTTGTAATCAACGTGCTCACTAATGTGCTTAAAGGAGTGACCACGGTAGCAGAAGAAATTGCCAATGTTTGCCAGGAAGAATGAAGAGGTCTGCCCCAGGACAGGGTCACACTCACCATTTCATTGTATTCTCAACTCCCTAGGGCGGCTTCCTTGGTTTGGGACAGAGGAAACTCCAAACAGGAAGTGGCATGTCAACCTACATAGTGATGTAAATCACTACTGAATAACTGAGGAGTTATATCCCAGTAATGCCACTGAGAGACAATTCCCATCTGGGGAGTTGGTATTAAATTTAAAAATGTAAAAACCAAGACACACACAAAGCGAAAAGGGCCCTTCCAAGTTCTCTGTCGAACAAAGAGGGGAAAAGATGAAGAGCTAAGGGGCTTTTTAATAGTGGGAGAAAACGTACCAGTGACAAGATGCCCTCTGTCCCAGATGACAGGTCCAAACACCGCCGTGCTCCGGGCAGCTGCAGACCCAAGCTCAGGCCTCTCCGAGAGGCCTACGAAACGCTCCATGGAGAGAACAGGAGAGTGGCCTGTCAGCCAAGTGGTCATCCCTCAGAGCACGCCTGCCAATTTCCTTCCCTCCTGTTTCTCATCCTGCTCAATGTCTTTTCTGGGAACCGTTCTCTGAGCCAGGACCAGGACATCTGCGCTGGATATTGTTCGCAGTAGTAAATCTTCTCTGGTGAGAGCAAAATATGTATCTCTGACCTCCAGTTTCTCACCAGAACCCAGCTGGATTGGCCTAGCAGAGCCCATACACCCTGAGGCACACACTGGTTTAATTTTTCCTCTGACACTCAGGTGACACAACGTAATTACATCTATTGCTCATCCATCGTCTCACTCACCAGCACAGACATGAAAAAGTTAGGGAGAAAAGCTAACTCCCCAGAGCAAGTTTACAAGGCGATCTGTGTGCGGCACCAGTGCATACAGGACACGAAACGTCACTAGAATGAACTCAAAAATACGTTTCATGAACTCAGGTGCCACAAACAACTCCTCACATAACCAGTAGACATGAACTAGTCCCACATCCACAGAAGTAGGGAAAATAGTCCTTACCAGCACCAGCTCCATCCACACTAAATGAATTTTGAAAATTTATTTAAATGAATATTAGTTTGGATGGGCTAAATTACTAGTCTGCTTCATATTCCTTGGTTGAGTACAGTGCCCATTTCTCTTGTTTATTATGTTTCATATCTGAGCTAACCAATCATAAAACAAAATGGAAATCTTTTAGAGTCAAGATGATTTAGAACTGTGTTTCGAGTTTTTGCTCAGAGACATGCTAACGAGCAGTGTGGTTCACTGGCTTCTGGTTTATTCTCCTCCTCTCTTCTCTTACCTTTCCACTATTTGAGGAGGGGAAAAGCAAAGGGAGAAAAAGGAAACCAAGGTGGTTGAAAGAGAAAGCTGATGGGGTGGACTAAAATTTGACTGATAATTTACTAATTAGAAATAGTAATTTAAATAGTAATTTAAAAAAAGAAAAATTATGAAAAGTGACCAAGTGTGACCACTCACTTCTCAGTCTTTTATTTTTAATGAAAAGGAGTTATGAGAACATGTCTTCAAAAAGTGACCTCCTCTAACATTTAAAATGACACTTCAGATTCAAACACAGATAGAAATTGAGCATATGCTCAAGACGGCTGATGGCATCAGTTCACTTGGATCTGTTCCTCACATCCTGCTTCCAAGTCATTCCATGTGGACCTAAATGCGAGGCTTCCCAGGTGGCTCAGTGTAAAGAATCCTCCCACCAATGCAGGAGAGGCAGGAGACATGAGACATGGGTTTGATCCCTGGGTCAGGATGATCCCCTGGAGTAGGATATGGCAACCCACTCCAGTATTCTTGTCTAGAATATTCCATGGACAGAGGAGCCTTGCAGGCTACAGTCCATGGGGTGGCAAAGAGTCAGACATGACTGACCAACTGAGCACACACTTGGACCTAAGTGTAAGAAATCAAAACACAAAAAATACTAAAAAAAGTCATGGGAGAAAAATATTTTATAATCAAATAGGCAAAAACTATAAAAAATTAAAGAATTATCAAATGGTTTTTACATATATGCAAAGATGTTCAAACTCATCCGTAATTAAACAAAGGCAAATGAAGCTGTTCCAAGAAGTACGTACATAAAATCCAGTGTTCTGTTCTACCCAGGAAAACCTTATAAATATTGGAAAAGGTTATTATGCTGGCTTTTCACAGAACATTACATGGAATGGTGGCTTAAACTTTGATTTTTAAAGGAAAGTTTGACTTCAGAGGCCTTAGATACATTTGGACTACAATTGCAAAATAAGAGAGAGAACATATTACCATTGAATTAAAATGTTCTACTGAATAAAAAGAATATTGCTATTTCAAACTGTATTTCTCAGCTAAAATGCAGACTAAAATACACTATACACAACACACCAATGTTGTATGTCATATATATGCCAAGGAAAAAACTGGAAGGACATAAACACTATCTTAACGGTTTATCTTTTACCTGGTATAATTAGAATTGATTTATTTTATTTTTGGCTGTGCTGGATCTTCATTGCCGCTTGAGCTTTCTCTAGTTGCAGGGTGCGGGCTTCTCATTGTGGTAGCTTTTCTTGTTTCAAAGCACTGACTCTAGAGCGCACAGGCTTCAACATTTCTGGCATATGGGCTCAGTAGTTGTGGTATGCCAGTTTCGTTCCTCTGCAGAATGTGGGATCTTCCCAGATCAGGGATCGTACCCTTTTCTCCTGCATCAGCAGGTGGACTTTTTACCACTGAGTCACCAAGGAAGCCCTCAATTTGATTTTAAAAATGTTTTTCCTTTATGCTTTTGCATTATTTTCCTCCCCAAGATTTCTGTAATGAACCCATGTAGGTTACTTGCGTAAAAAGAAAATGCATTAATTTAGAAAATGATCACTCAGTAAAGAGAATATTACACACTCCTCCAAACCAAGATTCAAGCAAATCTAACAACTACATTGAACAGCTTACAAGAAAGGAGTAGAGCAGGTGTCTGTATGTTAAATGAGAACTTTCTCAGCTTATTAGTCCACTTACAAGATTAACGCAGGATAGAAACCACTGCAACAAGCAACAAATGTAAAATATATGAAATAGCTTCTCAAATCATTAATGTTGAGCTCCAAAAGAATCTTTGTAGCACCCGTAAAAGAGATCTTGTGGTTTTAAAAAGCTCTTGAACTTGTTCTCTGAGAAATTCAATCTGTAGGCCTGTGTTTAAACACACTGGATATTATTATATAACTAAGCAGCTGTGAAGATTAATCGTGATTAAAAAGGGAAAACACACAGAACACCAAGGCAGGACTGTTCAACGAGAGAAGGGTGACTCAAAGGAAAACAGTATCTATACTGGGTAATAAAAAGTCAACCCACAGACTTATCAAGTAAGAAAAAAGATAATCTATTTCAAATCTGACTCAAAAGGTATGCTTGTTAAATATGATTATACTAGAATGCAAATAATACTCATAAGCATATATACAAAATACATGTATTATGGACCATTTGGAATGGCCCAGTATTTCCAAATTTCATGCCATTTTTCAAACCCTTAATGTGTCCATAATTTATCTTTCCAATTTTACCCCACAGTCCAGACGCTTGAATGCCATATACACTGTCCACTCACCACCTTCTGCCATGAACTCCCAGTTCATCCCTTACTTATAAGCCCCAATCCATTATACTGTGGCATGTTCATCCAGACCATAAAGATTTATGGAGCAGCAACAGGATCTATGATAGGTTCTGGGGATACAGAGATGAACAGAACATGGTCTTGCACTCAAGAACTTTGGATGAGCAAGGGACAGACTGGTAAACAATAGTTAAAATGCAGTCTGCTTGCAGAGAGAACTCATGGCTACGCTTAGTGGACCCAGCCTCCAGTTATTTGTAATCACTTGTTATTAACCCATCATTCGCAAATTCTCCTAAACCACGGTTTGCAAACTCAAGTCTTACAGAGCAAGCAGGTAACATGAATTTATCAGGCTGGGAGTGAGATAATAGCTCACGCTGATAACTGTCTGATCTAAAGGTATTAAATTTCTTTTTTAAATGCCATGCCTGAAAATCAAAGTGTGCCGGTCTTCTATATACTAAGGTTAACAACATCATTTAGTGTTTACTCCGTGTAGGCCCCTCTTCTAGGCCTTTTACATGTTGAAGCCGATACTGTGATTCTTCCCATTTTACAAGTGGAACAATCGAGGCACTGGAGGGTTCTCATAACTTGCTGAGGTTACACGGTTGTTAGGGTGGTGAGACTGGAGTTTGAACCCAGTCAGGCTCCTTCAGAGCAGTACTTCACAGCTTTCAAAATTCCTTTATTCAGTGTATACTATATAATGAGTTACATATTTAACAATGCCCCAAGTATCACTCCTTTTTGTTGTTGAACAAACTCTTAATCGGTATATACAGACTTGATGCAAAAAAAAAAATCTGTCCATCTGCGCACTGTTTCATAAATTTCATCACATTCCTTGCTTACAATCATTTTTCTCATTTGAAGGTTCTAGAAAGAACTTTGCAGTTTTACCCCAAGACATACATGTTCAGTATAGAAGAAAGCAGGGAGAGTGAAGCGTTGAGATATTCACGGTATTCTCACAACCACGCCCCCTCCTTCCCGCTCCTTCCAGTCTGCTCCAACACCCTTCCCAGTTCTGGACGCATGTGGTTCGCCATCAGCCCCCCAACCAGCAGGATGACATTTGGTCTTCCGTAACTGTCAGCACGATGTTGACACCTCTGTGGATCTTTCCGGACAAGGCAATCCATCAGGCCAGTGCCCTCAGAAAAGTCCTATTAATACCAGCTAAAACAAACCCAAGGACACCGAGGCATCTGGTGCAACAGGCAAGATATAAACTCCCAAGTCAGTGATCTTAATTCAAAACGTTTCACTGGTTTAGGAGATGTAGTCAGTTTTTAGTCACGAACTTTCCTAAGAACTCTGAACATTATATTCTTTTCACTTAAGTAAGCTGAAGCCAAAAACTCAAGATTCTTGCTAGAGGCTGTATCAGTTCTGCCTCCTGGCCTTTGTTCCTACTGCTTCCTCAGTGGGGACCTCCCCACACCACCTGCACCCCCTTCCCAAAGCCTGCCTCCTACCCCAGCTTCCTGACATTCCTCACGTGTCCCCTCCTCTGGGAAACCTTTGACCTCCAAAGTGGTTATGTGTCCCTCCTGTCTACACCCAGTGACCAGCACGTAGTATCAATTTCAATTGCCTGTTTACTTCTCTAATCTGTAGTTAGAATATATGTAGATATACTTTTTAGCCCAATCTGTACCTAAAATTTATGCAGTAATACTTATTTCTAAAAAAAAGAAAGAAAAAAAAAAAAAAGTCGTGCCCTTGAGCTTTAAACTTGGCTGTTTATTTTACAATCTCAAGAATGGCAAAAAATATATGGGCTGTGAGCTTTGGCATCGAACTAATGTGGGTTTGGCATCCAACTCTAGTTCTAATGGCCGTGTGACCTTGAACTGAGGCAGTTTTATCCTTCGGAAAATAAAGACCTACTTCACTGTCAAGAGTAAAGCAAAGGGGCGCAGAGCACATCACCTGTGCAAGTCTGCGCTAAGTGTTAACTGCTGCTTTATTTCTCAGGAGACATTTAACTTTCATCAAAAGGAGAAATTTAACCAAAAGGACAGAAAAAATAATGCTAGCTGATTGGGGAACTACTCAAATGTATTTTATGATAAGCAACGTTACCTACATTGAGATTAATACTTAACATTTGTTATCTGTTGCTCTCCACCTATTCAGTATCAAAATGTGTCTTACATGGTTTGAAGCTGTATCTGACTCTTTTAAATGCTCTAATAAAAAACAGATCTGAAAAATAAAAAGCACTGTTGGCACCATCTAACGGAGTATCTTTAATGCCAGGAAATTAATAGTACAGTAAACATCAATGAATAATAACCTATCTCAGTCTCTAGGAGACTGGAAACTTCATCCAAATCTCTAAGCATCAAATTTAAAAGGACTTAGAAAGCATTTTGAAATTATTTGCTTAACAGTAAATTGGCTTCTGAGCCAGTGAAAAATCCAGTAATCCAGTTGAGTGTTTAAACCCTTCTTTTTAACCCTTCTTAGACAGGAAATAAGATGCTTAGTTGCCAACTGCTGCCAAGTTTAACCTGATAAGATCCAAAGACAATGCTTACTAATAAAGACCATCTTTAACGAACTTTTCAACTCTGGACCATTCAGAATTCCAACAGGAAATGTGTCCCGTTTCTGTGGGTTTTGCTTCTTTCACCATCAGTATAAACCAAAAGTACACTAACATAAACAACTGCACTGTATGCTCATTCATTTATACATTTATTAACCTCCACTTGCTCTAAATCAGAAGCCATACTAAGAACTGGGGGATCCCAAGAAGAATAAAACAACGCATTTCTGCTCTTAAGCAGCTCTCAGTGTTGAGTTTTATTTGCGAAACATGTAATATTTTAAGCCATCATTAATTCACAACTGAAGCAGGCACTTATTCATAGCTGAAACCAAAGACTTGAGATGGGACAGAGAAATGGTACAACAGAGGAGGGAGTGGGCAGGAGACAAGACCACTAAAAAGACAGGAAAAGAAAACTAGGGTGTAATTCTGGTGCTGAGAGCTAGAGACTCATTCAGAATCCAGATCTGCCAACTACGAGACGCAAACAATTGTTTTTTGCAATGAGTATGTATTTTATAATTAAAACTTTTTAATTACCAAAAATGTTTCTTCTTTCATAGTTTTGAAGATCAGGCAAGAACACTGGTCAAAGTACATGGCACAGAGCTTTTTACCGGGAAGCTCAACTAGTATACTTGTCTTTAAAAATGGAGTATCCCCTTAATGAATTTTTGACACAATTTTGTTAATTTAATTTACATTAACACACATTTTGTTAAGAAGAATTTTGTTCATGATGATAATGCTCGATGACAGAGAGTGAAGCAGAAAGGTAAACAAAAGAGTAAAAGCCTCCAAGTCAGCCAAGACCTAAAATCACATTAGGACTGGAGCTCTTGACAGCTTGCCGCCTTACCCTGAAGAAGTTATTTTATCATCATGGACAGATTTTCACAGGGTGGGAAAGAATAACTGTTAGAGATATAAAGGACCTCAAAATAGCGACTGACACTCCTCAAATACTGCTGTTCACTTCACTCTTCGTGATCCTTAAATAAATGCATTTCCCAGCTGTACTAGATGCCTGGGGTCTGGCTGCTCAGCATACAGACCCAGTCCTACTTCAGCCCGTTCCCGGTTCCTCTGCAATGGTGAGAGAGGGAGGTGAGGAGCCATCTCCCTGCCCTCTGGCGGCAGAAGCATGGCCTGCAGCCTCAGCACAGCTGGAACTGGGCTCCCCACTGGGGCTCCGCTCCCCGGGATGGTCTCCGCTGCTGGCGACAAGGGCCGGGCCTGGGGCAGAATCCTGGCCCCCTGGCCCCACAGCAACTTCTCATCCATTCTGTGACCTACACGCTCACCCGATAAATTCATTTTCTCCTTAAGTAGTTCCTGTTGTGTGTCAACAAGAACCCTAAACTAAGGACACTTTTGTAAAACTAATAAATATCAGTGCCATGAAATTATTTTAGTATCTTTTTCTCCATGACTGAATATACAAAAATAATGGAAGCAAAGTATTCTTCCGCTGTAAAGATGGGTGGAATAGATCAAAATCCACTTGTTGAATTTTCTTTAAATAGTCCTCCAGAGCAACCTGGAAAAAGAGAATAATGGTCACCAGATCATACAGATTAAGTCTTTTAAAGAAACAAAAATAAAACCAGCAGGTATTAAGGCTACTTTAGTCTTCCTGAGATGGTCTTCTGCATGCTAAGACTGTAAACGAGAATTTTTAAGAGAGAGAAAATAAAGACATCTTCTAAGAAGTTTGGAAGTTATGAAGCTAGTAAAACTGTATCACAGAGCTAGGACTAGAAATATCAAGCCAATTCTGATCATAATTTATAGTGTTCTGGTCAAAATGTAAAAAAAAGGAATGATTTACTACTAGATTCTGTAGAATACAAAAGGGGTGTTTCAATTAAGGAAAAGGAACACACACACCCCACCCCCCACAGAAATGCACTGTGCCATGAGTGGGAGCCCAAGTTGTTTAAAACAGTATTTTGTGAAAAAGTTCAGAGTCTCCATGTTCTTGTTAGAAGAAAATCTGCAACCAGGGAGAACAACCACAGGTCCCTTAAAGGTCATGCCATGCTCCCCCATCACACACAACTTGGCAAAGTTTTCCCTGGGGTTGGGGGGGGGGGGGGCACAGGTTGGAAAACACTGTCGACGGGCAGTGCTCTTCATGGTTTTCAATGTTACTAATCTGTAAATTTTCATCGTGTTGCAGCAACTTCCTTATTACACAGAGAAGCTCCGAGTTTGGCACTGCACAGTGCGAGCAGTCCCACCGCCCTCTCACCCATGTGCACGGCGCCCCCTGGAGTTCTGCGCACGACCTGGGTGTCCCACACAGCCGGTCTACAAGGACTGCGCTTTCTCCCGGGATTTTCTTCCATACACCATCAACGAGCGAGTTTACATATAAATTCAGTCTCTACTTCTGAAACTCTCAACTTATATACACGCATCAGATATGTGCATGAATGCATGCAGCTGGAAAAAACCTGGAAACAGTCCAGAAGTTCTTTGACAGAAACAATAAAATGTTCACATGATGAAATATTAAGCTGCAGTGAAATTAAAATGTATTTAGATGGAATAATATGGATAAATCGTAGCAACATTATGTGTGCGTGTGTGTGTAACCTAGAAGAAATAAACAGAAAATGACCGTTTTTTTTTTTTTTTTTTTTTAAATGATCCATTTTTACAAAGCTCAAAAACAAAACTAAGCAACATACTGGTTAGGAATATAGAAAATGGGAAAAGCATTTTTAGGATAATAAATACCAAGCTCAGGACAGCTACCTGGAGGAGGAAGGCAGAAGTAAGGGGATGAGATGGGGAAACACATGAGCGCAATGAAACAGCAACATTCTAGTTCGTGGATGAAGCAGTGAGTTCATGCGTATTCACTATGTTATGCTTCACAATACACGCATACATATATGGATATATTCATCTGTAGATATCAAATAAAAAACACTTTAAAAGAGAATAAAAGAAAAACCTTTGAAGGTATTTTAGTGGACTCTCACATGTTCTCTTTGTTTTTTGGGGGAAAAAAGCTCATATTATTCATAATGTTCTGTAACTTTTTTGGCTGTGAGAGATCGTTACTGTGGCATGCAGGCTTCTCTAGTTCTGGTGACGGGCTTAGCTGCCCTGTGGCATGTTGAATCTTCCTAGACTAGGGATCAAAAGTGCACGACCCCTGAATTGAAAGGACCCTCAACCACTGGACTCTACTGTAACCTGCTTTTTTGAATCACTCAATATATTGTGATTAACTTTTCATCTCTAAGAATTTTATTATGTACATTTTAATAGTTTTATAATATCCAATTATAGGAATAGTTACTGAAATTAAGATGCAAGCACATAATAAAGAATTATACAGCCATTAAATATTAATAAATATTTTAAATGATGTGGTTAAATGCTTGACAAATAGGACACTACCATATAAAGTGTGATTTTAAAGACACACAGAAATTCATTAAAAAAAAAAAAAACCAGAGTGAATAGCTTTTGTCTCTGCGTCCAGGAACTGTGCTATTTATGGTATGGTAATTATTTTCTTTTAACATTCTTTTTATATTGTCCAAATCTCTATTATGAGGACATATTGCTTTTATAATCAGGAGAAGATTTCATTGAAATACAGATGAAACAGACCTCAAAATTCAGAGCTCAAAAAAAAAAAAAGAAAAAAAAAAAAAATTCAGAGCTCAACTGAGCCTGGGAGGCTGCCGTCTATGGGGTTGCACAGAGTCGGACACGACTGAAGCGACATAGCAGCAGCAAGTATTCACAAATCAGGATTTGGTTCAAAGTCTGAGTGAGTGAGTGAGTGAGTGAGTGACTCAGTCGTGTCTGACTCTTTGTGACCCCATGGACTACAGCCCACCAGGCACCTCCGTCCATGGGATTCTCCAGGCAAGAATACTGGAGTGGGCTGCCATTTCCTTCTCCAAGCAAAGTCTGGCTAATGGCAAATAAATTGTTCAATGTAACAAATTCATTGTGAAGTTTTCAAAGATCTTATAATTTCTTAATATAGCTTCTGAAAACCATGGGCTTCTCTGGTAGCTCAGCTGGTAAAGAATCCGCCTGCAATGCAGGACACCCTAGTTCGATTCCTGGGTTGGAAAGATGTGCTGGAGAAGGGATAGGCTTACCCACTCCAGTATTCTTGGGCTTCCCTTGTGGCTCAGATGGTAAAGAATCTGCCTGCAAAGCGGGAGACCTGGGTTTGATCCCTGGGTTGGGAAGATCCCCTGGAGAAGGGAAAGGCTACCCACTCCAGTATTCTAGTCTGGAGAATTCCATACAGTCCATGGGGTCACAAAGGGTTAGATACGACTAAGTGACTTTCACTAGCACTTCACTTTTCTGAAAACCTCATCTATAGAGAACAACATATGCTACCCCGGACGAGTCATTTTCAAACAGCAGAACCTTTTCTTCGAAGAAAGTAATGAACAGATGCCCCACACACGGGGTGAGACGTGCCCTGGCTGGAATGAGGAGCAGGACAGCAGCAGCTCCCCAGAACTGTCATGCAGTCCCGCCACTTTCTCCTCGCACAGTTTGGAAACTGAGAACTGGGCTCCAACCCCAGGAGTCTCTGATCCATTAGGTCTGCGGAAGACCCCCAAATCTGCATTTCCAACAGGACCCCAGGCGGATACTGCCGGCCCAGGGACCATGCCACCAGCCCAAGAGACTGGTTCTTGGCCTAGATGCACTTCACGATTTCTGGGGGAACTTGTAAGTGGTATCAATGCCTAGATCCCACCTCTTAGATACTATGATTTAGTTGGTTTAGAGATAAGTCCAACATTGTTTTGTTTTAAAAGTTCCCCCAAGTGATCCTGACAGACAACCAGAGTTGAGAACAACTTTTTTTTCCACAAATGTGAACAAAACAGTCTTTAATCTTCTTGGGGCTTATAAATCAAAACAGGTGATGGTACATCACCAAATGATCAAATAAATAACAATTAAAAATGGTGATTTAGAACGTGTTGACATAGAAAGAGAGGCTTGACATCTCATTTATACCAAAAACACATATATAATTATATGAATATAAAAAGTCCAAAAAGATAAACAGACATTATCTCTGGAAAGGATGGAATTGAGAAAATATTCCAATTTCTTCTTTTGCCTCTTGTTATGTGAACATCTAAAATATTAATGTATTAGTTTCATAATAAGTAAACTCAGTAAAGAAACGAAATGATTTCAAACACTCAGATCTGAGACTTAGGACAAAAGATGTGAAGGGACAGAAGTGAATCTTTGAACATATTTTAGGGAGAAAGGTAGAAGGTATGTTTGGTACTGTAGAAAATGCTTGAGTTTTCCATTTTCAAATATCACAAATCTTTGAACCTTGGTCTACAAAATGAAGTAAACCACACTGAAGACTAATGTATGAGATGATCTAGCTCAGAACCTGTTTCCCATGATAGGTACCGCTGATTGGAAGTTATTCTCATTTTTTAATGTATTTTACAACAATGGTTCCTGAACCTGGCTACACATCAGAATCACCCGGGTAATTAAAAAAATAAAAATCATCACAAATCCTCTTAGGAATGCACCCCCCACAACACCAAGAGTCTGAGTCTTAGTAAGAAGACCCCAGGAATCAGTATTTTTGAAGAGGCTTTCCAAGATGATTCTGATGCAGCCAGCTCAGCACTGAACTTTCAGGAACCACTGCTACAATACAGTCACTATTGAGAAAAAAAATTAGTTAAGTACACCATTAAGTCACACTTATATGGCTAGAAGCGGCCTAACACACCTATGAGGCAGTTTCTCCTGTGATTCCCATTTTACCTATGGGTAAACTGAGGAATGTAATGATTAAGGAACTTGTTCCACAATAAGTGACAAAGCAGATTCAAACCAATGCAGCCCGGCTGCAGTCAGCGCTTATGACAATTCCACTCACCTGCTTCTGGGGACACTGGCACGACCTTCAGCAAGAGCAGAATGTTAACTAACAAAACCCACCCTAAGGGACAAAAACAAAAACAAATACTACAAACTAAAGAACTGCACTGGAAACCTTATTTTTTTAAAAAAAAGACTATACATATCTGCTTTATTAACTAAACAACTTTCTCTGTTAATCTACTCACAGTCTGAAGAAAAGCAGGAAATGCTCTCACAGGAACACTTCTGTGGAAGGACCTAGCCTAAAAGAGGAAGACAAAAGAAACTGGTTTGAAAGACAAGTATTTCTGGAAATTAACTCTCTCCCTCTGAAAGTGGACACAAAGCAACACCAGGAGTTTCAAACAGCAGAGCTAGGGCCTTTCTTGAAAACAAGAAAACAGTCATCTCTTGCTGGTTGACATTAACTTGCCAAACCTAAAGATATCAGGAAAAGGCAGTATATTAAGAATTCTATTTATTTGACTCTGCCAGGTCTTAGTTGTGGCATGCAGCACCTTCAGTTGCAGCACGTGGGATCCAGTTCCCTGACCAGGGACTGAACCCAGGCCCCTTGCATTGGGAACATGGAGTTTTAGTCACTGGAAGTCACCAGGGAAGTCCCAAGAATTCTATTCTTTCTGACATTTGGTTTTGGCATTTCTAGCCGCCACAACTTTGACCACTGCTGCCCCCCCCCCACACACAGAGCACCCCTGGATACAGAAGGCCACCTGTAAATTATGTGTGGATTTTTAACAGCGTGGAAGGTTGGCTCCCTAAGCCCTGAGGTTGTGCAAGGGTCGACTGTATTTGCACACCAGTCCCAGCACCTCCCCAGCCTGGACGTCAGCCTCTCTCGTCAAGATGAATATAAGACCCTCCCAGCCATGGTTCCTGCATCTGTGTTCCCCAACCTTTAATTCATGCCACACAATTAGCCAAATTAATGTCATAAAGTCATTGTTTAACTCAACTCCCTGATAGATCATGTCTCAATTACTCATCTTAGAATTCAAGGCCTTCACATCTTGAATCCAATCTCACCTATCCAACCCAGCTTCCTACTGCCCTGGACTAGAGCCTCAACCCACTTGGAGTAATGCCCACCCTCCACCTTCCCCAAGCCCACCTCTGTCTACAGGCCTTTGTTTACATCGACAGAAACTAAACTCCCTGACACACTTCTCAACGCACTGTACTCCAGTTTTACTCCATCTACTAAAATTGCTCTCTTCAAGATCATTCACAATTTACTGAGCAGCATACCCCTCTTTTCTCTTCATTCTCTCGGAGGAGTGCAGGACTTCAGTATTTCCCATTCTTGGAATCTGCTCCTCCCTCACGTTTCCAAGACACTGACTCCGAGTTCTCCTTCTTGCTAATAAGTGGCCCTTTCTCTGATTACCTGAGAACTAGAGGTGGGTTCAAGGTTCGGCCTTCGGTCTTCTTGTCTAAATATACACTCTCTTTGGACAAGAGCACATCCGCACCTGGAGTTTTAACCCTAAGCCTTCCATCTGGATGACTCCCCAGGCTGTATCTCCAGTTCTGACCTCCTTTTAAAGTCATCTCCTACAATCTGCATTCTGGCCCCCCTCCCTGAATGTCCCCGAATCCCCTTAAATTCAGCGATGCCCAGAGGCTACTGACGAGCAGCCAGCACACCACTGCTCTTCTACTGCTGGCTCCGACTGGCACGAGCACAGCCTATACTCTAACTTCATGAAACCTGCGACTGTCCTGCTCCCTGACCCTGTCACAATCTCACCAGTTACCAAGTCTAGCTGCTTCTTCCTCTTACGTGTCGCTTCAGTCGTGTCCGACTCTTTGCGACTCCATGGATTGTAGCCCGTCAGGCTCCTCTGTCCACAGGAGTTTTCAGGCAAAACCACCACCGGCGTGGGTTGCCCTGCCCTCCTCTAGGGGATTTCCTGAGCCAGGGATCAAATCCGCATCTCCTGCATCACAGATGAATTCTGTACTGCTGAGCCACCGGGGAAACTCGTTATATGTATGTATGTATGTATGTATGTATGTATATTCACACACATACATGTAAAACATCTACCCTCCCTAAATCAGACACTCTTTATTTTTTAATGACTTATTATGGCTGAATTAGTTGCTAAGTATTAAAGTAATCAGTAAGTATTAAACCTAGACAGCATATTAAAAAGCAGAGACATTATTTTGCCAACAAAGATCCATATAATCAAAGCTGTGGTTTTTCCAGTAGTCATGTATGGATGTGAGAACTGGACGAAGCCAAAGAATTAATGCTTTTGAACTGTAGTGTTGGAGAAGGCTCTTGAGAGTCCCTTGGACTGCAAGGAGATCAAATGAGTCAATCCTAAAGGAAATCAACCCTGAATACTCATTGGAAGGACTGATGCTGAAGCTGAAACTCCAATACTTTGGCTATCTGATGCAAAGAACTGACTCACTGGAAAAGACCCTGATGCTGGGAAAGACTGAAGAGGAGAGAAGCGGATGGCAGAGGATGAGATGGTTGGATGGCATCACAGACTCAATGGACATGAGTTTGAGCAATCTCCAGGAGATAATGAAGCTTGGTGTGCTGCAGTCCACGGGGTTGCAGAGTCAGACATGACTGAACAACTGAACAACCACAAAGTAATAAATCTGAGAACCACTTCTTTGTACTTTCTGGGCTTTAATAACTTAAGTGGAAATTTTAATTTCAGAAACTATTTTGACTGAGCAACCTAGGTAAGTTACAAAAATACTTGCTGCAACAAATTTGCCCTTATATTGTATTCTGCAAATAAGTATACCTGCAAGATTCAAAGACCACCATGGTTTCAGTGACACGATTTCCCTCTTACAAATCTCTCTTTGGCGATGTTGCAGGTATGAAATAAGACTGAGCCACAGGACAGCCGCAGCCCTTTGGACTCCCCTGCAATTCCTATAGCATTCACTCATATCCTGGAAGCAATCAGGTTGAAGCTACCAAGAGGGTTTAAGAATGCAATAAATCAGATACTCTTTCAAATGTGGCAAAAGGAAATGATTTACTAGAGATGATTATTAGAGTATGCAGGATGGAAGCCAAATTACAGCCCGGTGAACAAGGTCACAGTGGTGAGGGCCTTGAGGTAAAAATAAACATAGAACACATCTTCAAAAAGGGTTAACTGGGAGGGAAAAGTAAGAAAGAGAAGGGCCTCACGGGCCGCCCAATGAAAGCAATAGCAACAAACTAGAAGATAAACAGGGCACGGTGTCGGAGAGGCCAGCTGAAAACACCAGCTGGGAACTGCTGAGGATGGAGTCCTGGGAGGGCGGAAGAGGAGAGGCATCAGCCTTGACCAGCCAGGAAGACACACTCTCCCCGGAGAGAAAGAGTAACAGTGAGCGGATGGGTCCCAGAGGAGCCTCACTGAGGAAGCTGAGGAGGAGAAAGGGGGATTTTTAAAAAGCAGAAAAAGTTTACAGTAGGCCCTGAGATACATCTGCTGGGATTTCAGTGAGCAATGGATATGCACTGTTAAACTTAAAAACGCTACAACCACGCCTTAGGAGTAGCCACAGCTAGAAATGATGGTTTCTTCAATGATTCCGCCAGAGACTACTTACGTGCTTTAGGTGCAGGTGTGCCTGGCTGGCAACATCATATACCACATCTCTCACGTTTCTATCTTGACGCCTCTGTAGAAAATCCTCTTGTGAAACACCATGCTACATGGGAAAATGCACATTATGTTTGGAATCAAAAAGCACACTTAAAACTAACTGAGCTCAAGACAGCAGGGGTTAGAACAATGTGCACAATAAAATGCCTCTTTTGGTTTTTAAAATATAACTATATGTACGTGTCACACACAAACACACTGTCTCTCCTAGGAGAATATGCAACAAGATGCTAAGTAAACAGCTGTACCTAGAACAAAATAAACTAACAGATTAAGAAATTCAAAAGAACAGAATAATGAACCTCATCCAGAAAACAAAGGTTCTCATAAACAGTATTCTTTCCTAAGGATTACTTCCTCCTTTAAAAGAACAGGCTAAGGTGAACACTAGGACTAATTATGTAATTGCTGGGAAGGGAGTGAAGCTACACCAAGTGAGGTTCTCTGGACCGTCTTACACACAGCTCCACCAGGACCTAGAATGCCTGACTGATAAAACTCTGACTTGATAACTCTAGAGCAAAAATGCAATAAGCATGCGTTTCAAAGAAGTTAGAGACTAAAGAACCAAGAAGAGAATGTCCCTCCCCATATTCTTAAGGTAAATAATTAGGAGTACAAGTAACAGCCTTACCAGCATACAAATATCCATGGGAAGGAACACCCTTCTTCTGCTACCATGATAGGGCGTGGCTCTCAAGCAAGTGACGATGCCTTGTGCTTTTCCGATGTGACTGGCAGCATGGTCCGCATGAAGATCCTTTACGCCTATGATTTCAGAAATCTAGCAATTAGGCTGCTCTTTTCTCCTCAAATGCATAACAAGTCAATACAAGCAGCATAGGAAAATCACCTTAACACCTAAAAGGTGTTTATCCTGTGTTTCATATCTGAAAAACAGGATTTATGTGAGCAAAACTGGGCACAATGACAAGCTGATCATTTACCAGTAACAGGTTTCTGAACATCAACTTTTAAATAGAAGTTTCCTCAAACGACAGCATACCAAGAGCACATTTGGAATTTTAATCAGCTCTTGTGGAAAACACTGCAAGTCTTGCACTTCTTCTCCTCAGTGCAATTTCCATATGACCTCAATTTAAGTATATGCTTAACAAACTTTCTGCTCTTTGCTCCCTCCTTTCACTGCGTTGGCAAACATGTCACTGAATGGAGAGGCAAAACAGGCCTGGGAAATTGGGTAATGACTTGTATTATTCTTTTAGGCTGACATAAAGACATATTGCTTTCTTCAAATGGATGGTACTGTCCTTGCCCCAAATAATTCCATTACAATCCTCATGACAATACGTGCTCACCAATTTAGAATAGAGTCAAAAGAGCAAAAATATCTAAACTCCATAGTTCTGGTTTTTTTTTTTTTTTTTAAAAGAAAAATCTCATAAAAACTTACAGAGTTTTATTTCTTCAACCTTTGTCTTAAACATGGGAAAGTATTACTGACAGAGAAGAAAGGAGTCATGTCACAGGTCTTCCAAAGAGTAAGGGTTGCATAAAATAGTAAAATCATCTGCAATTACCAGATTATTAATTATAGCATGAGGCAGCTAAAGTACTTTTATGAGAATCTGGGTATTTTCATTAGTCTGCATTCCATTCCAAAGAAAGGTATATATTATATTCCCTTTCTACCTCGAAAGAAAAAGAAAAGCTAGTCCGTTATAGTTGGTGCAAAGAAAAATTTTAACATTAAACTGGTTAGACTGTCAAATTAAGAAAGAGTGAAGTATAAAAGGTGTTATGTTGATGGAGGAAAAAAAAAAAAAAAGGTGTTATGTTAACAGCATGGAGGTTCCTTAAAAAGCTAATAACAGAGTTACCATATGATCCAGCAAGTTTACGCCTGGGCATATATCCAGAAAAGACGAAAACTCTCATTTGAAAAGATACATGCACCCCAATATTCATAGCAACACTATTTACAATAGCCAAGACACAGAAACAACCTAAATGTCCATCAGCAGATGAACAGATAAAGAAGGTGTGGTACATACATACAACGGAATACGACTCAGCCATAGAAGGAGAACGAAATACTGCCATCTGCAGCAACATGGATGGGCCAGAGATCATCATACGGAGTAAAGTAAATCAGACAAAGACAAATACTATATAATTCCACTTACATGTGGAATCTAAAAAATAAAACTAATGAACTTATTTACAAACAGAAACAGACTTACAGACTTAGAGAACAAACTTAAGGTTACCAAAGGGGAAAGGAGTGGGAGGGATAAATGAGGAGCAGGGGACTGCAGACGCTCATCATTATATACAGAATAAACACGGATGTAGCACAGGGAACCATATTCAATATCTGTAATAACTACAATGAAAAAGAATCTGAAATATATATATAACTGAATCACTTTCCTGTATACCTGAAATTAACATAATGATGTACATCAAACAACTATATTTCAATTAAAAAAAGTATTTTAAGAAAGAAAACTATAAAATAGAAAAAAAAAAATACTTACCCAATATTTCTAGTGTTAGATAAAGAAGAGAACTCTGTGTATTTTCAGCATAATTTTCTAGTTCCTGGATATTACGATATGCTTTGTCATCCAAATTTTTTTCCTGTAAACAAAATGCTTTATTTGTTTGATGAATGGTTAATAACTTATTATAAAAATGCACAATTTTTCCCCTAAAGAAATGAGTATTAAATAATTAAAACTATTAGTTTGAACTGTTTATTACACAATAAAATAAGATAAAAATCAAATTAAAATATTAAAGTCCTACATGTTCACTACTTACAAATCACCCCTCAAAATAATACCTCAGGAATAATCTCAATGCACAAATCACCATGGACGTGGGGTTGGCTTAATTTTCACTTGCTTCTAAAGTCTAAGGTCTTTTTATACAGTTCATGGGGTTCTCACAGCAAGTCACTGTGGTGGTTTGCCATTTCCTCCTCCAGCTGACTCACTGGAAAAGCCCCTGATGCTGGGAAAGACTGAGGACAGAAGAAGAGGGCATCAGGGGGTGAGATGGCTGGATGGCATCACTGATGCAATGGACATGAACTTGGGCAAACTCTGGGAGATGACGAGGGACAGGGAGGCCTGGTGTGCTGCAGTCCATGGGGTGGCAAAGAGTCGGACACGACTGGATGACTAAACAACAACAAAGTCTAAGGTGGGGGCTTCCCTGGTGGCTCAGTGGTAAAGAACCTGCCTGCCAATGCAAAAGTCACAGGTTTGATCCCTGGGTTGGGAAGATTCCTTGAAGAAGGAAATGGCAACTCACTCTAGTATTCTTGCCTGGGAAAGGCCATGGACAAAGGAGCCTCTCGGTCTACCATGGAGTCGCAAGAGATTCGGATATGACTTAGCCACCAAACAATAACAAAGTCTAAGATATCATGGAGAAAATTACTTAACTGAGCTCCTATCTAATTAAGCATTTCAGACATTATTGCACCTCCATCCCCCCACAGAAGAAACCATATTCCGTAAAGTAATGATTGATTACCAGAATACACTATATTCAAGAAACAGAAAAACGTAAATCTTAGAACAAGCACATCTAGCAACTTTTATAATACATTTAAAAAGACTCCATGGCCAAAGTAATATTATTCCTCCACCCCTTCCTCCTGTTTTAAAACTAGGAGAAACTGGCACCAGTTTCCCAGGGGGGGGAAATATCCTCCAGACCTTTCACATTAAAAAAAAAAAAAAAACCTGAAACAATTCACACACCATAAAATCTTCTGAAGTATACAATTTCACAGTTGTAGTAAATTCCAAAGTTGTGCAATATTACCAATATCTAATTCCAGAATGTTCTCATCACCTCAGAGAGAATCCTGTATGTATGAAGCTGTCACTTCCCATTTTCCCCTCTCCTGATCGCCACAAACCACTAATCCACTTTCTGTCTCCATGGATTTGTATATTGCAAACATTTTATAAAAGGGCAGTGATACGATATGTGGCATTTTGTATCTGGCTTCTTTCAATTAGCGTATTTTCAAGGTTCGCCCATGTTGGCACATCTATTAGTATCTCATCCCTTTTAAGTGAAGAAAACATAGATAATATTCCATCGTATGTTTATTCACTCATTCATAGACTCTGAGTCATTCCCACTTTTGGACTATTATGAATAATGCTGCTATGAACATTTGTGTACAAGTTTTGCAAGGATACATGTTTTCATTTCTCTTATCAACCTAGGAGTGAAATTGCCAGGTCTATGATAACTCTATGTTTAACTTTCTGAAGAATCTGCCAAACAGTTTTTCCAAACAGCTGCACCATTTCACATTTCCATCAGCACTGTCCAAAGGGTCCCAGTATCTCCATATCCTCACCAACACCTAACTATTGTTCATTCTTTTTATTAGCGCCATCGCAATGGGTATGAAGCAGTATCTCACTGTGATGTGTTAATTTCTGTTTATTTATGTATGTTTGTGCTGGCTTTTCTCTAGTTGCGGGGAGTGGGGGCTGCTCTCCAGTTGCAGTGTGTGGGCTTCTCCCTGCGGTGGCTTCTCTTGCTGTGGACCACCGGCTCTAGGGCGCATGGGCTTCAGCAGTGACAACACGTGGGCTTGGTAGCCGCAGCCTGTGAGCTCGAGTCATTATCTCATTTTGGCTTATATTATTACTACTGTAGCCTATGGTTATTAACAGATTGTATCCAAATAAACTAAATAAACTTACGTTTTCATGACAACAGTGTATGACAAATATTAGGTCAAGGACACTCAGCCAACAATGTGTCAGAAAGAACACACAGATCAGTCCCAGTCATCAAGCAATCTGCAAGCCTGGTTGGAACTAGAACTTAGTTCTAAGTGTAAGATTCTATTTGCTAGAACCATCAGACTTTCTTTATTCATTCTATTTGGACAGCGCTTCAAGCACTGGATGTATATAATGATATATGTACAACTATTCTCATTTTGATGATATTAAGGAATTATCCATACTTTTTAAGGTCTGATTATCACATTATAGTTATATTGTATACAAGTTTTTTCTTTTCAATTTTTATTTTATATTGGAGTTGATTTACAATGTTGTGTTAGTTTCAGGCACACAGCAAAGTGATTCAGTCATACACATACTTACATCTATTCTTCAGATTCTTTTCCCATTCAGGTTATTACAGAACACAGAGTTTCCTGTGCTATACAATAGGTTCTTGTTGATTATCTGTTTTATACAAGTTTTTATCTTTTCAAGTTACATGTATATTTACAGATCAAATGACAACATGTCTTGGGTTTACTTTAAAATAATCTAATAGGGTTTAGTGAGGGAAGTTGGTAGAAAATAAATGAAATAACATTGGACATGGGTTTATAACTATTAAAGCTGGGTGACAGATACGTGAAAGTATATTACACTATTCTCTCTACTTTTATATAAGTCTGAAAATTTTCTATTATTTAAAAAACACCAAAATAGTAGAGTATGATATGCACATGCATGCCTCCGCCTGGATGCCCGTTTGCCTGTCTGTCTCCAGGTACTGGGATAGGAGCCTGAGGTAGGTGGCATGCAGTGATGGAGAACAGATGAAATGGCACAGTTCTCTAAAAGTCTCCTTCCTCCAAAATAATATACATATTAAAAACATTTCTTCCCTGAAAAATTAGCCTAAGGGTTAAAAGAGGAAAAAAAACAAGACATGAGCAATTGCAACTTACTCTCTCATCAATGATTTTCATAAGCCATCTTTTAGTCAGATTATGTCTTCTGACAGCCTAAAAAAACAAGTTTTAAGTTTTTAGAAAGTACCACAAATGACTTCTGTAGACTTGAATAACATAAACAAACCAAATACAAAACCAGGCCAGGGAACATTTGTAATAACTCTTCACCAGACAGCTATGTTAAAAACCTAGGGAAAAAGAAAATGTCTCTAGAAAACATTTTAAAACATTTCCAAGTAAAGATAATATATCCAAAACCTTTTCACTAATCTTTTCCTTATACTATTAGTAATTAGTGAATCCACTTTCAAAACAAACAAAAAAACAAGAATTAAGCAGAGCAAGCTTCTCTACGTGATATGCCTCAACTTCTATGCTTATTACAAACTTTTCCCCCATAAAATGAAGACCCTATTTAATGAAAATAACCACTTTATAAAAAAGAAAAGGGTAACAAAGCTCCAAAGAAAACAATCTGCAGGGTACAATGTTATCTTTTAAGTAAAGACACTCCATTAACAAAGAGCACACTTAGTGTTCAGATTTTGGTCTCTAATACCATTTCCATCAAAGGAAACAGACTCTAAAAAAGGGGATTCCAGAGCTGGAACAAGGGAGATTCAAGAGGATCCTAAACCATTTTATTGTGCCAGAAAATAGAAAGTGCAAAAAAAAAAAAAGATAGGAAGCATGTTAGGACACAGGAGCCAGTTTGAAGGGACTCTCGTTGTCCAATTATGGGACTATTTGAATACCAAATAATTAAGTACAGTAATGAGGTATAATCTGCCTGCCAATGTAGGAGACATGAGACGTGGGTTCATTCCCAGGGTTGGGAAGAGCCCCTGGAAGAGGAAATGGCAAACCAATCCAGTATTCTTGCCTGGGAAATTCTACAGACAGAGGAACTTGGTGGGCCACAGTCCATAGGGTCTCAAAGAGTTGGACACAACTAAGCGAATGAGCATGCATGCAAGCAATGAGTTATAAAGTACTGAAAAAGAAAAAAAGAAATTCAGGAGTTTATAACAATAATTAATAAACAAATAAATAACATAGGAGCGTGAGAGCACTTGCTTACAGTAGCGTGCCAAGTGGTAAATGTGAACAGAGCATTAGAGTTGGGACATTATCACTCTGTAATCGTAACAGTAAAGACTGGATAAGAACCATCAGTGCATGTTACGTTTCACAGGAAACTGATGAGGAGCAGGATATTTGCATTGTCTTAAAGTTGATTAGTTGCAAGGGAAATTCTAATTATACAGTAGATTACACATTGGGAAAACCGGGCAACATCTTGAATGTTAAGGAAAATGAACAATGCCAAGAAAGGACAGATGGACAGAATGTGTCTCCAGATGTGACGCTCCGAGAATACATCACCGAGGCAGTATTCTAGCCAAGAGCGCACAACCTGAACCATCTAAGCAGGAGAAAACATTAGACAAATGCAAAATGAGCAATGTTCTACTACAAAAAAAAAAAGATGTTATACACTTCAAAAATGTCAATGTCATAGAAGGCAAAGAAAAGCTATGGAAATGTTCCAGCTTAAAGTAAGCTAAAGAAATATGACAAAAAATACCTGACTGGATCCTACACTGGAGGGGAAAAATACATTAATTTACATTATTAGGTCAACTGACAAAATTGGAATATGAATGGAAAATCAGATGAAAGTTATTTCAAAGTTAAATTTACTAAAGTCAATAACTATTCTGGTTAAATAAGACAATGTCTCTATTCTTAGGAAATACTAAAGTATTGAGGGATAAAGAGACATAATGTAAGCAACTTATACTCAAATAATTTAAAAAAATTATGTGTGAAAATATACAGAGATCATGCCAGCACACACACATGTGAGTGAGCACATACAAATAATTAACAAATAGGATAAAATGTTAACAACAGGTAAATCTGGGTAAACGACCTAGAAGTGTTCTTACAATATTTTTAATTTTGTAACCTTCCTGAAATTTTGAAGCTATTTCCAAATAAGTTTTTAAACACTGCTTTTTTGCCAAGTCAACACCAGGTATAATACATTTTCACAAGAAATATTAGTAGTGAAACATAAAGTCTCCGGGATATCCTACACTTCAACTGAGACTCTAAGATGTCACTGATATTAATGTAAAGGCTGGCAGGCCCACCAATACACATCCATGTGGCAAAGGATGAAGTGTGTAGAACGGAGCCCACTTTGCCTGACAGGCACGCAGCAGAAGCTAGGAGGGCGGCAAAGAGTTGCTTTGTAAGTGTTCTCAGCATTGCTACAATTACCCAGCAGCACTCCCACGGGCCTCTCTCCCCAGTTCCAAGAGCCAGCCTGGGATACCTCAGTCACCTCAGTCTTGCTCTCCTTTTGCTCCGTACATGTCTGAGTAGGGCAGGGATGTTTGATCTTTGTAACCACACCATCAAGCACCATTCCTGGCATATGAAAGTACTCAGTAGATACTAAACCACTGAAAAGTCAGACTCCTATTTACTCAAGACTGACGCTGTAACAGCTGCAGTCCCTTGACCACAAAACAGAGTTCTGTCTGATTCTGAAGGAAATCGGATATCAAGATAAAAAAACACATACTTATAAGAAGCTAAAAACCTGTTGAATAAAGGTATCAAAACTTTGGAAATAGAAGCCAGATGGAATAAAAATCGTGGCTATAATTATTAGAAATTATAAGAATTCATCTCTTCTGTGCTCTAAAAGCAGCAATGAAACAGTGCGGCAGGAATGGACCTTCTGTTCCCCGATTTAACCTTCTACAGAACCCGAAGTTCTTTAAGCAATCAATGGAAAGTCTGACGGACAGTGGCGCAATAAGCGTGTGCTCCAGCAGAACGCGGAGAAGCAAAAAACACACCATCAGGACAACCGCTCTGAACACTACCTGCTTCCTTCAAATGCTCACGTTCATCTGCAATACCTGTCATATCAGAGAGCTGGCCAACATTAATCACCAAAATGTAAGCAGCTTTTAAAACTGGACAAATTGGCATACATGTAAAACATTCTGTAATTCAGATATGTCTTCTGGCATTTAAGTGAAGCCAAGACAAGATAAATTTATGTTAAATAAATCTCTGATCTTTCAACTTATTTCCTGACAAAGGCCAGAATTTTCGATACAAGTCTTAGCATATACTTCTAACGCAAGTCAGGTTTGCATATAAAATAAGCAGTTTCTGGACTTTGGAGAAACTTTCCTCTAAACTGAGTCAGCCAGGATGAGGTTCTTGAAGTGGGATGAATAAAGGGAAACAACTAATCGGATACTCAAGAGCTTCCCATCCACTTTTCCTTCCCAGTCCCTGGTGGAGGGGCCTGGCTCTCCAACTACTGAGGCTCTGTGAAGTCAATCTGGGGCCCAGAAACAGGGCCTGCCTCTGCTGGGGCACAGACCTGAGAAGGGGTGTACCAGTCAGGCCTGTCAGAGGCTCCTGGGACAGACGCTGTCTTCTGGCACTCACAATACGACAATGCGGACACAGATCAACGACCAAAGGAGCCTAAACCCCGTCCTCTGCTCCTAGTTCAACATATTTCTAAACTGCGTTAAGGCTAGTTGTGAATGAGGAATCCATACAGCTTTAACGTAAACTAACTACTAAATACATCTTAGTGTACAAATAACAACCTCGCCCATAGGCTTCCATTCTCAGATACCTAAACTTCATCAACAAAGAGGCAATTCTATGAAACCAGACAAGGCAGCTTTAGGAATGATAAGAGCACAAAAGATCAATGCATCATCATTTTCTACAGTCCAGAGTATGAACTAAAGCACTGGAATAAGGAGCTACTTGGCAGAGAGAATAGAAAATTTACCTGTCATTGTTTCAAAATTTGTAGGGTTTAAATTCTGCAACCAAACATGTGGAAAATAATTTATAACAGACCAAATTCCTCTTTCTTCTTTTAATAAACACAGTAAAGATGTGTGCAGGAGGAGGAAGACTCAGGAGACTCTGCCCTTTGAGGGGTATTTCCCCTCAGAGGGTCATCATAGCAAACAAGATGGGGTGCTGGAAGTGGGCCATTGTCAGTGGTGTCAGTGTGGCTCTGGTGTTCACCATCGCGATAATCGTGGGCTTCTCGCTGCAGAAACGCACCATCCTGCCAGGCTGTAAACAGAATGGGACCTGCCGCTCTGATGCAGACATGCTGGACTACCTGCTGAGCTTGGGTCAGATCAGCCAAAGGGACGGCCTGCTCGTCACCTGGTACCACGCTGCCAACAGCAAGGAGCAAATGAAGGCTGCCCTCAGCAGTGACATCATGGTCCTGGAGGTAGACATCACAATAGAAGGGCTCGGCACAGTCAACGAGACTGGAGTCCCCATCATGGCACACCCCCCAGCCATCTACAGCGACAACACCCTGGAGCAGTGGCTGGATGCTGTGCTGGCCTCTTCCCAGAAGGGCATCAAACTAGACTTCAAGAGCATCAAGGCTGTGGGCCCCTCCCTGGACCTGCTTCGGCGGCTGACAGAGGTGGGGAAAGTTCAAAGGCCTGTGTGGATCAATGCCGACATCCTGAGGGGTCCCAACGTGGTCAGATCAACAGAGGTCAATGCCACACAGTTCCTGGCCTTGGTCCAGGAGAAGTATCCCAAGACAACCCTGTCTCCAGGCTGGACTACCCTATATCTGCCCTTGTTCCCAAATGGGACATATACCCAGACCATGATGGAGAAGATGCAGGAGCTGGTGGGAGCACTGCCCCAGAAGGTGACCTTCCCCGTGCGGGCTGTCATGGTCAGGGCTGCCTAGCCCCAATTCAGCTGGCTGCTTGGCCAATCTGACAGGTATAGCCTGACAATGTGGCAGTCCACCTTGGACCCCTTGACGGTGGACGACCTCCTCTACATCCGGGACAACACCGCCACCCACTAAGTCTACTATGACCTCTTTGAACCTCTCCTGTCGCAGAGTTCAAGCAGCTCGCCATGAATACTTCATGGAAGCAAAGCTACTACACTGGGGGCAGCCTGATCCCTGCTCTCCAGCACGCTGGGGACGAGGGTCTGAGCGTGGAGTGGCTGGTTCCTGACATCCAGGGCAATGGAAGCACAGCAACAGTGCGGCTCCCAGACCAAGAAGGCATGATCCTGCTGGACGTGGGCCTCCAGAAGCCTGCAGCTGGAGACCCCGTGCCCATCGTCCGCACCCCAGATGGCCGTGCCCTGATGCTGGAGTCCTGCCTACAGCAGCTGGCCATGCACCCCGGACGCTGGGGGGTCCACGTGCACATAGCAGAGCCCGCCACCCTCCGGCCGTCCCTGGCCACACTAGCCATCCTCTCCACCCTTGGCCGCCTGTCTAGGCCCGTGTGGGTCGGGGCCACAGTCTCCCACGGGAGTTTCATGGTCCCTGGCTATGTGACTGGCAGGGAGTTGCTTACAGCTGTGGCCAAGGTGTTCCCCCATGTGACAGTGGCCCCAGGCTGGCCCGAGGAAGTGCTGGGCAGTGGCTACAGGGAACAGCTGCTCACAGATATGCTGGAGCTGTGCCAGGGCCTCTGGCAACCCGTGTCCTTCCAGCTGCAGGCTGGACCTCTGGGCCAGAGCCCCGCTGGAGTCGTGGCCCGGCTGCTGGCAGCCTCCCCCGGGGCCACAGTCACGGTGGAACACAGCCCTGGCCGGGGCCACGATGCATCTGTGCGGGCAGTGCTGCTGGCAGCCAGGGCCGTGGAGAAGACCCGAGTCTACTACAGGCTACCCCAGAGCTACCGCCAAGAATTGCAGGCAGATATTGGCAGACACTGAGCACCCAGGGGTGCTGGCCCGGTGGACCCCAGCTTCCCTCGGGGGAGGCAGGAAGGAATAAATGCCTCTGCTTCCTCAAAAAAAAAAAAAAAAAAAGATGTGTGCAAATTATTTGTTAATGATTTTAAGTTCTGTCAAAACTAACATATATCTGAACGTTACATGAGCCCAAGAATATTTTCAGGACAGATTCCCCATTGGCACTATCCAACTTGTATGTAACAAAAAGTATGCTTAAATAACATTCATACAAATGAAAAGTAGCTGTTTTTGTTTTACCTTCCATAGTTCAATGGCCACAGGCTGATGTGGTGGATTGTCACCATATATATCATCCACAGTTTTCTTCCAAAACTGCATTCGCATCAGTCCAATTGTTTTCTCAGAGACAGAGTCCTTAATCTATAAACAGGGTTTAAAAACATTAACAACTGCACTACTCAGAGTCTCAGAAATCATTAATTATAACTGCAAAATCATATAATTCAGTCTTCTCTGCATTTAATTTTTCCTTGAAGTTATATATCAGTTAAATTTTCACCATTATGAGTTACCTAAGTAAAAGCTACAGATTACTTGGTGATTATTCAAAAATATTCTCAAGGTCTACATTCAAAAATATGAGCAATTCTTCTAAAAAAGTTATAAGGAAAAACAGAGGAGGGGGGACATTTTGTTTAAAAGAAATTTAAGAAAGATCGACCAGTCACATATAGACCTATTTGAATCCGGATTTAAAGAGAGACACAACTAGGAAAATCTGAACACCAGATGTTTAATGATATTAAGGAATTATTTTTAAATTTTTAATGTATAATAATAGTAGTGTTATTTTTTTAAGTGGATTCTTTTAGAGATGCAAATTGAAATATCTGCAGATGGAAAAATTCATCTGAAACATAACTTCAAAATAACCTGGAGGTGGGGATGATGTGGCTGAGGAGTAAAGATGAAAAACAAGATTGGCCATGAGTAAGTAACAGCTGCAGGTGGGTGATGGGGTACATGAGGGTTCATTATATTTCTCTCTCTGTATATGGATATACTTCATTCTAGACATGATTGAAATTTTCCAATGAAGTTTTAAAAAATAAGTGGAAGCGAAGAAAAACAATCCTCACTTGGTTAGTGATAGCACAAATATTTTTTAAGTCTGAAGATAAACCTAGGAAATAGAACCAGCAGCTTTTTAGAGGAAGCAGAGAAGGAAATATTATTTATCAAACGTCTACAAGTTCCAGGCCCTGTGCAAGTACTGTACCAGATGTTACCTGGTCACAATCATCAGAACAAACTCACAGGGTCCTTACCAACACATTCATTCTACAAGTACAGAAATTGCAGCTCAAAAAGGTAGAAGCTTATCTCAGGTACATGGAGAAGACTGTGGCGAGGGTAGGGGCTGACTCCAAAGGGACACATCCAGGAATCTTTCAGGTTGATGGAATTGTTCTGTATCACAACTCTGATGGTACATACATGACTTTAAGCAGTTTTCAAAACCTATAGGTCTATACACCACAAAAAGCAAATTTTACTGTGGTACATTTAAAAAAACTCATTTGTTTATTCACTAAGTAACTTTTTAAAAGAAGACTGTTAGATTCTTTCCCTAACTTACTACTGATTAAGAATGGCCTTGTTAAGTTCTGGCAAGAATCATCAATGCATGCTAAATCTAGGAGGAAAATTTTTTATTTCTAACTGAGCTATAATTGACACTTAACAGTTTCATAGTTTTAAGTATACAATATGATTTGATATGAGAGTGGTGGGCTACAGTCCATGGGGTCGCAAAGAGTCGGACATGACTGAGTGACTAAACCTACCTACCTACCTATATATTGTGAAAGATCACCATAGGTGTCATTAATATCTACTATCACCACACAAAATTAGAAATCTGTGTATGTCGAGAGCTTTTAAGATCTGCTCTATTAGCAACTTTCACATGCGCAGTAACAGCACTAGCTGTGCATTTCATGCCCACGCCTTATTTACCTACAATGGCAAGTTTCCACCTTTTAACCACCATCACTCATTTCACCCACCTCCTACCCCTGCCTCTGGAGACCACCAATCTGTTCTCTTTACCTATGAGCTTGGGAATTGTTTGTTTTGCTTTTGCTTTAGATTCCACATGTAAGTGAGATCATATGGTATGTGTCTTTGTCAAACTCATTTCACTTAGCATGAAGCCCTCAAGGTCTGCCTGTGTTGTCACAAATGCCAAGATTTCCTTCTTCTTTACGGTAAGTAATAACTCATTGGGGAGATATACCTCATCTTTTTTAAAAAATATATTTACTCATTTATATTTTCGGCTGCAGCGGGTCTTCGCTGCTTCCCCCGGGCGTGCCCGAGTTGCGTGAGCCGGGCTGACTCCGGTGCGGTGCACAGGCTTCTCACTGCGGTGGCTTCCGTGGCGGAGCACAGGCTCCGGGGCGCACGGGTTTCAGTGGACGCAGCAAGTGGCCTCGGGTGGCCGTGGGCAGGCTCTAGGGCGCTCAGGCTTCAGGAGCTGCAGCTCGTGGGCTCAACAGCCGTGGCGCACAGGCTTCAGTTGCCTGTGGCATGTAGAATCTGCCTGGGCCAGGGGAACCTGTGTCCCCTGCACTGGCAGCAGATTCTTATCCACTGTACACCAGGGAGGTCCCGAGAAACCACACCTTTATCCAGTCATCCACAAATGGACACAGGTGGCTTCCATGTCTTGGCTATTGTAAATAATGCTGGGATGAACAAGGAGGTGCAACTCTTTTTCCAAGTTAGTGTTTTCATTTCCTTTGGCTAAATACCCAGAAATGACTAGATTTTGTGGTAGTTCTAATCTTTTGAGGAAACTCATACCATTTTCCACAGCGTCTGCAGCAACTTACCTTCCCACCAACAGTGCACGAGGGTTCCCTTTCCTCCACATCCTCAACATTTGTTATTTCCTGTCTTTTTGATGACAGCTATTCTAATAGGTGTGAGGTGATACCTCACTGTGGTTCTGATTTGCACTTCTCTCAAAGTGATGCTGAGCACATTTTCATGTACCTATTTGCCGTATATGAGGTAAATTTTGATGAGGACCACAGTCTTAAAATGTCTCCTCACATTCAACAGGAAAAAAATATTAACATCTTGACCAGCGACCAAAATTGGTATCACCAGTAAGAGGCATACAAATGTGTCATGCTCATTGTGATTCCCTGAGAAGGACATACACCATTAAGACAGTTAAGTATGACTAGAAATGTTTAATTGTGACAAAAAATAAACTCCAAATGAGAAATATTCAAAATTTTAAGAGGAACAATATGGTTTTTTAAATGTCAATGTTTAATAGAAGACAAAGAAAAGCTATGGAAATGCTCCAGATAAAAGGAGGCAAAAGAGATACGAAAGCTATATGTAATATGTGATCTTAGTTTGGATCCTGTACAAAAGGGTTTAAAGATGCCATAAAAAACATCATTCAGTCATTTGACAGAACTGGAAACCAGAAGGTAGATTAAATAAAACTAGTGTATCTGTCTCAAATTTACTCAAACTGGTAACTGTTATGAAAGAGAATATTCTTGTGCTAATGAAATACAGCTCAAGTTTATGAGTAAAGGGCCATGGTTTAGTAAGTTACAGTAAAATGATTCATAAAAAGAAAAACAGTGCACGAATGTGTGTGCATATATATGTACATATATGTGCATATATATGTATATGCACGAATGTGTGTGCATATACAGAGAGAGAGAAAAAGAGAGGGAGAGACGAAGGAAGAGAGAGAAGGGGACAACTTGATAAATCAAAAGGGGCCCAATATTAACAAAAGGGCGCATTGGTATTCCTTGTACTATTCTTACTCTTGTGCACGTGAAAGTATTTCCAAATAAAAAAAAATTTTTTAATGGTCTTAGTGCTGGGTGGGTCTCTTTCAGTGTTCAGATCCCATGGCATATGATCTATTCTAAATACAGCATCAAGAGTAATCCTTTAAAGATGTGGGCACATATATACAATGGAATGTTACTCAGCCATAAAAAAGAACGAAATAATGACATATGCAGCAACATGGATAAACCTAGAGATTATCAGATTAAGTGAAGTAAGTCAGAAAAACAAAGAAAATACCATGTGATACCACTTATTTGTGGAATCTAAAATACGACACAAATAAACTTATCTACAAAACTGAAACAGACGCACATAGAGAAGAGACCTGTGGTTGCCAAGGGGGAAGGATGGATTGGGAATTTGGGACTAGCAGATGCAAACTATCATACATAGGATGGACAGACAACAAGGTCCTCTAGTACAGCACAGGGAACCATACTCAACACCCTATGAAAAACATAATGGAAAAGAAAAAATAAGTTAAAAAACTTTTTTAAAAGACTAATCAGTGTCCTCCTGCAGTTCCAGCCGGCCCCCACCAGCAAAGAGGAGAAAATCTCAGTCCAGAGGCGGCCGCCAGCCTCCGCTGACTTCAGTGGATGGTTGAATTAGACTGCCATTGTTACAGGGTTGGAATTCTTTCCTCTGTGAGGATGGCTTCCCAACCATGGATGTGAAATTTAATACATGTTTTACAGTCTCTGGGGGAAAAAAAAAAAAAAGACTAATCATTTCAGGAGGACACTGAGCTCACTTCTCCCCCAATGAACACATCAAATATACATCTACATCACTGAAAACAACCTGGAAACTGGTTAAAAAAAAAAAACAAAACAGGCTCTTCTGCAACCAAGGCTATAAAGAAAAATGCACATGGAGTTGGGCAGGGAGGGAGGAAAATCGAGGAGGCTGGGACCTGCGTCCTTAGCAGGGGACACAGAAGACGAGAGGAATATCATACACAGGTTCAGGGATCCACCCTGGGAAGACAATTACTCTTAGTTGGTGTGAAAACCAGTGGGACTTACTGGAGGGCTGTAAGAAACCAAGACTCTGCACAAGCTTATTTACTCCCAGGATTTGCATCAAGGCTGCAGGCAGAAAAGTGCCTGAGCTCTGACCAGCTGCCTGCTCCAGCCCCTTATTCAGCACTGCCCTCCACTAAGGCAAAGGCTATCACTGAGAGAAAAGGAAGCCAGCCTGGACCTGAGCCAGCACGCACGCCATGCTGCAGGCTGAAAACTGCCTGGCTTCTGTTTGGCTTCCAGGACTGTTCCAGCATGCACCCCAGCCCACCCAGCTGCCTGTTCCAGGCCCTCCGGCTCTCCACTAGGAGAGCAGTAAACACACTTAGAGGGAGGGGAGCCAGCTCAGACCAATCCTTAGAGCTTGTGTCTAGGACACGGAGCTCTGATCACACCCAGACAAGGGGATGACCGCCAAAGGAGAAGCCCAGGAAAAGCCCCAGCTCACACCTGGCTTGGCTAAGCCCCTTCATCTTTAGCCCTACCTCCCACCACGGTGGTAGCTGCCAGCACACCCCAAGAGAAGATGTGACCTACGCTCACTTCAGATCCAGCTCTCCCACCAAAATAATTGGGCACACACAGACTGCGTAGGGACAGCCCCACAAAAGGATACCCCTTCAAGATTGGGACAGGTAACCATTTCACCTAATTTCATACAGACAAAGTTATACAAAATTAAAAGACAAAGGAATATGTTTCAAGTGAAAGAATAAGGGGAAAAAACTGAGAAAAAACCCTGGTGATACAGAGATAAATAATTTACCCCATACAGTTTCATAGTAACAGTAAAAAGAATGCTAACTAAGTTTGCAAAGAGTCCATGAACACACTAAGAATTTAAATAAGGAACCAGAAACTATTAAAAAGAACCAGTCATAGCTGAAGAATACCATTAATGAAAAGTGCACTAGAAGGCATGAATAGCAGACTAGCTGATAGATAAGAACACATAAGTGACCTGGGGGGAAAAAATGGAAATTACCCATCAGAATAGCAAAAAGAAAAACTAATTTTTAAAAATGAGCATAATTTAAGGGACCTCTGAGACAACATCAAGTGTATTAGAATTCAGCTTATAAGGATCCCGGGAGAAGAGGGTGAGAAAACAGTAGAAAATGTATTTGATAAAATTATGGATGAAAACTTCTTGAAGTTGAAGAAGGAAACAGATTTCTACAGGAAGCACAAAGAGTCCCAAACAAGATGAACCCAATGAGACCCACACCAAAACACATCATAATTAAAATGGCAAAAGTTAAAGAGAAATTACAGGCAGCAAGAGAAAAACAGAGTCAAGCACAAGGGAATTCCTGTAAGGCTATCTATCAGCTGATATTTTCTGCAGAAACTATGAAAGCCAGAAGGGAGTGGCATGATATATTTAAACAGCTGAAAGGAAAAAACCTACAACCTAGGATACTCTACCCAGAAATGTTATCTTTCAAAACTGAAGGAGATAAAGAACTTCTCAGACAAGCAAAAACTAAGTTTACCAGTACTAAAGCAACCTTACAAGAAGTATTAAAGGGTCTTTTTCAAGTGGAAAATAAGATTGTAAGAAGCAAGAATTCAGAAAGGGAAAAAAAAAATCCCACTAGTAAAGACAAATCTTACAGTAAAGGCTGTGGATCAATCATTTTAAATGAGCTAATACGAAGATTAAAAAAAAATTTGTAAAAGCAACCATAACTACAATAAACAGTAAAGAGACAGCCATGAAGATGAAAAGTGTGACAATAAAAACATAAATATATGAGGGATGGAGGTAAAAAATGTAGATCTTTTAGAATATGTTTGAACTTAAAAGACTATCAGTTTAAGTCAAGTAGATACAATCACTGGTCAACATACACAACCCCATGGTAACCACAAATCAAAAACCTACAACAGATACACAAAAACCTACAATAGATACACAAAAACCAGTAAGAAAGCAACCCAAGCACAGTACAAAAGAAGATCATACGACCACAATGGAAGAAATAAATGAAGAAGAAATGAAAAGAGAAAAACTGCAAAAACAACTGGCAAACAAGTAATACAATGGAAGTAAGTCCAGTAAGTACACACCTATCAATAATTACATTTGCACTACCTACTGAATGGGAGAAAATATTTGCAAATAATAATCCTTTGAGGGGTTAATATCCAAAATTCAAAAGCAGTTCATACAACTCGATATCAAAGAACAAACAAAAGACCTAAATAGACACTTTACCAAAGAAGAGATACAGACAGCCAAGAGGTCCATGAAAAGGTGCTGAACCATCCCTAAGCACCAGGTAGATATCACCTCACATCTGTCAGAATAGTTATCATCAAAAAGACCACAAATTAAGAAATACTGGCAAGAATGTGGAGACAAGACAGTCGCAGTGCACTGATGGTGCGACCACTGAGCCGGGTGTCACCAGCTGTCATACAAAATCCACTTTTTATCTCAGGTCACAATCAAATCGAGAAATGGTCTGTTGTACAGAATAAGAGGAAACTTCAAAAAGACAATTTTTGGATTTGAAGTCAGCTCATGTGGCACCCACTTATTAAACTTTTTCACCTTTCCAATTTGCTTCAAATGCCAAACAACCACAGAACAGTTGATGTTGAATTCTTCAGCAATTTCTCCTATAGTTTTAAGAGGATCAGCTTTGGTGATCCTCTCAGTTGGCAGCCGTCAACTTCTGTTGGCTGAAGAAGTTGACACCGTGCTCCTCATCTGCAAGGTTCCTGTCTCCTCTGCAAGGTTCTTGAACCACCACTACACTGTATGTTATCAGTTCGGGGCAAATGCATTGCTGATGCTGAGAATTGTCTCTGCTGCTTTACAACCCACTTTGAACTTGAATAAGGAAACTGCTCGAATTTGCTTTTTGTCTAACATCATTTCCCTAGTCTGAAATAAATATAAAATAAATAGCAAGTAATAATTAGCAAAAAAAAGTGATAAATGTGCATTAAAATGATGTATAACATAACCACACTTAAGAATGTATTCCAGTATCAAAGAACAAAGTTCAACAATGCAAAACTGCAATTACTTTTGCACCAATATAATAAATCCAAATAAATCAAAACCACTCATTTGAAAAGATATATGCACCCCCGTGTTCATAGCAGCATCATTTACAATAGTCAAGATGTGGAAGCAACCTAAGTGACGATCAACAGATAAATGGACAGAGAAGATACGGTTTACATACACACACACACACACACACACACACACACACGCACACACACGATGAAGTATTACTCAGCCATAAAAAAAGAATAAAATTTTGCCATTTGCAACAAGAAAGGCCCATAGGATATGATGCTTAGTGAAATAATTAGAGAAAGGCAAATACTGTATGTTATCACTTACATGTAGAATCTAAAAGTTAACACAAATGAATAAACATAACAGCAAGAAAAGAAGAGAATCAGACTCTATATACAGAGAACAAAGTACTGGCTACTAGTGGGGAGAGGGATGAGGGGAGGGGCAAGATAGCAATAGGGGAGTAAGAACTACAAACTAGGATGTATAAAATAAGTAAGATACAAGGATATACTATACAGCACAGGGAAGATAACCAATACTCTATAATAATGTTAAATGGAATATGACCTATAAAAATATCAAATCACTATGTTGAACACTTGAAACTAATATAATATTATAAACCAACTGTATTTTACTAAAAAAAAAATTTAAAGGGTAATCCTTTTAAACATGACCAAGAGATGGTCTCTTTGCTCAGAATCCTCCAACGGTTTTCCATCTCACTCAGAGTAAATGCCAAAGTGATTGCAGTGGTCTCCAAGACCTTACCTTTCTGGCCCAGATGCCTCTAACCTAATCTCCCACACCATCCCTCCCTCTCTGCTGTGTCACACTGGCCTTCTTTTCTTTGATTATGTCAGGCACACATCTCAGGACCTTTGTATTTGCTGCTCCTTTTGTCTGAAATACTATGTAGCCACGTATTTTTCACTTCTTTGCTGCCTTCAAATCTTTGCTCAAATGCCACATTCTCAGTGAGGTATTTTCTTACAGAAACCCCTGGTACACCAAACCTTCCCTAACCTCCTTAACTCTTCTATACAGAATTTATTTGCTCCTTGAGTGCAAGGACTTTGCATGTTTTACTCAGTGCTATATAACCCAGTACTTAAAATAGTGCCTAGCATATTTTGGACAATACCTATTGAATGAAGAATGAATGAACAAGATGTGTGTGCAAAAACAAACAGTAAAACAGACAGCTGCTGGGAGACAGAAGTCTTGTGAAGGGGCCACGGGGTCAAGGGGCAACCAGGGCCACGCTGCCTGGAGTGGCAGGCAGGAGCGAAAATGCCAGCATAATTGAATTCAATGAAATTTTTTAAAAAAGGCAGCAAGACACTCTTATAAGATGACAGAGAATTAGGGAAAATATGGAGGATTTATCTATTAAAAAAGGAATTTTTTATTATTTTAAAGTTACAATGGAAGACCGCAATGGAGATTATTTATTTTTAAACTGTGGTGACTGACTTAAGATGGTGAAGTGTAGTTTACACCTGAAAAAGGATAAAGTGAAAAAATACAGAACCATGACTTCTAGAAATACACCGAGGACAAACAGCCGGACTCAATTACTCTGCAGATTCATCAAGTCTAAGCTTCGTCATGCCTCAGTGCTACACTCACATCCTTTTATTCGTTCCTAGCTCACCTCCTTTCACATTCACCAGAGAAGCTGCTTCAAAACTTGCCACACTCTTCAAGAACCCCAACACTCCCACGCTCCCTCACTCTCAATAACTGATCTCTCCATTTAATTTACTGAGAAAATTAAGGCCATTCTATCTCAACTCCCTCAATGACCCTCTCCATTTCAATTTATCTTATACCTCAGCACACATTCTTCCCATTATAACAAAAGGAAGACACTCTACTTCCTTCGTTATTCTTTAGACAAGAGTTAGTATGATGTAAGATTTGGGTTTGCTATAATTACTTCAATTTCCTTTAAAGTTAAAAACTTTAAAGTTAAAACTCATTTCAAAAAGTGCTCTGAAGAACTGCTATATACATGAAAATTATGCAAATATTGTAGAGAATAAGCAGTAATACTCCGATTAATCTATTCAATTAATCGACAATGTTAATTGCATAGTTTAAAATATCCTTAGAAAAGGAAATTCCAGACTGGTCTTTCCAGAAACATTAAGTTCATTAGCTACCTTTATTTTTGGAATTGAATTGTTAAGCAGGAGAAAGAAATCCCCGGCAGAGACCTTAAGCATGTCTAACATATAAGTTACAACTATGGTTCTTTATCATTCAGCATTAAAGGTGTTATATCACAATTTTTGCAAATAATTTATAAGGTATTTTAATACCAGCCTGAGCCAGTTCCACATTGAAGGCTCTCAGTGCAAAAGCAGAGCTTCTGGATTCGGCAGGGAGTAACAGCGAACATAAATAGCCTTCATAATCTCGTTTCCTGTAACAAATAAGCAGAAAAAGGTAATTACTTTTCACTGAGTTGCACACAAAAAATACTGACCAAAATGAACAGGAAACAAGGCTTCAATTCAAAAGGGGCCTTAAGTTTCCTATATTTTATATCTGTTTCTCTGCAATTACAAAAAAAAAATGTATCTGCCTCCAATTCCAGAGCAATTACAATAATCAATCTCTATTAATTTATTTTGACATATATATAATTTTAACTATTTCAGAATCACTTTGGTTTTAGTAATAAGAGTTCAAATGAGCTACAGATATAGAAATCCAGAAAACAGTTCCAGTAAGTCCTGGTATGAATACACAGACATATTTACATATAAGGAAGACATAAAGACAGAGAACACCGCGGGCGCCGTGGGGGAGGGTTTGCCCATGTGTGTGCACACACACGACTCGTGGCTGCCTACAGCGCCTGTTGAGAAAGCTACAGTAGTTGCTGAAACACTTGGACTTTGTGTTCAAGAAGAATCTGAATCTCAAGGCCCTCGGAGCCCTGTTGGTGATGAACTCTACCGCTGTCTGGGAGGGGATCACAAAAAACAAGGTTTTGAGGAATGTAGAAGAAATAGTGAAGATAATTTAAGGTTTTCAGATTCAAAGACTCCTCTTCAAAAAGAATTGACTAATTGGGTATCATCTCCTGTATTTGGAGCTACCTCTAACATGAAAAGTAGTTTAGGTTTGAATACAAGTTTGTCCCCTTCTCTTTTAGAGACTGGGAAAAAAACCCATCTGAAAACAGTGCCCCTCAGCAACACTTGTGCTTCTGGACTAGAGAAACCTAGGTCAAAATCTGAAGACAACGCCCTTATCACACATCATCTTCTTGGGACTGAAGTAAACAAGATCCCTAATCAGTCATCTTCTAATAAGCAGATGCTTATAAATAAAAATACAAGTGAACCCCTAACTGAGCAAGATAGTATTGATCACATTAAAGATACTGATAAAGATAAACATGTGGTACCCCTGAAGTCACTGGGAGGCAGAACCAAAAGGAAGAAAATTGAGGAAGAAAGTGAAGATGAAGTAATCTGTCCCCAAGCCTCCTTTGATAAAGAAAATGCTCTTCCTTTTCCACTGGATAGTCATTCTTCCATGAATGGAGACTATGTGATGGATAAACCTCTGGATCTGTCTGATCGATTTTCAGCTATCCAACGTCAAGAGAAGAGCCAAGGAAGTGAGAACTCTAAAATCAGATTTAGGCAAGTGACTCTCTATGAGGCTCTGAAGCCCGTTCCAAGGGACTCTTCCTCAAGCTGCAAGGCCTTGAGCAGGAGCTGTGAGCTAACCAAAGACTCCCCAGAAGAGCCCTGTTTACAGGAGTCCCTTTTCCAGTCCTTGAGTAAATCTCCAGATAATAAAACACTGTTACAAATAAAGGAAGAAAACCCAGTATTTAAAATCCCTCTTCGTCCATGTGAAAGTTTGGAGACAGAGAATCTTTTTAATGACACAAAGGGTGCTGGTTCTCATGAGCCTATAAAGATAAAAACCAGATCCATCCATGGAGCATGTGAAGTTGCATCAGTTCTTCAGTTAAATCCATGTAGAATTGCTACAACAAAACCTCTAGAAAACAACCAAGATGTATCCTTTGAAAATATCCAGTGGAGTATAGATCCAGGAGCAGACCTTTCTCAGTATAAAACAGATGTTACTGTAGATGATACAAAGGATGGCAGTCAGTCAAGATTAGCAGGAGAGACAGTGGACATGGACTGTATGTTGGTTAGTGAAACCATGCTGTTAAAACTGAAGAAGCAAGAGCAGAAGGGAGAAGAGAGTCCAAATGGAGAAAGAAAGATGAATGATAGCTTGGAAGACATGTTTGATCGGACGACACATGAAGAATATAAGTCCTGTTTGGCAGAGAGCTTCCCCCAGGTAGCAAATGAAGAGAAGGAATTGTCAACTACTACAAAAAAAACAAACACTCCTGGTGATAAACAAGATAAAGTCAAACAGAAAGCATTTGTGGAGCCATATTTTAAAGGTGATGATAGACTGAATTACAAAATTTTCCTCATATTGAGGTTGTTCGGAAGAAAGAAGAGAGAAGAAAATTACTTGGACACACATGTAAGGAATGTGAAATTTATTATGCAGATTTTCCAGCAGAAGAAAGAAAAGAAGTTGGCTTCCTGCTCAAGACACCGATTTCGCTACATTCCACCCAACACACCAGAGAATTTCTGGGAAGTTGGTTTTCCTTCTACTCAGACTTGTATGGAAAGAGGTTACATTAAAGAAGACCTTGATCCTTGTCCTCGTCCAAAAAGACGGCAGCCTTACAATGCAATGTTTTCTCCAAAAGGCAAAGAGCAGAAGACATAAATGTTGAAGCAAAAACAGAAGAGAGGACAATTTTCTTTTTAGTTATTTATAGTTAAAGTTGGTGTTAAACGTTGATTTTTTTTGATCTTCTGTAAACTGGTTTATAAATCATTTTTCTATTGAAAGTGTTTTTAAATGGCATTTACTCATCACACAGACAACTATTTAAAAATGTGGATAAGTTTATGTTGTATTTTCTTGTTTTTGCACCTTGTAAATAACGAGGCGCTTTTATTTTGCACTATAAATTAAGAGTTGTATATTACTTTATTTGGTAATACCTAATTACAATTTTGAAAATACAATAGCTAAAAAAAAAAAAAAAGAAAGCCTACAAACAATGACGTTTGCCCTTCCACCCCATAACTGACACCTGGACCTCGATCTCTCCACTGAAAGAAACTCAGGCTCCCTGAAGCAATGACTGACTCCAGGACTGGTGCACAGAGAATACAAGATAAGCCTGAAACATCTTCTCAATAGAAAGTAAGCAAACATTCAGAAAATGGAGGGACCTGTCAGAGGCCAAAGAAACGGGCTTGATCAAGTTCTCCTTGGCCAAGTGGGGCACAATTTGAGCATCAAAAAAACAATGAGAGTAAAGATTGCAACAGGACCCCATGAGCCCAGACCAACATATGTGAATGAGTAAACAAACACAGAGAAGGAAAAACTTGACAACCAGTACCTGTCAACTGATCTAGAAGACATGACTGGATTTTTTAAAATCACCATTTGATAGCTCTTAATAGTAAAGTAATGCTCAAAATTCTCTAAGCCAGGCTTCAGCAATATGTGAACCATGAACTTACAGATGTTCAAGATGGTTTTAGAAAAGGCAGAGGTTTAGAAAGATGGTAACGATAACCCTATATGCAAAACAGAAAAAGAGACACAGAAATACAGAACAGACTTTTGAACTCTGTGGGAGAATGTGAGGGTGGGATATTTCAAAAGAACAGCATGTATACTATCTATGGTGAAACAGATCACCAGCCCAGGTGGGATGCATGAGATAAGTGCTCCGGCCTGGTGCACTGGGAAGACCCAGAGGAATCGAGTGGAGAGGGAGGTGGGAGCGGGGATCGGGATGGGGAATACGTGTAAATCCATGGCTGATTCATATCAATGTATGACAAAACCCACTGAAATGTTGTGAAGTGATTGGCCTCCAACTGAAAAAAAAAAAAAAAAAAAACAAACGGTTCGCTGTAGATGTGATATGAATGTATTCAGAGAAGATAAAAGTTTTGAAGGAGGAAAAAAAAAAAAAAAGAAAAGGCAGAGGAACCAGAGATCAAATTGCCAACATCCGCTGGGTCATGGAAAAAGCAAGAGAGTTCCAGGAAAACATATATTTCTGCTTTATTGACTGTGCCAAAACTTTGACTGTGTGGATCACAATAAACTGTGGAAAATTCTGAAAGAGATGGGCATACCAGACCACCTGACCTGCTTCTTGAGAAACCTATATGCAGCTCAGGAAGCAACAGTTAGAACTGGACATGGAACAACAGACTGGTTCCAAATAGGAAAAGGAGTACGTCAAGACTGTATACTGTCACCCTGCTTATTTAACTTATATACAGAGTACATCATGAGAAACGCTGGGCTGGAAGATGCACAAGCTGGGATCAAGATTGCTGGGAGAAATATCAATAACCTCAGGTATGCAGATGACACCACTCTTATGGCAGAAAGCGAAGAACTACTAAAGAGTCTCTTGATGAAAGTGAAAGAGGAGACTGAAAAAGTTGGCTTAAAGCTCAACATTCAGAAAACTAAGATCACGGAATCTGGTTCCATCATTTTATGAGAAATAGATGGGGAAACAGTGGAAACAGTGTCAGACTTTATTTTTCTGGGCTCCAAAATCACTGCAGATGGTGAGTGCAGCCATTAAATTAAAAGATGCTTACTCCTTGGAAGGCAAGTTATGACCAACCTAGACAGCATATTAAAAAGCAGAGACATTACTTTGCCAACAAAGGTCTGTCTAGTCAAGGCTATGGTTCTTCCAGTGGTCATGTATGGATGTGAGAGTTGGACTATAAAGAAAGCTGAGCGCCGAAGAAGTGATGCTTTTGAACTGTGTTGTTGGAGAAGACTCTTGAGAGTCCCTTGGACTGCGAGGAGATCCAACCAGTCCATCCTAAAGGAGATCAGTCCTGGGTGTTCACTGGAAGGACTGATTCTGAAGCTGAAACTCCAATACTTTCGCCACCTCATGCGAAGAGCTGACTCATTGGAAAAGACCCTGATGCTGGGAGGGATTGAGGGCAGGAGGAGAAGGGGACGACAGAGGATGAGATGGCCGAATGGCATCACTGACTCGATGGACATGAGTTTGAGTAAACTCTGGGAGTTTGTGATAGACAGGGAGGCCTGGCGTGCTGCGATTCATGGGGTCGCAAAGAGTCGGACACGACTGAGTGACTGAACTGAACTGAATATCAAGGTAACCACTGATTCAGGCAAGTATCAGTGTCTGAAAATGTTAAACAAGTGAAAGTTTGACAGGAAAAGGATATTTACATAGTATTAAAGTATCTCCTCACCAAATAAATATTATTTACTAACTTTTTATTAATTAAATTTAAAAGACAGAAACCTTGAAAGACACCCTCTCAACCAAGGAACAGAAAGTTCACCCCACAGTAATAGGATAAACCAACATACTGTGCTTCCTGATAGGATACTGAGAAAACCACAGTGTGAGTTCTGTAATATTCTTGCAAAAATTGTATAAACCCAAATTGAGAGAACCTGGCTGATTCTCTTATAAAAAAAATCAAGTTCATGAAAGATGAGAAGCTGTTCCAGATTAGAGAAGACTAAAGACATTTGACAACTAAATGTAGCACATAATCCTGAATGCATGAAAGACGTAACAGAATAACTAGCAAAAGTTGAACAGAGTCTGGATTAGATGGCAATATTCGATCAATTTTAATATCTTGATTTTTATGGCTGTACTATGATAATATGGGGGAGAATCCTTGTGTACTAAGAAATACACACCAGTAAATAATAAGGGAGGTAACGGGTCATCTACATCTTATTCTCAAGCAGTTCAGAACGTCCACAAGGAGGAAATCGCCATGATGAGTGTACTGGGGCTCTGTGTGCTATTTCTGTAATTTTTATGTGAATTTGAAATTACTTTAAACTGTAAAGTTAAAAAAATATAGACCTTACTATATTCATTCTAGGACGATGTAGGTATAAAGTACTTACTAGACTGCCTACTGACAAAGCTACTTTCATTGTAATACGCTGGAACCTTACTGTAACAGTATTTCCTATAAAAGCAATACTCAATATTAAATGGGTCCAACGTCATTCCACAGAGTTTATTCCACACAGCATGTGTGGCTAGCAGAGAACTTAAACTTCACAATCCCTGCCCAACTTCCACATAGACTAAAGAGAGAGGTCATGAACAGCAGAACCTAGCTATCACAAGACAGCTCTACTAAAAAATCTCACCAGTTGCAGTTTCAGCTATAATATGGAGGGTTTGGGCAAAAGAGCTTTATAGCTTACACTTTTAATATATAAAGATGAAAATATTTTGAAATTTTATTATAAAAATTCTGTACACGTCAAAAGTTTTTAAAACACCTTAAAGTTAATATGGAACAGTGAGAAAAACTGAATAGGAATCAAAAATACAATCTTAATTTCCATCATTCAACTGGTCATTGACAGAAATTATATCAGTCATGTCTACTTCCTAACTTATAAAATGAGGCTCGATAACCTACCTGTTTTATATCTCCTAAAAAATAACCAATATGTGAAGTATTTTCAAGCTACTTACAGGAAAATGAAAAATAAAACAATGACATAACAGAACTGTAACAGTCTTTGGGAAATAAAGATAGTCTACACAGCTAAGAATTTGCCCTGTTAATAACTTTTTAAAAAGTATTTTGGTTGGAAATTTTTCTAAACAATATTACCCACTTCTTCACATTAAACAGAATATACTACTGACCCATTTCTGCACCGATCAGGATCATTGTTATAAACACAGATTACCAGTATACAAGGATATCCTGTAAGTGGCTAACCAAGGTCCAGTTACCTCAGAACTGTAACGATAGTGAGAAATCCTATACTGTGATAGCTTTATACACCAACAGGGTCAATAACTTTTCATTTATTCGTTCAAACATTCATTCAGTGCCTACGACGTGACAAGCACTGTGCCAGACACTGAAGATGGTATAGACTTCAGTCTAGCAGGGAGAGACAGACACGTGAGAAATAAGCATAACTAGTGCTAAGACTGCTACGCTAATTCCAATGACCTGTGCCGCCGAAGCACAAAGTTAGAAGTGGTTCCTCAGTGAGGCTGGAGCACTTCCAGATCACCAGTAGCACCTCATCTTCTTATTAGAGCATTAATCCCCAGCGACTTCACTTTTACTTTTCACTTTTATGCATTGGAGAAGGAAATGGCAACTCACTCGTGTTCTTGCCTGGAGAATCCCAGGGGTAGGGTCGCACAGAGTCGGACATGACTGAAGTGACTTAGCAGTAGCAATAGCAGAGGATTCCCAGGTGGCGCTAGTGGTAAAGAACACGGCTACCAATGAAGACAAAAGACGCAGGTTCTATCCCTGAGTCAGGAAGATCCCCTGGAGGAGGGCATGGCAACCGACACCAGTATTCTTGCCTGGAGAATTCCACCATCAGAGGAGCCTGGCAGGCTACAGTCCAAAGGGTCACAAAAGAGTTGGACACAACTGAACTGACTTGCCACACTCGTAAGGCCCAAGGAACTGTTTCTCAAAACCAGATCCCAAGAAACCTACATATAATAAATTGGGTTTGAGATTTTCCCAAGAACCTTGATTCCTAGAAGAACCCCTGCAGGCTAACCTGAAGTTATACGGTATCTTTTCTGAAATTTGGAAGCTTTGCATAAGACACATGTCCAAAACAATCCTGCACACACAATTTCAGAGTCAAAATTTTGCAAAGATTAATGGACAATTAGAAGCTAAAAGTTCTCATCTTCTGTTCAAGCTTCATTTTGTTTTAAACTTCTAATCCTCTGTTCAAGTGTCATTATGTGCCTGAATTTTTATACACATCATGTAATTTAACCCTCACAACCACCTTATAAAGTGGAAGTAGAAATCTACAAATGAGGAAATAGGTGAATCTTAAAGTAATTAACTTTCCCAAGTGACACAACTAGCATTAATAAACTCAGATAAGGTCTGCCTGCTTTTCAATAATTCACTAGTCAACAGCCTCCATTCCACTTAATTACCAACATGGACAGATTAAGTGTCTCCCCATTTGTAAATATGTATTTGAGAAAAGCTGTTATGTGATATCCACAGACTATTACTAAAAGAATATATAAGAAATCTGTAAGAGTGATTCAACCCTGGATAGGAAAGTTAGAGGACACTACTGGTGTCAAAGAAAAACTGCACTGAACAAGTGAATATGGATGGTAACCATACATCTTGATAATCTAAACTGTTTATCAAAAAGTGGTCATTTTAAACTATATAAAAATGAATATAACTTTTTTGGCTTTTACAGTTTTTAATGCCCTGATTTCCACTAATGCTACCTTGTTTCTCCAAAAGTAATCAACAAGTAAACAAGGCGGGATAGGTACACTATTTTTAAAAGCAATTAAAAACAAAACACTGAAATGCATGGGAATTCTGTCATTATACTACATTTTGCTACAATGGAATTTTTTAAAATTGGACTTACTAGCCCAATCAAATCCAGGGTGGTTAACTACTCTAGCACTTCTCAGAAGCCCTTGAGATCAGATATTTTGAGATTTTCTGCCACTCTTTATTAATCAAAGGCAGCAGAGTCGGGGAGGGGGGACGGTGCATTTTAAACCATTCATCCCTGAAGTCAGACCTGGAATCCAAGACAGGCCCCTGCCGAGATCTATCAGGTAACCTGATTTGTCCAATTCACTCCTCTGTGCTAGGCCCTTCACGCGTTACCTGAACAAAATCGTCATTAAGCTTCTGACTTTATGAGGCTTAGATTCCACTGAACTCGGGTAAATTCCCTGAATTCTCTCTAAATCTTTGTTTCCATATCTGCTAGATAAGATAATACAGTTTATACTGTACTCACTGTGCCCCTGCTTTGTACCAGACACTGTTCTAAATGCTTTAATTCATAAAACTTAGAGTGTACAACTGTCCGTTATACTTGTAGCGAAGATTGATTACTTGTAAACTAATACTTTGCATAATACCTGACTGACACACAGGAAGAACTCAAAGTTAGCCACTGCTTACTTAAAATTAATTACTAGTCATCTTTCACATTTTAAAGAAGCTATTCATGTAAAAACTTTAAAGATAAGGTCAAGCAATATGACAAACGAAGGAATTTTACCACAATTTTGGGACCGATGTGAAAGCTCCTGTGGCTTCACTCCCACCCCACACCCGGGGCTGACCCCAGGGCACATGCGTTGTAACGCCAAGGGTCAGGACGGCCCCGAGGCCCGCCGCGCCCACGAGGGTCCCTTCCGGCCTTGCTCCCTGACCTCGGGATAGGCCGGGCTCTCTCACCGCAGCAGCTCCAAGCAGTAGCGGTCAGTACCCGAGGCGCCAGGTCCACTAGCCGCGGCCACGCTCCGCCCGGACGCCACGGGCTCCGAAAGCCGCCATGCGCGCGCCCACAGGCCCCGGAGTGGTCGGCGGCAACACAGGCCGGGGACGCCTAGCCGCAGAGGTCCCCACGCCGAGCCCAACGTGGAGGCCGCCATGACACAGACGCCGCGTGCCCTTCGACCCCGCGCTCTCGGCGCGCGGCTACGCTCAGCCACGCCCCCGGCAGGTCTAGTCGCGCAGTGCGCGAGGGCAGGAAGGCGACCTCCGGCCGCCCCTCGGAGAGAAGCCAGGTGTCGCTGTGGTCCGCCGCCGCGCTCCTCAGGAAAAGCCCCGCCTGAGTTCCAGGGATTCCGCCCAGGCTCTCCCCTTCCCTTCCAGGCCCTCCTGAAGGTGTGTTTATCGAGATAGGAGAATGGAGAATAATTTGACAGTTTACTAGCTTGATTTATAACTTTTAAACAATTATTCACATGGCATGTGAGCCTCCTTAGGCCCTCTTAACCTCAGGCCGGTCAGATATTACGGTTGGGTCTAGTTGCCAGAACCCAAGACCTGGTCCAGGCTGCTTACATCTGGATCCAAATAACACTTCCTGCCTCCAGGTTTGACCAGAAGTTTCCTGCTGCCACCACACTCTTCAGTTCAGTTCAGTCGCTCAGTCGTGTCCGACTCTTTGCAACCCGGTGGACTGTAGCACGCCAGGCCTCCCTGCCCATCACCATCTCCCCATAGCTTGTTCAGACTCATGTCCATCGAGTCGGTGATGCCATCCAACCATCTCATCCTCTGTCGTCCCCTTCTCCTCCTGCCCTAATTCTTTCCCAGCATCAGGGTCTTTTCTAATGAGTCCTCTCTTCACATCAGGTGGCCAGAGTATTGCAGCTTCAGCATCATTCCTTCCAGTGAATATTCAGGACTGATCTCTTGTTGGATGGACTGGTTGGATCTCCTTGCAGTCCAAGGGACTCTCAGGAGTCTTCTCCAACACCACAGTTCAAAAGCATCAATTCTTTAGCGCTCAGCTTTCTTTATGATCACGTCCACACATGACTACTATGTAAAACCATAGCTTTGACTAGAGGGACCTTTGTCGGCAAAGTAATGTCTCTGCTTTTTAATGTGCTATCTAGGTATGTCATAGCTTTTCTTCCAAGGAGCCACACTAGATCTTTCTAAAATGTACTTCTGATCATGATCCTTCTCTAACTGACAAATTTTACTGCCTGTTGGCTAAAGCTCCTCCTTTCAGTTTTACCTTAAAGCTTTACCTTTCAGCCTCAACCCAAGTGTTTGTGACTCCAACTTAATGTTTCTCCTTAAACGAAGGGAGAGTTCTGGTTTTCTGGACCTAAGAATTCCAGCCAATTCACCCTGCCTTGGTTTTACTCCCCGACACAGCCTCTCTTCAGCCTAAACAGGGTCTCAGTTCCTCCTGCATAATGTTCTCTTTTCTCTTCGGGCTTCTGTCCTTTAGCACTAAGTTTAAACCTGCTCAATAAAAAAATAAAATAAAATCCCTTATTTCCACTTGCAATTCTGGTCTCCTGCCTAGCTGGACTTTTCCATCTCAACTCTTAGTCTTTTTGTCTGGACAATGTGCCCCTTCTCACAATCAGGGGAGAAATACTTTGGAATCATCTTTACCTATTCTTTCTTGTATATCTAATGTAATCTAACTGGTCAGGTCCTATCAATTCTTCTTTCGTCATATATTCACATCCATGACAGCAAAAGTACCTGGAATCAGATCCTGGCTCTACTTCCTATTATCTCTGTGACCTTGAGTGACCTTTTCTTGTGCTTCGAATTCCTCCACTGTGAAATGGTAAGAGTAATAGAAGCCAAAGTTTTTGTGAGAATTAAATGAGTTAATATGTTTAAGGCGTCCAGGGCATTGCCTGACCCATAAATAGCACTCAAAACAAGTCATCTGTGTAGGGACAACATTAAAAAAGACTGTTTAAAAGGAACAAAAAGATTCCTGGGTGTTTTAATGGAAAGTTAGACACTGTCCAGGTTGTCTGATTTTATGGGTTCTTTGTGCCTTTCACTGTCTTTGAACTGTTTTATAATTCTGTAAGTGGCAAAATATTGATAATGCAAATAATTCTTGTCCATGACTTATGCAGATTATATCCGTAGGAGAGTCTGTCAATTACTATTCTGTGATTATTGTCCAATTTTACCTGTTTCTTATCTATTAAATAGATTTACTTAAGCTTCCTGACTGCCTATATATGTCTAGTAGTTTGAATACTTCATTGAATTGGTTGTAAGATCTTACTGGTTCCCCCACAAATTAATGAAGTTAATTTTTTAATTTTTAATTTTTGGCTATGCTGGGTCACCGTTGCTGCGTGCAGTCTTTCTCTAGTTGCAGGGAGTTGGGACTATTGTCTAGTTGATACGTCTGGGCTTCTCATTGTGGTGGCTTGTCTTGTCGCAGAGTGTGGGCCCTGTGGTGTGCTGGGCTTCAGTAGTTGTGGCATGTGGGCTTAGTTGCCCCGAGGCATGGGGAATCTTCCCCAACCAGGATTCAAACCAGTGTTCCCTGCATTGGCAGACAGATTCTTAACCACTGGACAACCAGAGAAGTCCTGAAATTTTAACATGTGTTGATTTTATATCTGTATGAGAATCAAGACTATACAATTTTGTTAAAAATTATTTTTTTAACAGTTGTCATTTGTTATCATTAACTTCTCTTTTGTTTTTTTTGCAGGACCCAGTTTCACATCTTTCTGATGGACCCATTTCTTTTCATGTCTCCAGGCGGATCAATCTATATCAAAAAACATAGCCATTTCTCATAAATGTTATGAGCCTGTACATTTTTTTTTTTGAGCCTATAGATGTTGAAACCTGAAAGTACAATTTCAATTAACAGGATAGAGGAAAATTAAGAAGTTTTAAAATTATTCTGTGGATAACACATTGTCACTAACATTTTTTTGAACATCTATTACTAATACTGAAGTTAGTTTTTTTAGAATTATGAGTACATGAAAATATTTCCATAGTGTAATTTCTTGATATTAAAATCAATATATTTGAAATATGCATGCATTTTTCTTCATTTAGGGTTATATCAAGGCAGAAGCTCAGTGCTTAACCCAAAAATTAACATCAAAAAATAAATGACCACAGAAGCACAATTTGTTAACTTGGCCTTTAAAAGTGACAGTTGCTTACTTTGTCATCTTTGAGTTTATGACTCTCTCCCTGGTGGTTATAACTGATCCATCTGTGTAGCTGTGAATGAAATATAGTAGTGTTTATTTCCAAGCTTCAGCTCAATAAAGATTGTCCTGTGGTTATTGCTACATTGTAAAGAGCTGTGCATCATTGTTCCGGAATATTACATCACTTCTTATTTTTTACATGACCTCTGTTAAGAAGTGAGTTTCGCTTTTTATAATGAGTCAGGCTGACCTATTTACTTTTATTTTTTTAATTAAGTCTTTTTTTATTTATTTATGGTTGTGCTAGGGTCTCCATTGCTGCCCTAGGGCTTTCTCTAGTTGTGGCGAGTGGAGATCCTCACTACAGTGGCTTCTCTTGTTGCAAAGCATGAGCTCTAGAGCGTGGGCTCCAGTAGTTGAGGTGCATGGGCTTAGCTGCTCCGCAACATGTGGAATCTTCCCAGACCAGAGATGAACCTGTGGTGCAGGGGTGCATTAGCAGACAGATTCCTATCCACTGTACCTCCAGGCAAGTCCACATATTGGCTTTTATGTGACACCTTGAGGATATAGTAAATGGTCTGCACCAGACCACAGTTGGTTAAGTCTCCCCAGACGACAGTACGGCACCCATCACCTCCAGCTTCTCCATGGCTCTCAGGGATCAACTAACTTCTCCTCAGTCCACTTTGTTTTGTTACATGTTTTTGATTATATGTATTTTTTCTTTTTAAAAAAAATCTCATTAAAGGAGATTTGGAAAATATAGGCAAATGTAGGGAAAAAAATCATGCTAAAACCTATGATTCAAATAGTTACTATCCACATTTTGTATTTTCTTCCGACCTCTTTCTTTATGCATAGGCTTTTTACTTGTTTCTACTGCCTGTGCAGTGTTATTGGATTAGTCTAACATGCTGATGTGCATTTTCTTAGGCTATTATTTCATTCATTTTGAAACTTTTATTGAGAATCTACTCTGTGTCTACACTGTACTAGTTGCTAGGATTCCAGAATGAATAAATGTGCTCCATGTCCTCCAAGAACTTATTCTTAGTGGTAAAATCATTTAAACAAACAAAAATCATCACAACTAAATATGCAATTAGAAAATGTGGTAACTGTTGCTTTAATAAGAATATAGATTCTGCTGCTCAGATGAAGATACAAAATAACACTGCTGTAAACAAAGTAGACATTTATTCTCCTTTCAAGTACCAGTTCAGGTATAAGCAATATAGGGTTGCATGGAGATTCCAGGATCCCAGACACCTAGGCTTTTTCAGTCTGGTTGTTCCATCATCCGAAGGGTACAGTTATCTCCATGTCCAAGATGACCTCTTGCTAGTCCACATGCCAGTCAGCAGTAAGAGTCAAAGGGGAAGGGGCACACACCCTTCTCTTTCAGGAGTTCCTTAATAATTTTTGTGCCATGGCATGTAACAATAGATGTGCTTCCTCAATGTTAAATAATATTTAGCAGTGAGTCTGATTTCAAGTGTCATAGTCATGATGAACATAAACAATATAAAAAACTATTTGTAATTTCATTTGGTGACAAGATCAAGGTTACTCCCAATACTTTTGCACTTCGTTGCCTATGTTCATAATTGAAACCATTGATAAATTTTAGTTAGCAGTTAGTAAAACTAAAGATGTAGGTTTTTGGGGTTTTGTCCTACTCAAAGTTATAGACCACTATGAATTCTATCCACAGCTTCCTTGGGTTAAGAGCCCTCTGCTTTAAGGGTACAGCCTAGCATTTGTACATATCCCATCTACTCATATCCCATTGGTTAGAACATAATTTTCTACAACAAAAGCTGGAAATAGTCTTTATTCCTGCAGACATGTGCCCAGTTAGAAATCAGGGGTCCCATTATTATTGAAAATGAAGAAAATGAGTATTCCGAACCCCTAATTAAGAAGAACCATATACTATGAAAGAATTTAACTAGGAGCCTAACCTAGATTATGTGGTCAAGGAAAGTATCTCTGAGAAAGTGACAGTTAAACTGAGATCTGAAATATAGTTAATGATAATAACAATACCTATTACTTATTGAGTGCTTACCATATACTAGACATTCTTCTAGATATTTGTGCAATCTCACAACAGCCATATTCAGTTTAGGGTGACCATTCAGGTTTTGGGGAATGGCAGTCCACTCCAGTATCTTTGCCTGGAGAATTCTGTGGACAGAGGAACCTGGTGGGCTACAGTTCATCGGGTTGCAAAAAGTTGAACACAACTGAGCTTGCACACACTTGATTCAGGATTTAGCTCTGAGAGTCCTGCATCCCAGGAAACCCCTTGGTTTGGGGCATACTAGATGGTTGTCACTCTACTGGTACTCTTGTTATCATCCCCATTTTACAGAAAAGGAAACTAAGGCAAGAAAAGTTTGAACCATTTGCTAGAAATGGGCAGAGGCAGGATTTACACTTAGAAAGGTTACTCTAGAACTCACCTGCTTAACTACTCTATTGGTTTGCTCGGGCTGCCTAACAATATACCTCAGACAGGGTGGGCTTAAACAACAGAAATTTATTTTCTCAACTTGACGGAGGCTAGATATCCTAATCAAGGTACTAGCAGAGCTGATTTCTTCTGAGGGCTTTCTCCTTGGCTTCTGGATGGCCGCCTCCTTCCTGTGTCTTCACATGGTCTTCCCTCTGGGTGTGTCTGTGTCCTAATCTCATCTTTTGTAAGCGCACCAGTTATATTAGGGCTCACCCTGATGATCTCATTTTACCTGGAATCACCTTGTTCAAGACCCTCTCTCTAAAAGCTGGATTCTGAAGTACTGGAGGTTTGGACTTCAACATATGAAGGTGAAGGTGGGAGGTCATAACTGAGCTGTAACAACTGCTATATTCTACCGCCAGGCAAAGAAGGAGGGGTGGGGTAGCATTCCATAAGGTGTAACTTCATGTCCAGGAGTCCTGAATCAGTAAAGCACACTCGAAGAACAGAGTGAATGCCTGTGTAGCTGGCACTTACTGAGTGTGCAGGAGGGTGGACCATTTGAGACTGGAGAGGTGAGCAGGAGCCAAATGATGTGATGTTTTGTAAGCTAGGTTGAGAGTGGAGGATTTTATCTTAAGTGAACTGGGAAGCCATTTAAAGAATGACATAATGGAGCCATTTAAGGAAGGACAGGGAGTTGACATAATGGGACTTAGATTTTAAAAGACAACTCTGATGACTGTTTGGCGAATAGATTTGAAACAGTGGGATGGGTTAGGAGTTCATGGCTGCAAACTGGGCCAGAGCTGTTGGCGACTTAGACAGGTGTAGTAGTGGAAGTGGAGAAAAGTGGTGGATGTCAGACATGAGGTGAAGATGGCACCATGGAACGAAGAAGGGGGCAGGAGAAAGAACTGTCTGCTTCCTCCACCAGACAAAAGCCTCTTTGTACAGGTGTCAAAGGAGCCAGGTACCGTCCTCAGTCTGCACAGGTACATCACCAGAGACTGGCCTAGGACCACGCATGTTTACCTCCTCTGGAAAAGGACACTTGTGGAAAAGTCCACTATGGCGTTTCTGAGAATTAAAAAAAAAAAAAAAAGCCTCCCTAATTAAAGGACGCTGGGTCAAAGCAGAAACAAGGCTTCTGCGGATATGTCTGGTGGTGAAAGTAAAGTCTAATGCTGTAAAGAACAATATTACATAAGAACCTGGAATGTTAGGTCTGTGAATCACGGTAAATTGGAAGTGGTCAAACAGGAGATGGCAAGAGTGAACATCAACATTTTAGGAATCAGCAAACTAAAATGGACAGGAATGGGAGAATTTAATTTAGATGACCATTGTAGCTACTACTGTGGGCAAGAATCCCTTAGAAGAAATGGAGTAGCCATCATAGTCAACAAAAGAGTCCGAAATGCAGTACTTGGGTACAGTCTCAAAAATGACAGAATGATCTCAGTTTGTTTCCAAAGCAAACCATTCATCATCACAGTTACCCAAGTGTATGCCCCAACCACTAATGTCAAAGAAGCTGAAGTTGACTGGTTCTATGGAGACCTACAAGATCTTCTAGAACTAACACCAAAAAAAAGATATCCCTTTCATTAGGGGACTGAAATCCAAAAGCGGGAAGTTAAGAGATATCTGGAGTAACAGACAAGTTTGGCCTTGGAGTACAGAATGAAGCAGGGCAAAGGCTAACAGAGTTTTGCCAAGAGAACACACTGGTCATGGCAAACACCTTCTTCCAACAACACAAGAGAAGACTCTACACGTGGACATCACCAGATGGTCAATATTGAAATCAGATTGATTATATTCTTTGCAACTGAAGATGGCAGAGCTCTATAAAGTTAGCAAAAACAAGACCAGGAGTTGACTGTGGCTCAGATCATGAGCTCCTTGTTGCCAAATTCAGGCATAAATTGAAGAAAGTAGGGAAAACCACTAAACCATTCAGGTATGACCTAAATCAAATTCCTTATGATTGTATGGTGGAGATGACAAATAGATTCAAGGGATTAAATCTGGTAGCCAGAGTGCCTGAAGAACTATGCATGGAGGTTTGAAATACTGTACAGGAGGTGGTGATCAAAACCATCCTGAAGAAAAGGAATTGCAGGAAGGCAAAATAGTTGTCTGAGGAGGCTGTACAAATAGCTGAGAAAAGACAAGCAAAAGCAGAAGATACACCTAACTGAATGCAGAGGTTCAGAGAATAGTAAGGGGAGATAAGAAAGCCTTAAGTGAAGAATGCAAAGAAAGAGGAAACAACAGAATGGGAAAGACCAGAGATCTCTTTGATAAAATTGGAGCTATCAAAGGAATATTTCATGCAAAGATGGGCACAATAAAGGACAGAGACTGTATGGACAGAGCGGAAGCAGAGGAGATTAAGAGAATACACAAAAGAATTATTCAAAAAAGGCCTTAATGACCCAGATAACCATGATGGTGTTGTCACTCACCTAGAGCCAGACATCTTGGAGTGTGAAGTCAAGTGGGCCTTAGGAAGCATTACTATGAACAAGGCTAGTGGAGGTGATGGAATTCCAGTTGAGCTATTTCAAATCCTAAAAGATGATGTTGTTAAAGTGCTGCACTCAATATGCCAGCAAATTTGGAAATTTTGGCAATGGCCACAGAACCGGAAAAGGTCAGCTTTCATTCCAAACCCAAAGAAAGACAATTCCAAAGAATGTTCAAACTACCATACAATTACTCTCATTTCACATGCTAGCAAGGTAATGCTCAAAATCCTTCAAGCTAGGCTTCAACAGTACATGGACTACATGAACCGAGAACTTCCAGATGTTCAAGCTGGATTTTAAAAAGGCAGAGGAACTAGAGATCAAATTGTCAACATCCATTGGATCATAGAAAAAGCAAGAGAGTTCCAGGAAAACATCTACTTCTGCTTCATTGACTATTCTAAAGCCTTTGACTCTATAGATCACAACAAACTGTGGAAAATTCTTCAAGAGATGGGAAAACCAGACCACTTTACCAGCCTCCTGAGAAACCTGTATGCAGATCAAGAAGCAACTGTTAGAACTGGATGTGGAACAATGGAATGGTTCCAAATTGGGAAAGGAGTGCGTCAAGGCTGTATATTGTCACTCTGCTTATTTAACTTATATGCAGAGTACATCATGCGAAATGCTGGGCTGGATGAAGCAGAAGCTGAAATCAAGATTGCCAGGAGAAATATCAACAACCTCAGATATGCAGATTACATCCCTTAATGACATAAGGTGAAGAGGAACTAAACAGCCTCTTGATGAAGGTGAAAGGAGAGTGGAAAAGCTGTCTTGAAACTCAACATTCAAATAACTAAGGTCATGGCATATGGTCCCATCACTTCATGGCAAATAGATGGGAAAAAAGTGGAAACAATGACAGATTTTATTTTCTTGGGGTCCAAAATCACTGCAGACAGTGACTGCAGCCATGGAATTAAAAGACAGATGCTCCTTTGAAGAAAAGCTATGACAAATCTAGAGAGTGTATAAAAAGCAGAAATACTACTTTGCCAACAAAGGTCCATTTAGTCAAGGCTATGGTTTTTCCAGTAGTCATGTATGGATGTGAGAGCTGGACCGTAAAGAAGGTTGAGCACCAAAGAATTGATGCTTTTGAACTGTAGTGTTGAAGAAGACTCTTGAGAGTCTCTTGGACTGCAAGGAGATCCAACCAATCAATCCTAAAGGAGATCAGTCCTGAATATTCATTGGAGGGACTGATGTTGAAGCTGAAACTCCAATGCTTTGACCACCTGATGTGAAGAGCTGATTCATTGTAAAAAACCCTGATGCTGGGAAATATGGAAGGCAGGAGAAGAAGGGAATGACAGAGGATGAGATGGTTGGATGGCATCGCCAACTCGATGGACATGAGTTTGATCATACTCTGGGAGATCCTTAAGGACAGGGAGGCCTGGTGTGCTACAGTCCATAGGATCACAGAGAGTCAGACACGACTTAGCAACTGGACAACAATGATAAAAGGAGACATAAGGTGCAATGTACTACTTATGAAACATTCTTGCCAAAGAGATTTAACATGAATCTCTTTAAACTTCTAAATCCAATTTTGAAGTTTATAAGAAATGCAGAGATAAGAGGATCAATATAAATGACATCATGAGGAAGCACATCAGAATAATTCAAAAGAAAAACTCAGTGAAAAAACACATTGGGAGGACTCTGACAGCACGAACAGTGTAGGGGAGGCTTGCACTGACACGAAGCTCGAGTATGTCCAGTGCTTCAGTCACTGGGTTTGCCCAACTTCTTCAAGCACTACCATCAGTGTATTCAGAAAACAATAAAGGAGAAGGAGATTCCTATTGAAGGACTGGAGTTCAAGGGCCATGGCAAAGAAAAGCCTGAAAGCTCTTCTTGACCTTGACAGTCACCTTGAGAGTGGACTCCTCAAATCAGGAAATTGAGGTCTCTGGATCGTGTCAATTAAAACTGAAGATATCATTGATTTGGTGAATTTAGGAGGGAGGAGTTTCCTTTCCTCCTTGCTATTTTTTCTCTCATTTGTACAAGATGATGAACCGTCACTTTGCTTTGAGATTTCTGGCTTTGGCATCTCAGCAGGAACTCTGTGTTCTAAATAATGGGATTATTTGGGATTATGGTTGCAATACTTGGTCTGGGATCAGTTTTAAATGTATCTTGTGTGAAAACATGCATAAGCTTGTCAGGATGACTAAGGCTGCCTGACATTGAGTCATTCTTTGAAGGACATTTTGTCCACTCTGCTGGGGTTATCTGTTCATGGAAGCAACTAGTTAAGATCTCTTTTCTCTGAGGGAGCTAATATTCCAGAAAGGGTCCCCAGCACAACAGTTCCAGTCAATGCATGGGAGCACAGTTTTATTTTTATATAGTCATTTTACTGTGATTGCTGGTGGACTGGGTTAGCCAAGAGGAAGATGGCTTTCAACAGTTCCCTGCCTTAACAAGTGGTGTCAGATTTCCTATTAAGACATGAAAGTTTCATGAATGCTGCAGTGAACACCATTTCAGAACGCATGGTGTAGTTCAGGAATTAAAATCCTTGGAGTGGCTCTGGAGGAAAATCCTAAATCCTAAATTACAAAGATTTACTGCTGCCAGCTTTCAACTTAAGTCAATGAATTACATCCACCTGTTTATGAGTATGATTAAATGGGGGGTGGGGAGAGAAAAGAGGTCACTTTACTTGCCTTATTTACTCACCCTGCCCTGTAATACCTGTAGTCATGAAAATGGAATAAATGGTAACATTTAGTTTCTGTCATTAAAAAAAAGAAAAACAAATTGGGAGAATGTCCTAAATTTAAAAGGACCAAAGAAACAAAGCCAAGTGCCATATATGCAACTCGATTGGATTCTGGCTTGAATTACATAAGCTACAAAATACATTTTAGGGATAACTGAGGAAATTTGAAATTGGGACTGAACATTCAGTGATGTTAAAGGATTAGTGTTAATTTTTCTTCAGTGTGAGACTGTAGTTCTACAGAAGACATCTTTATTCTTAGGAAATACACGCTGAATTATGTAGGGGTGGAGTTGTGATATTTGCACCTGATTTTCAAATGACACAGGAAACAAAACATAAACATGTAGACATATATCAGTCACAGAGTGGAAGAGAGAGGTTAAGCAATTATGGCATGTGGCAAAATGTTTTGTCACTGTTGTTTATTCACTAAGTCATGTCCAACTCTTTTGCGACCCCATGGACTGTAGCCCACCAGGCTCCTACATCCATGGGATTTCCCAGGTAAGAATACTGGAGTGGGTTGCCATTTCTTTCTCCAAGGAATCTTCCCGACCCAGGGATCCAACCTGCATCTCCTGCATCGGCAGACAGATTCTTTACCACTGAGCTACCTGGAAAGCCTGTGGCAAAGTGCTATCAATAGTTAAATCTGGGTTTCACCACTCTCAACTTTTCAACAGGTTTACGGTTTTTCAATATAACACCTCTTCTTCCTTTGGATGGGTGGATGGGACACCTGTTACTGAAGCAACCACCTTTCAGCCATGAGGGAGACTTGTCTGAGGATCAAGCTGAAATGCTGACACAGGTCCCTGCTGACATTAGGAAGTAGATGCATTTTCAGCCACTGGAGCTGCCCTTCTTCAGAAGTGTTCATTATGTGAAATAATCCATATTCTTTACTATTTAAACCATTTTGAATTGAGTCACTATCTCTAGTAAAAACAAACAGAAAAGAATCAAAATAGAGTATTCAAGGAGGCAGCAGGGAAGCCAGGAGACAGTGGTGTTACCAATATAAATTATTAATTCACATACAAGTTTTCCCTCTGCATTTTAAAATACTATAAGATGAATTTTCTCATATCATTATGATTTACTTATAAACATTTTTATTTAATATGTTTGAATAGGTAATCTATTCCTGTGGTAGGTTAAATATGACCACAGATTCTTTGCAGCTATTCTCATCAAAAGATAGAGTCTGTTTCCCACCTCTTGAATCTGAGCTGTCTTTGATATTTGCTTTGACCAGCGGAAGGTAACAGAAGTGACATTGTGCAAGTTCCAGAGCCTGCACTTCAGAAACCTTGCAGTTTCTGCTTTCCCCTCTTGAACAGTTCTCTGAGTCTGCCATTAAGGAAAGTGATTTAACCTATTAGAGGATATGAAGTTACATGGAAGAAAACCGGACAGGAGAAGCCAAGACCACTGCCAGACATGTGAAAGAAGTCAGTTTGGACCTTTGTACCCACTGGATCTCCCATCTGAATTCCACCATGTGACTGAGGCCAAGTAAACAAATTAAAGAACAACCCAGCCAACCCACAGAGCCAGGAGAAATAATAAATCATTGTTGTTAAATCATCCAGTTTGGGGATGGTTTGTTATACAGCAGTTGATTACTAATGCAATTTCCAAGGTGCAAAAAAAATTTGAAGTACAAAAATACACAAGTGAGGACTTGAGGTATTTGTACACCCAAGTTCAGAGCAGTGTTTTTCAAAATTTCCAAGCAACTCACATGATCATCGACTGATGAATGGATTGAAAATGTGAGATATACATACAAGGTAATGTTATTCAGCCTTAGAAAGGAAGAGGGGACATTCTGACACATGCTGCAACATGGATGAACCATGAAGACATGGTGTTAAGTGAAATAAGCCAGTTCATGAAAGGACACTTATGACATGATTCCTCTTACATCAGGTACCTGGAGTCATCTGATTCATAGAGAGAGAAAGTAGAATGCAGAGGGAGGGATGGGGCCTTACTGTTTAATGAGAACAGAGTCTGTTTTGCAAAATGAAAAGAATTCCGGGGATGGATGGTGGCGAAGTTCTCAAAGCAGTGTGCATGTACTTAATGCTACAGACCTGTATGCTTGGAATGGTCAAGACGGTGGATCACAACTTTTTCCCAGTTTGTTTTTGGTTTTGACTTCCCTTGTGGAATCTTGCCATGTAGAAATTTTGTAATACATTTTTGTATAGTCACACATCAATATTTGCTTTTGTGGCTCTTTTTGTGTCATTATTAGAAAGGCCTTTCTGATTTAAAATTCTTTTGACTAATTTTTCTCCCTTGTTTTCTTCTAGTACTTTGGTTCCTTCTAAAGCACTTCTACAGGTCCTATATATACATATGTTTATATTTATATTTGTATATATATTTATATATGTTATTTTTTTTTGGAGGGAGTAAGTATTACAAAGGCATGGATCCAACTTTTTTCCTTATACCTGTCTAGTTGTCTTACCATCATTTATTCAGTAGCCCATCTTTTCCTCCTTTCATTTGAAATGCTTCCTTTTCCACAGAATAAATTCATGTATGTGTTTTGTGTCTATACTGTTCTGTTTGTCTCTATTAACATTCTAGTGCTACACTCTTTTAATCATTGAGGATTTAAAATAGTTTTCATATGTGTCTGGTACTGTTAGTCCTCATTGCTCTTATCTCTTCTCAGAGTTTTCCTGGCCATTCCTGTTTATTTTTTCATTCGACTTTTTGGATCAGTTTTTTTCTACTAAAAAGATTCTGAGGGTGTTTTTATTGGAATTATGTTAAATTTATAGCCAACATATATTTTCTCCAATTTTTGATTTTATAAATAATTCTTGGATAAGCCATTATAGTTGAATCTTTTCCCGTAGCTGTGATTATTGCCTCACGATAAATTCCTGTGAGCTTTTGAGATATTGGTCATTGCCAGAATTATTACCAAAGAAATTTTATACTCCTACAAACTGGATGAAAATGATAGATTTATTAAATTTAAAAAAAAAAAGCCTTGCTACTCTAATAGGCAAAAAGTAATATCTCAACTTTTATTTTTCTGATATCTGATTATTAGACAGAACATTTTTTGTTTGCTTATCTATTTGTATTTAATTTTCAGTGATTCACTATTAGCATCATTACCCATTTTTGGTTAAAAAAATCTGGTAGCTTATTTCAAAATATTTTTTTTTCGTTATTTTATTTTATTTTTTTAAGAAGCATGTATTGAGCACTTTTGGATTTTTATTTATTTATTTTTGGCTGCACTGGGTCTTCGTTGCTGCACATGGGCTTTCTCTAGTTGCAGCGGGGGGGCCACCCTTCGTTTCAGTGCACGGGCTTCTCACTGCGCTGAGTTCTCCTGTTGCAGGGCATTGACTCGAGGCTTCTGCAGGCTTACTAGTTGCAGCTGGGAGACTCCAGAGCACAGGCTCAGCTGGTGTGGCGCACAGGCTTAGTAGCTCCACGGCGTGTGGGATCTTCCCGGACCAGGGGTCAAACCCGTGTCCCCTGCACTGGCAGGCGGATTCTTATCCACTGCGCCACCAGGGAAGTCCTCGTATCCATTTTAATGCTAATGGTCCTAATGTTTTTTGAGCTATATGTTGTTGTTCAGTCGCTCAGTCGTGTCCGACTCTTTGCGACCCCATGGACTACCGCACACCAGGCTTCCGTCTCCATCACCAACTCCCGGAGTTTACTCAAACTCATGTCCATCGAGTTGGTGATGCCATCCAACCATCTCATCCTCTGTCGTCCTCTTCTCCTCCTGCCTTCAACCCTTCCCAGCATCAGGGTCTTTTCTAAGTCATAATGAGCTATATGAGCTTATATATATTGTCTATCAAATGTGTTTTAAGTGTTTATCATATTTTTGTCAAATACTTTTCCAGTTTGTTACTTAATTTTAGTCATGTGTAACATGTATTATTGTATGTAATTTTTTATTTTAAAAGTTGCATATTCACTGAATAAATTAATACAGAACCACATATACATATATTTAAACATATATACTAAATATATATACTGAGCCTTCTCGTACTGCTAAAGGTGTATGTGGTGATTTTTTGACATTTAAAATTTTAAGCTTTTTATCAAATCTATAGAACTTTTCCTTTGTTAATTTCTTCCATTTGTTTATACTTAGAAAGACCTTCCCACACAGAAATCAGAGGTGGAGGGGAGGCTGAGCAAGTATGGAGAAATCTCTTGAGATCAGTTGGGCATGAGATTATTGTGGTATGGACTGGGATCATGGCTTAGAGATAAACAGAGGTGGACAGATCCACATGTAATTTGGAAGTTGACTTACAGACAGATTCATTGGGGATGGGGGCGGGTAATGGAGAAAAGAGAGAAATAAATAATGACCTAGATTTTTGACATAAGCAGCTGATGGAATGAGGGTATCTTTTTCACATTCCTAAACCAAAAAATGTGAATTCTTTATAGGGTGATTGAGGGAATTTTGGTATGTGATACTTTCCCAATGATATTCATCCCCATGGGATCCCCCTTCAACAGGATCCTTGAATATGGGCTGGCACAGCACTTCGTCTTCATTCTTTGGCCTGCCATGGTTTAATGTGCCTGCCTACTTTCAGGAATGTTCTCTTTGGGTTTACAAAGTACGCTTGAGCTTGCCCCACGTTCTCTTTGATGACTTCTTCCTAGGTGCGAATGTGAGCTAGAGTTTTCCATTTCTCAGTCACTGGGCGCTTCGGGAGCAGGGTTTTGGGCACCAGGGGATCACACGCACAGGTGGCGAGGCGGTCCTCAGTGCTTTCTCTGGTTATCAGATTGTTGCAAGGAGGGCCCTCGGGCACTTCCTGCTGACTGGTGCTGTGTAACTCCCCACCACCTTTTATTTCAACATTCGGGTCATGAAAGGAGAACTTGGTTTATGAGTGTGTGGCCTGGAATAGCTAGTTTGGAACTAATCAGTAAAAAACAGCATCAGCAAGTTTATTATTACGTTGCGATTGCACAGACCAGTGCCCAGTGAAGCTTCCTGTCTGCCTTGAACTGCACAAACAGGTTCAGAGGACAAGGTTGTTTCAGAGCATCACGGCAAAGTCACAGTGCCTAACTCCAGGGGAAGAAATAAAGCTCCCTGAAAGCTCCCTGCCTCTGACCCTTGTACCGTAATGCTATCTGATGCCTGCATATGACTCTCTCCCTTAACAACCCAGAAAAGACACCTCTCACTTCCTGCCAAAAGCGCACACACACACACACAGTTGCTTCTCTGAGAGTGACGATGGCTTGTGAGCAGCCGTGTCTTCTAGCAACCAGTAGCAATGTGCCAACAAGGGAAAAAGTTCACTAGAGTTAGAAATGTCATCTGTGGTCTTGGAACAGCTTTTCTGGGCCAAACTAACTGATCCTTCTAGGGAAATAAGCAGTCTAGGTCTTTCAAACATGATATTCTAGCTAATTCACAATTCTGTTGTGTAACCAAAGGTCACACCTACAGGCAAATTACGTGTTTGTCACTAAGGAGATTTCCATCAGGCAAACAAAATACTGTGGGATCACGGTGCTCCCTCTTCCTGGAATGTCCTTGTGTGCTACTTCTACAAGGAGGCCATTTGGCCATGCTCCCAAATCCAGCCTTTGACCAGTCACCTCCTGCCTCCTCAGATGCTCGACAGAGCTATGCTGGCAAAAACACTGTCTATTACTCTGTTTATATAAGCCCCACTGCTGAGCTGTCTGGATCACCCCAGAGGCCAAAAAAAGACATAGATAAACCCAACAGAAGTAGTGAGACCCAAGTCCTAGGTCAAGAGATAAAGCTGCAACTGAGGCTTTCCTGAGTTTGGGGTAGCAGAAGAAACTCAAGCTTTATCCTTATTACCAAATGTCCCAATCCCCTTTTCCCACCCCATAGATTTCCACTTATCACCCACTGAATCCCCATTCAAATGCCTCTTCCTTTCTGAACTTTCCTTGACCACAGCCACATCCAAGAGAAATGAGTGGTTCCTTAATTTGTGATTCAGTAGCAATGGGTGTGTGTTTCTCTTTGATCACATTATTTGGTCTTATTGTGGTAATCTGTTTACATGGCCCTCTTCCCAGACTCCAAGAGTAGACTCTGTTTTATTCCTCTTTTTATTTCCAGGGCCTGGCTGAGTTCCCAGCATTGGGAGGTGTTCTGAAGCCATGCATTGTTCTGAAGCCATGAAGGGCATTGTTCTGAAGCCATGTTTTTTGGCACTGGAATCAAGGTACCTGGTGTACAGTTTGCGCACTGCACAGACATGCCTGGGCTTGGGGGTAAGTGGTGGTCTCGGGTGCCAAGTGTGAAGGGTGCCTTGCTCTCACCCAGAGGCGCAAGTTGGCAGGGCTGCATGAGCCTCGAGGAGGGCCTCCTCTGAATTTGCACTAGGATGCTGTATAGACTTGCACTCTTTGCTACTGGAAGACCTAACCCGCCACTTTAAGAATGGCAGAATGTGAAGAAATTCGAGCTTGAAAAGAACAGCTCCCCTTGTGAAAAGTTTCCACAACTCATTTCATTAAGCCTTCCAGTTACCTGATTTTGGAGAGTGTTGAAAGTGTGAGTCTCTCGGTCATGTCTGACTCTCTGCGACCTCATGGACTCTAGCCCACAAGGCTCCTCTGTCCATGGAATTCTCCAGGCAAGAGTACTGAAGTGGGTAGGTATTCCCTTCTCTAGGGGATCTTTCCAACCCAGGGTTCGAACCTGGGTCTCTTGCATTGCAGGTGGATTCTTTACCATCTGAACCACCAGGGAAGCCCAAAATGAATCATTCTTTTCAGTGTAGTGTTCAGTTCAGTTCAGTTCAGTCGCTCAGTCGTGTCCAACTCTTTGCGACTCCATGAACCACAGCACGCCAGGCCTCCCTGTCCATCACCAACTCCCAGAGTTTACCCAAACTCATGTCCATTGATTTGGTGACTCCATCCAACCATCTCATCCTCTGTCGTCCCCTTCTCCTCCTGCCCTCAATCTTTCCCAGCATCAGGGTCTTTTCAAATTAGTCAGTTCTTCACATCAGGTCGCCAAAGGATTGGAGTTTCAGCATCAGTCCTTCCAAAGAATATTCAGGACTAATTTCCTTTAGGATTGACTGGTTGGATCCCCTTGCAGTCCAAGGGACTCTCAAGAGTCTTCTCCAACACCACAGTTCAAAAGCATCAGTTCTTCGGCACTCAGCTTTCTTTATAGTCCAACTCTCACATCCATACGTGACCACTGGAAAAACCATAGCCTTGACTAGACAGACCTTTGTTGGCAATGTAATGTCTCTGCTTTCTAATACGCTGTCTAGGTTGGTCATAACTTTCCTTCCAAGGAGTAAGCGTCTTTTAATTTCATGGCTGCAATCACCATCTGCAGTGATTTTGGAGCCCAGAAAAATAAAGTCAGCCACCATTTCCACTGTTTCCCCATCTATTTGCCATGAAGTGACAGGACCAGATGCCATGATCTTAGTTTTCTGAATGTTGAGCTTTAAGCCAACTTTTTCACTCTCCTCTTTCATCAAGAGGCTCTTTAGTTCTTCTTCACTTTCTGCCATAACGGTGTTGTCATCTGCATATCTGAGGTTGTTGATATTTCTCCCAGCAACCTTGATTCCAGCTTGTGCTTCCTCCAGCCCAGCGTTTCTCATCATGTACTCTTCATATAGGTTAAATAAGCAGGTGACAATATACAGCTTTGACATACTCCTTTTCCTATTTGGAACCAATCTGCTGTAGGGGTAAATAGGAGCCCAAGAGCTTATGATGTCTCTTCTTTCTCTTCTTGCCTTCATTCTCCATCTCCTCCTGTTTCTTCTCTTCTTCTTTTCTCTTTTGGCACTTGCATTAGGTTTTGCAACCACAACTTTCAAGATCAGTTCAATACAATTTATATTTAATAAGCATCTTTACCCGTGTGTGGCATCTGGGCTGTTCTTAGTCGCTCAGTCGTGGGATCTAAATTCTTTTCCACTCCCACACATCTTCTTCCCAGGTGTTTCCTTGTCTGCTCCCACACTACTAGATTGGGGGCACCTTGAGGAAAGGAAACAAGTCTCAGTCTTACTTGTTTTTACTCCCTGGATTTATAGTAGAGTAAGTAGTTGCTCGGGCTTCCGTGGTGGCTTAGTGGTGAAGGAGACCCAGGTTGGATCCCTGGGTCAGAAAGATCCCCTGGAGGAGGGCATGGCCACCCACTGTAAGTACACTTGCCTGGAGTATCCCATGGACAGAGGAGACCGGCAGGCTGCAGTCCACGGGGTTGCACAGAATCGGACACAACAGAAGCGACTAAGCCGGAGCAGTAAGTCGTTTCTCAATACGTGTTTTTAAAATGAAAGTTATTGAATGAATAGAGATAATAAGTGACAAGAAGCCTTCCACCCTGTGATATTTTATTTAAAATTTCTGAAATAAACATCAAAATATTAACATTTTCTAAATTAGGGTAGGAGATATGAGTATACATGATCTTTATACTATTTTTCATATTTGAAAATTTCTGTAGTATTTAAAAACCAAGATGAGTAATGAAGATGATAGCAGTATGATAGAAATGTCTTTCTTCAAGGATCTCATCACTTAATTAGGGAAGTGTTCCAAAGACACCTGCTTGCAGAAGTCTGGTGGGCTGTACATTTTTAGGGGTTGACTGGCTTGCATTTAAAAAAAAAAAAAAAGCAAATAGGTCTAAACCTTGAAAAGCAGGAGTTGATACCACTTGTCCAGTTTGCAAGGTATCCTAGGAATGAACAGATAAGCACTTTTGGTATTTTTTAATACACATCCATGCACATTCATGACGATGAAACATGGTCAACAAGAACTGGATGGATTCCAAGCAGCATGGTGTTGACTAGCTGTATACCTGGGGGTGGGTGGAAAGCCTCTTGAGAACGGCGGCAAAATATCTGTTTCCTCCTTAAGGTCAGATCTCCTCTTTGTCTTCTCCATCCTACACTCTCCCTGGAATATTGATCTGTATGGACCACATCAGTGGATGCTCGTGACTCTGCCTTCTGGTTGGGTTCAACTAGAAGTCAGAGGAAGGGAAGCAGAAGAAGGTCAGTTTGCTTCATCCCTTTGTTTCCTTCCTATGAAGTTGCCTCCAGCTGGCAGTGTCCCTCGACTAAAGGTCATTGCTTCTCTCATGTAGAGTGGCAGTGATACACGACTCCATGTCTCTGTCTCTCTCTGTCTCTCTCTTGGGTCCAGGAAACATCTCTTCTTCTCATCCCTGTGGGCCTGGGTATTACAGGCTCATTAAGAAGTGCCTTAAGCCTGCACACATACAGCTTTGAAAACAGTCCCTTTGTATATAAAACATCCCAATTTAGCCTCTTCTGAGTGGGCCATCTGTTTCCTTTTGCGATTCTGATTAATCAAGGCTTGAACCATGACATCTAAGTTTTACCTCCTCACCGGTGGCTAGCACCCATGTTTCTCTCCTTCACTTAGCAGATGCCAGGAGAGAACTTCAGAGAATTCCCTTTAAATACTAAACTCCTCTCTACCTGGTGTCCTCTGCTTTTTTCTAATTCTTTTCATCATCTTCTTTTCTGCCACAAAGTCATATAAACTGAAAAGTTAAATTACTAAGAAACACTTGAAAACATATTGTCAGCATGCAATAATTACAGTCCTCCTTTAATAAATTCTACCCTCTGATGACTTTTGATCAGCTTGTAATCCTCATACATTAGTACACTAGTATATACAAATATTTAATCATCAGAGAGGGAAATCTAAACTTTCATTCCACCATGTAATGATGAAAAGGGAATGTGTGTAATTTAGTGTAATTTGAAATATTATGGAAAGCAACAATCAGTGGAAATGGAAATGTCTGGGATAATGCCCTGGGCCTGGCCAGTGATGTCTGGTGAAACCCACAATTCCTCAAGGCCTTCACACATACTGGTCCCTCTGCCTGAATACTCTGCCTGCCTCTCCCACTCTTCATCTGGCTAATTCCCATTTATCCTTCAGCAAACTACTTTAATGTCACAACCTCAGATAAATCTCTGATCCAAGTCTAAATTAACCCTCAAGTCTAAATTAACCTCCTGTCAATTCTCTGATAGAACCCAGTTCTTTTCCTTTATCATAATTGTGTGTGTGTTAGCTTCTCAGTCATGTCCAACTCTTTGGGACCCCATGGACTGTAGCCCGCCAGACTCCTCTGCCCATGGGATTCTCCAGGCAAGAATACTGGAGTGGGTTGCCATTTCCTTCTCCAGGGGATCTTCCTGACCTAGGAATCAAACTCAGGTCTCCTACATTGCAGGCAGACTCTCTACCGTCTGAGCTACCAGGGAAGCCCCATAGTTACCACAACATAAAGTATATATTTATACCTATGTTCATTGTCCAATGTCCATCTCACCTATGAGGACGGCAATCAGTTTTGTTTGACTCTCCCACTATGTTTGAATTCCTTATCAATATCGGGGCCCCAACCAATAGTCATGAAATAAATGAACGCACGAAGTTCTGAGAAAAGAAGAGCCACTGCACTTATGAATTATAATTCCATTTATAGTACTGTCATCAAAGGTGGATTATTTGTGTTCCTTAACTTTAAGAGGCTGTCCCTAGACAAATTAAAATAAATCTATTTACTTATCTACTGTAGATTTGCATTTTATGAGTCACATTTTGTTCCAAGAAGGCAAAGCCCAGCCAAGAACTTGTCATAAACAGTCCTAAAGGAAAAAAAAAAAGTACTTTCTTAAAATTATAATTAGATGTTCTAGGGGATACCTGCTCTTTTTGCCTTCTCAACGTCCTTTGCATTCTTTAGAAGCAAGGACCACCATGTGTGACCTCTCTGGGTTGTGCACTCCCTGACTCCAGGAGGTCCCGTTCACATACACTACATCGTGAATTAGCGGTCTGAAGCTGGGCAGCATGGTGGCCCTGACATCACTCTTCCTGTTGGTGAACGCTTCTCATACACCGTATCATTCAGTCCGTGCATGGGCTCCCTTGCCAAAGAGATGAACACGTGATCCAAGCCAGTTGATCAAAAAACTATCTCTAGAAATCATCGCTACTTATTGTAGGACTACATATAAATCGGGATTTCCAGCACTGAGAAGCATGAACGTCTCAAGCTGCGAGAAGCCCTTTTGCCACATAAAGACAAAAAACCTGTCTGTGAGGGACATCAACATACAGGAAGGCCGAACTGAAAGAAGGAAAACATGAAACAGATTTTTGATGCTCAGAGCTGATCCCCAGCCCAGCCTAAACTACTCCTGGGCTTTTCAGTTTTGTGATCTGGTTAAGTTCCCTCCCTTGTTTAGTCAAGTTTGAGTTGAACCTCTGTTACTTACAACTCCAAGAGCACTGGCTAATACAGATACATAATTGAAATCATAAATGAGGAACTTGGACCTTGTATTCTGCTTAACGGGAAACTAAATTTGCTGCTTGTGACAACAATGACATCACGTATCTGCCTACTGCCCTCCAATTGCTTCTCATGGTGCCCAGAAAAAAGCTGTCTGTCCACACACATGGCCAGTAGATCTCTACACGGTCTGACCTGACCTCCTCCGACTCCCCCTGCCTTTCGCTCACTGTGCATCAGGAATCCTGACCTTGGTGACCCTTATAAGGGCCAAGCATGCTGCCACCAGAGATTATTTGCACTTGACATTTCCTTGCCTGGTACAGGCTTCTCCCAGTTTACCTGCTTGACTATATTCTGTTCTCTGTTCATATGTGAACTTCCCTCATCATCCCATCCAACAATCTTTTCCTCTCTGTATTAGTTTCCTAGGGGTTCCATAACAAAGTACCACAAATTCGATGGCTTGATTCAACAGCAGTGTATTGTTTCACAATTCTGGAAGCTAGAAGTCTGAGATCAAGATGTTGGCAGAGTTGGTTTGCTCTGAAAGCTGTGAGGGACTATCTGTTCCATACCTTGCTCCTAGCTTCTGGTGGCTTGCTGGCAATCATTGGCATTCTTTGGCTAATAGAAGCTCCATCCAAATCTCAGCCTTCATCTTCACATGACATTCACCCCGTGTGTATGTCTGTCACTGTATCCAAACTTCCCCGTTTTGTAAGGACTCCAGTCATATTGGATTAGGACCTCCTCCAATGATCTCATCTTGACTTGATCATCTGCAAAGACCCTATTTTCAAATAAGGTCGCATTCACAAGTACTGAGAATTCAACATCTTTTTGAGGGGACAGAATTCATCCCATAACACTCCTCTTAAGCTATCTTATTTTGCTTTATAGTATGTACCTGACATTATAAACTATGTTTATACTGATTTTTAATGCCTTTCTCTGCTTCAACTAGGACATAAGTCCCATGAGCGTGTAGATGTAATATTATATCCACAGTTCGGTTTTTTTCCCTGATTTTTCTTAATTAATTTATTTTAATTGGAGGCTAATATTTTACAATATTGTAGTGGTTTTTGCTGTACATTGACATGAATCTGCCATGAGTGTACATGTATTCCCCATCCAGAACCCCCCTCCTACCTCTCTCCCCATCCCATCCTCCAGGGTCATCCCAGTGCACCAGCCCTGAGCACCCTGTCTCATACATCAAACCTGGACCAGCGATCTATTTCACATATGGTAATATACCTGTTTCAATGCTACCCTCTCAAATCATTCCACCCTCACCTTCTCCCAATTTTTTCCAGTTTTTAAAACAGTGCCTGGTATATAGGGTGTACGCAATCAAAATTTGTTAAATGTGTTAATACTACATAGGAAAATGGGCTCTCCTATTTTAAAATATAAAGTCTGAAACTTCTTTGTGCATAGTCAACTATTTGAAGAAACTAAATCTTCTCAGATGGCTTTAATATGTGTATTAAAGAGTCTAAGACTTACTGGAGATCTATAAAAAAAAAAAATCTCTGTCACAAACTAACATACCATTCCTTTGAAAACAGAGGGGTGGACAGAAACACTCTAAGGAAGAATGGAATCTGGGAGTGGTAGGTTGAGAGGGGACATGTGAGAAGTGCTAGACGTTAAACAAGTTTATGAGTGGTCAAGCTTTGGCAAAATCCTGCAGTAGTAATCGTTTTGTCTGACTTCATGATAAAAGTATGCCGGTGGCCTTCAATGAAGTTACATTGTTTTCATCATTAAAAAATAATATTAATGCGAAAGCAAATTTTGCCTGCTGCAGATATTAGAGGTGCCCCCTCAGGTACAACTCTGTCCAGTTGTATTATCCTTATCTGTCTTTCATCTGATGCCCCCATTGGAATATGAGCTGAGGGTAGGGTCTGTGTCTTTTTAACCCACAACCAGTCAAAAAAACAAGTGATTAATTAACTATCAGTGTATTTGCAGCACACACACACACGCACACACACAAAGAGTTAAGAGCCCTTACATAAGGCTTTTTAGAAATCAATAAATAAGAAGACAGGTGACCCAGTAGATCAAAGGAAGTGCAGATGCCATATAAACATAACAGGTTGCTCAATCTTGCCAGTAGCCAGGGAAATGCAAATTAAAATCATAGCAAAATTGAATTTTTGCCCATCTGCTTGGCAAAAGTTGAAAAGATTGATAACTTCCAGGCTGGTGAGGGTGTGAATAACCAGGCACTCTCAAACTTCTGAGTGTGGGATCGTATGTGGAACTGTATGTCCAATTTCAGAATACACTGACCTTTTGACCTAAAAATCCTAACTTTAGGTTTCTCTCCTATAAAACAGGCAGTCTTCAAAATAATACATATCAATAAGGCTTCAGAATTTCAATATAGGAAAGACATAGGGGTCTCATTTGGTTTTAAACAAATCAAGAATATGATATTTTTGTACTTTTGAGTTTGTGAAGTAAAATTCCTGCTCTCAAAGAATTAATTATCAATTAAGTAGCAGAAGCAACATTTATCAAATGTCAACTGGAGGCAAAGAATGTTGTTTGATTCCCTAATTCTGTTTAGTCACGAATATTTAAGAAAGTCACTCTTAGCTTCTACCAGTCTAAACCACCCTAAACCAGTCTCTGATGAAAGTAAACCCTTAGCCCTAGAGGTGAGCTTGGAAAGTGAGAAGTCAAATGGGCAGGAACACTGGGCAGTAAATTCAGCTTTTGCTCTCAAATTTCACTCTGTGCTCTAACCATCCCTAGTTGTTTCTGTTTATAATTAAAAAGGGGAAAGTGCTGGTTAGAGCAAGAATTGCCACAACCATTTTCTCATACTCAGGGAGTGGCTTAATAAGTATATTTATAACATATCCAGGGAAAATGCCAGACAGCCCTCTTTGAATAGAAGAAATGACTGCTCCGACTGAGAAAGAAAAGGTATTTTTATCACACTGAAGTGCTCTGCATAAGGAAGTGAGAAGAACTTCGACTTTTCCTAGGGATAGGGAGGAGGTGAAGATCAAGGAAGATATGAGGGGCTTGGGAGGAAAAGCAAAGACTCCCCTAGAAGGGGGATGGAATTGGGTCTAGCAGGATGCTGGAGGCCGGGTGGTGCTCCCATAATGCGATCATGTGCTCTCCCCAGACCTGCCCCGGCCACTCCGGGCTTTGGAGTGAGGGCTGGCTCTTTCCAGGGCAGCTCCCAGCAGTGACTGAGGCAGGCGGCGGCCAGGGCCCAGCTATTTCCACCAGAGAGGGGACCCCTGTACTGACCAGGCGGAGCACCTCTCATTTTGACAAAGCCTTTGTCAAAATGAAGCCTGGGTCAGATGGCTTCCCTCCCTTTTGTTTCTCAGCTCTTACTCCCCAGAAACCCTTCCCCACTTCCCTCTGTCAGCACCTGCTCCCGGGAGAGCTGACTGGCGCAACCAGAGACCCCTTGTTTGCCCCTGCCAAAGTTCTAACCCAGTGGGATTTTTTTTTTTTAGACTCTGAAAGAAACCATTTCTCACTTTAATTTCAAGTTCAGGAATTAAAACCAAATAATTGCTGGTTCGTCCTGTGCCATACAGTCACTGCTTAACTTCAGAGACAACTGGCTTTGTCTGAGTGAACAATCACACTTTTCCCCAGGAACATATTTTTTTCCTTTTTTGTTGTTAAAGAGAAATGAGAGAAATTCTAGGGGGAGAAGACCTGCAAATGGTGATACAAAAATTGTAACTTTTATAAGCAATGGAATCCTAATTTCAGAATAAACAAAGACCTCCTAGTTTATTCTAAATAAAGCCCCTAACTTTGCATCAGAGAGTTCATCCATAGAGCACTTGAAAGCTGTAATCTAGATTTCCAGTTACAAAAGCAAATAAGTAAACAACAAAAAACAGCTTTGCAACCATCTTAGTAAAAACAGTTAACATTCCAAGTGATTATAACTTGTGTTTGTATTATTCAGAATGACTATAATACTAGGTGGTAACTCCCATCTAGATAAACTAGCGCTTATGTTATTGAAGTAGATGATAAAGTTCGGTGTTTGGGATCTTATGGTTTTTTTCAACTGAATGTATTTTTCTTTTCATTGTTTTCAACTCACCAATTGTATTTGTTGAAAGGACAGTTCCATTTTCATTTTCAGAAAAAACAACACACGAGCCCACTTGGCCTTTTGGGTCTATGTGCTGAGGAAATTGTGAGGCAATCATGAATTCAGTAGTGTATTTATTGGGAGAGGGGCATTCTGGGTTTTGTTAAGAAGAGCAAACAAGCTCAGAAATGTGTAACTTGAAACAATAAATAGTTGTTACTTGTTTAATAAACTTTTAAATCTATCAGCAAGGAAGCTGACATTTGAAATGGCTTCTCTGAGTATTTATTAAGGGAATATACTTGTCAATTCCCTTTATTCTCTAAATGCTCTTTTCTCTGCACTATTTTGCCATCTCTGCTGAAATTACATCTCCACTTGTCTCTTTCTCATTTTGAAAAAGCAGGAGCTCCCCTTCAGCCCCAGTCTGCTTCAGCTTCATTAATCCACCTTGTACCTGGGCCAGCTTGGGGCAAATGAGGTTATGATGAGATTTCTCAGCCTCTTAGGAAGACCGCGCTCCCCACACCTTTCAGTTGTTGCTTTGAGGGTCTGCTGTGCCATCCACCCTCTCCCTTCCAGTGACCCACTGACCCACTGCTCCCAGGGCAAGGTGGCTGCTGACCTAAGTCCACCTATATCTGGTTTCTGTTGATACCATAGATCAGCCCACTTGTCTACATAAAAGGGTGGTTTCAGCTACAAATTACATGCAGACGGTCAGGTTATCTTCTCTGTGCTGCTAAAATTGAGACAGCATTTTTTAAGACAAAGGCAATCATTTGAGTGAATATTTACTAATATACATACATATGTATATTATATGTTCAATGACAGTGATGGTGTCTATTCAGAACCATGGAGTACAGGATATTCCCACATTTATAAACATATGTGCATAAATGTTAGTGTTGCCCATATCATGAATGGAAAATTGTTTTCCTGTTTCATTCTTAAATAGTTTAAATAGGAATTACTCAATAATATTCATTGCTATTTTTAGTAATAGCTCAAAATAAGTAGTTTCTTTGTAAAAAGTTTGTGATCTAAACAAGACATGTCAAGCCAACACCTAAAAAAATTAGCTCAGAAAAACCTAGGCTTCCACATTTGGGGGAGAAACTAGCCTTAGAAGTTGCCCTTTGTTGAATTTCCCCAAGCTAGGATTATTCAAAGTTTTTGTTTACACCTCTGAATACATGGACAAGACTTGATGACCATCATCTTTAATTCATGGTGTATTACTAAATAATAATGTGAGTGAGAGAAGGAGGAGAAGGAAAGGACACAGAGCTGGAAGACTATCTGGCTCAGGCTCCATGTTTACGAAAGGCCTGGAATTTGGGCTTTTGACTCACCTCCAAAGGACGTTACACAAAAATATTCTGATAGAGTGGTTGAAAGAAGACACCCCCATCCAAATTCAAAATTGAGATCCCTGACTAAACCACACCACCTTTTGTGTTAAAAAGTTAAATCTTTTAATTACCTTCTGACTTGCACAACTGTCTTGTGTCATAATTTCTTTTGTATTAAAGGCATCAATTGTTAAAATGTGAACATTCAAAACACCACCAATTTTTATTAGGGAAAAACAAAGTTTGGGAATTCCCTGGCAGTCCAGTGGTTAGGACTCCATGCTTTCACTGTGGAGGGCATGGGTTTGATCCCTGGTCAGGAAACTAAAATCTCACAAGCTGTGCAGCATAGCCAGAAAAAAAAAAAGTTTAATATTCTAGGGACCTCAAAAAATAATGGAAGCAACCAGGATCTCCCTCAGCTTTTGAGAAGCTCTGAAATTATTTGGTTAGAATGCAAATATTTCCATGATGTAGCAGGAACATTTCTATGTAACCCTAAGATACTATGACTAAGAAATCTGGAAATAAGGAAATTGTAGGAAAAAATGAGTTGCATGCGCCAAATGAAGACTCAATACACACCTTTTTGTTTTTCCTTCATGCTAAATTTTATGGGCTTCCATGAGTCTTACTATTACAACCTATTTAATGCATATTTAAAACATTCAATATTTGCATCTTTAAAGCATGCATTCTCAATTTGAAGTCACTAACTTTTCTTGGTAATCTTAGAGAAGCAGCATGTGTGAGAAGTTGTGAATGTTCAATCAGAGTAAACTGCATGATGAAAAATGTTCTTGAACCCTGAGGCCTGGAGTGTTCAAATAAAACCGGATATGTAAGATTCTTTAAAAGATTAGTCTTACAGAAATGCCTTAAAGGAGAAAGGAGTGACAAAACAATAGGAAAGTCAACTCTTCTGGGTTAGAAGGGAAGGTTAAATCTGGGTAGGAGGTCAACAGAGGTCATTTGAATTATAAATATCTTGAAAGGGAACTTCTTCCTCCCGTCTGCCCAGTTCCCACAACTGCTGGGGAAGCATTCATAGTTATTTCAGCAAATCCAGTACAGAGTTTTGGGAACAACCATTTTGGGACTGAAATACGAAGCCAACTGTCTAGTTGGATGGGGGAAATTATATCTTTGAGACCAATAGGCGTTGGTCTAGAGACGTTTTGAGAAGAGACAAAGGGCACCAAGGGTGAAAGGAATGTTCGAGTCTGAATTTCATCGCTGCTACAGGGGCAGTGTATTCCTGATGGTCTTAACTCAAGGGCTCAAAGTGAAAACACAATGCAAGGAGGAACGCTCATGTCCACCCTGGGGGGTCCAGAGTCCTAAACACTAAAATAGGATCTACTGAGTAATAACAGCACAAGTTGTAACCTTCTAGAATCACACAAAATGCAGGTGGAAGTAAGATTTTAAAAATCCACAGTGAGTCCAGGAAAAAGTATAACACATATAGGTAACTAAGGGCTCGGTTTATGGCGACAAGGAACAACTTCAAATTCCCTGTAAATGGTCCCTGATGTTTTTGGATCTCTGTGTCACATCTCAGTATATGATGTGAAGGTGAAGGGCCCTCTCAGGATGGATATATGTTCTATACATATGATCTCAAGTATTCCTCTTAGCAGCACTGTGAGTTGGGGATTTTTATTCCCATTTTACAAATAATGAAACAATCTCAAAGAAGGATCTCAAGCCGTTTACCCAAGATCAAGTGGGAAAGTTGGACTTTGGATTCATACTCTTTCTTCAGTATCATTCTGTGTCTTTCTTGCTGGTATTTTAACTACTGCTTGCAAACTAACCAGACTTTTCCTTTCTTTAAGGAGAATCACCCAAGATTGAAATATGAAATCGTCTTCAACCTTTCCAGTCAATTATTTCACCAATATTTATTGAGTACCTACTACAAGCTAGGCATTGACATAAAGAACGAGCGAAATATAATGCCTGCTGTCAGAAAGTATAGTTCATATGTGGACTCAGTTACTAAAGTTTGTTGAGCTTATTTATCATAATCTATCCCCATCTTTCTTTTCTGAGTGTCTCCCCTGTTCAGGCCCTTACTCCCTGCTGCTTGGACAATAGACTTAAAACTGATCTCTATCTGTTACACCTAGGGTCAAAGGAGAACTACTCACAGAGTTGCGGGCACAGTAAAAAAAAAAAAAAAAAAAATTAAGTAATGCAGAGACATTCAGAAACTAGCAACAGTGGGAAGCAATGACCACGCCTAGGGCCAGTTTGTTCTAGATCTGCCATCCCTTAGGAGCTACAGTCATGGAGGCAGGCAGCTAAGATGCCTCTCTTCTCTTTCTCTCTGATCTGCCGGTACAACCCTCTGCTCGGACTCAGAAGCCAGCCAGCCCCAAGTCTGAAATCTGCAAGGGTCAGCCTCCCTGTGCAGAATGAATCAAATAGCAACAAATGGAGAATAACCAGTTCTCTATTCATCCACTCAACAAATATGTACTGGATGTGTGGTCCATGATAGGCACGGTGGCTGCAATAGTAAGCAGAATGGATCTTTCCTCCATGGAGCTTGTACTTGGGTGGAGGCCACTGAGAAAAAATCAAATAAAACACAAACGAGCCTCATTCAAATGGAAGAAGAGCTGCAAAGAAAAGGAACCCAGTTCAATAAGAGAATATAGTGGAGCACACTCAGTCAACTTTGAGAGTCAGGAAGGCTTCCTCAAGAAAGGGACAATATCTGAGAGACAAAGGAGGAGATTAGAGTGGAGGGTAGGAACTGGAGGGCATATTTAAGCAGAAGACACTGTGGGCAAAGTGCCCTCCCTGCTCGTGGTGGGAGGGAGCAAGGCTCATCCAGGGAACCGAGAGACATGCAGTGGAGGACAGGCCTTATGGAAGGACAGTGGCTTTAGTGAAGCCAGGAGTGGGCCCAGGGCTCAACAGGGAAGGTTTTATGGGCCAGGTTAAGGATTTTGGTTTATACCTTAACAGCAAGTGGGAAACCAACAGAGTTTTCACACAGGGAGGGAACAAGGATAGGGCTGGACACAAGTCAGATGTCAGAACTATTTGGGAAGTTTACTCTGGGTACAATATGGAGGCTGAATGGAAGATGGGTAGAGACCAGCTCTAGGCTGTTATGCAAGTCCAGGTGAGAGAGTGAACTCACAACCTGTGATGGTAGCAGTGGAGATGAAGGGCAGGGAAGATCTTAAGAGTGATTCACGCAACCGTAACGGGACTCGGCGGGGCACTGGGCGTGGGGGTGAGGAAAGTGAAGTGCCAGGATGACTCCCAGGACTTGAATGAGTGATTGAGGTATTCATTGAGCTAGGGAAACGTGGTAGGCCAGATTTGGAAATTGTTATCAGTTTAATTGTGTGCCCTCAAAACAGATAGGCTAAAGTCCTAACCCCAGTACCTCTGAATGCAGGTCTCAGGGTGAGGACTTTAGTCTCTCTATTAGGTTAAAGAATGTGACCTTATTTGTTTACAGAGTTAAAATGAGGTCATTAGGGCGGGCCTTAATCCAAAATGACTGGATGTTCTTTTAAAAAGGGGAAAGAATTCCCTGGCAGTCCAGTGGTTAGGACTTTGCACTGTCACTGACCAGAGCCCTGATGCAACCCCTGGTCAGGGAACTGAGATCCTACAAGCCCACGCAGTGCAGCTTAAAAAAAAGGCAGAGAATTTGGACACAGAGATGTGCAGAGGGAAGATCATGTGAAAGCACGGGAAGAACACTGTTTGATGAGCCAAGGAATGTCTGAGGTTACCAGAAGCTGGGCCAGAGGCATGGAACGGATTATTTCTCATCACCCTTGGAGGGGACCAAGCCTGCCAACACCTTGATTTTTGACTTTTAGCCTCCAAAACTGTGAAACAACATATTTATGTTATTTAAACTACTCAATTTGTGGGACTTTGTTATAGTAGCCATAACAAACTAATACAGCCATGAAAATCAGAAATTTGATCCTGAACAAATGGAGCTGAAGGGGCTATTTGAGAAGCAGTATAGCAAAATGATTGAGAGCATGGACTACAGTATGGAACCATCTGCTCTGGAGTGACCTAGCTTTGCTACTTACCAGCTGTGGGAGCACACACAAGTTAGCGTAAATCATTTAGCCTCAGTCTCCTCACTGTAACTAGGAATAATGCCTTTCTCATGGAGTTCTTATGAGGAGCAAATGAGCTAATTGTAAAGAACTTAAAACAGTGCCTCTCACATAGTAGGCACTATAGAAGAGTTTATTTAAATGTATACAAATACATAAAGCATCTAAATATTGAATAGAGTTGGTTATAAGAGTCTGGAATTCAGAAGAGAGTCCTGCGTTCTAAAATTGGGAGTCATGGACAAGTAACTGAAACTGTACAGGAGAGCACAATGGCCTAGTAAGTGTGGGATGAAAGAGGATAGGGCTTCTGGCCAAGTCTTGACATCTCCAGCATTTAATGGCTGGATAGAGGAGGCTGAAGGCTTCCCTGGTGGCTCAGTAGTAAAGAATTCACCTACCAATGCAGAAGATGTGGGTTTGATCCTTCACCTGGGAAGATCCCCTGAAGAAGGAAGTGGCTACCCACTGCAGTATTCTTGTCTAGGAAACCCCATGGGCAGAGAAGCCTGGTGGGCTACATTCCCTGGGGCAAAATAGTCAGACACAACTTAGAGACTGGCCAGCAACAGTGGAGGAGGTTGAATCTTCATAAGAGATAGAAAAATGGCTAAAGAAAACCATAGTGAGAGGTCATCTCCCACCTACTAGGAGGGCTGTTAAGCAAACTCATATAAAGACTATAATTTAAAGAACGGAAAATAATATGTGTTGGTGAGGTTGTGGAGAAACTGGAACTCTCATACATTGCAGGTGGAATTGTAAAATGGTCCAGTTACTGTGGAGCTTCCTCAAAAAGCTAAAATAAAATTATCATATGACTCAGCAGTTTCACCCCTAGGTGTATATCCAGAAGAAATGCAAAGAAGGACTCAAACAGCTACTTGCACGCCCCTGTTCCCTGCAGTGTCATTCACAATAACCCAAGGTGGACACAACACTAGTGGTCATCAACAGATGTGATATATCCATACAATGGAATATTATTCAACCATAAAAAGAAATAAATTTCTACTACATGCTGCAACATGGATGAACCTTGAAAATATCATGGTAAGTGAAATAAGCCAGACACAGCGGACAAATATTGTACAATTCCACTAAAGTGTTTAGGATAGGCCAGTTCATAGAGACAGAAAGTTGATTAGAAGTTACCAGGGATTAGGGAAGGGAGATATGGGAGTTATTGCTTAATGGGTACAGAATTTCTATTTTAAAAAATTATGGATAGAGTTGGTGGTGATAGTTGTACAGCATCATGGATGTATTTATTACCACTGAATTGTACGCCTAAAATAGCTAAAAACACAAATTTTGCATATGTTTTACTACAATAAAAAGATAACAGAGAAGTTGAAAGAAAGAAAGAGTGTGACATTGTGGAGGCAAAGAAAAGAAAGTTTGCAGTAGGAGGAAGCAGTGAAGAATGTTAAAGGTGAATAACTGAACTGATTTCACTTGGCAAGAACTATTCAATGAAAGATGGCAGGAGAAGTCAGATGCGGTGGGTTGCGAAATAAGTGAAAGAGGAGAAAATAAGTGAAAGAGTATGGTTGCAGATAAGTCCTTCAAAAAGCTTGGTAGTAAGGAGGAATAAGATAAGGTAGTGGCTGGAGGGGGCTAAAGACCTGGGACTTTTCCTTTGTAAGAGGAAAGATTTGAACATGTTTGATGTTCAAGGGAAAGAGTTTAAAAAGAGTAGTTGCATAAGAATGAAGGAATCAGCTAAGGGTAAGGTGCTTGAGGTGAGTAGATCTGATAGATAGAGTGTCTGGGAAACTATGAACATAGGTTCATAACATTGAGGTGGGGCAGCAGAGATCAAAGCCTGGGGGCAGGGGTTAGCTTGGGACAGCAAGAGAAATACACTGCTAAAGTCATATGAAGAAAATGAGAGATGAGGGAAGTGGGAAGCTGAGAAGATTCAGTTCTCTGGAGTGAAAGGTGAGATCCACTAGCCGGAGGTAACAGAGGATTAGAAAGGAGGATAAAGGTTTAAGATAATAGAAGAGGGTTGAGATCAACATGTAAGAAAATGAACAGAAAAGCAAAGGTGAGTTGTCTGACCATGCAAAGGGCTCTTTGAAAGCTGGCCATCTTGAATTTATCTTGCACCCAGTTTGCCCTGAAGCACTGCTCAGCTCCTGGAGTCTGATATGCGGAAAGCACAGAAGGAAGGGCTTGTCCTGGCTCAGAGTTTTCCCAGGTGATATGGAATTGGAGGTGCAGGAGAGTTTAAAGCTGACGAGGCAGAGGCCACAGGGAGGTTCCTTGGGGGCCCAGGGCTCTGGGGGTGGAGGAGGAGTGGCAGGCAAGGGTCAGCGGGTAGGATGCATAGAGCGTTGATGTGTGCCGCACATGCTTGGCAGGGGAGCATTTTCAAATTATGATTCCTACCCCATTACTCCCTTTGAACCCACCAACTTAAGTGTAGACTGAGCTTGCATTAAAGCCCGTCTCCCAAAGGGCCTAAGGTCACCGCTTTAGACATATCTCTAAAACCTTCACCATTATCTTCAACCCCTTCTGTTTTTCTGGGTATACCTTCCCAGTTGTGTGAGTTTTTGAGTGCAAGTTGCTCAGTCATGTCCGACTCTTTGCAACCCCGTGGACTATATAGTCCATGGAATTCTCCAGGCCAGAATACTGGAGTGGGTAGCCTTTCCCTTCTCCAGGGGATCTTCCTAACCCAGGGATAGAACCCAGGTCTCCCTCATTGCAGGCAGATTCTTTACCAGCTGAGCCACCAGGGGTACCTACCCAGGGCTGAACCAAATTGGACAATAAGTATCTCCAGTTCTTTCTTACTTCTATGGCTTCATTTACTTATTTTGCTCCCTCTGGAATGCTCTCTCCATGACATAAATCTCTCCTTTATCAGTGTTCTTATGGTGTTAAACACTCGTCTCTATTACAGCACATTTGGTTGTAGTTTTTTGTTAACATTTGTCGAGGTTATCTGTTGTGTTCATCTTCTCAACATCTCTTCCTCCCTGGCCTCTCCCTCCCTTTGGTAACAAATTTACCCTGTAGTTAAAAAGTGACCCCTCCTTCATTCATTGCAGATCTAGTGTAGCTCTCAAATGTGGCACCAGCACTCTCTGGGTATAATTATAGGCACATGACCCAAACCAGGTCAGTCAGCATCTCTTTGCAGGGTCATGTCTGTGGAAGGTGAAGAGATCTCTCTTTCTTTAGGTCTACTAGCTGAGATGATGCAAGCCAGAAGTCATCTGTGACCAGTTTGCACACCGTGGTTTCTAACCATTACCACACAGAGGAAGCCCAGTTGTAATGGGGAAAAAAGAGGAGGCCCAAACAGAGATTACATTCTTTGATTTCTGAGACCCACTTATCCCTGATGCCCTTCTGGGCCTCACAGTTGTACATGCCATTCAAGTGCCTCTTCTCCTTAAGGTGGCATGAGCTGGTTTTGTTTACTTGCTCCTAACCAGGTCTCAAGGAATATGCATCATCTCCTGTGTTAGACTGTAGGTCGTCAACTAGATACAGAGACTGTATCCCAGCTCCTGGCAAAAAGAGTACTCAATAACACGAAATAAATGTTAAAACCCTAAGAAATATTCCAGGTCCAATTTAAATTTCATTTACTTCTATAAAATTTTACCAAACCCCCAAATCAATTGTGATCACTCATAACTCCTGGTGGCGCTTCATAGATTCTGCTGCATATTTGGTTGTGTTCTTGGTCATCTGTCCCTATCAGAGAACAAGTGAGTTGGAGGCAGGGTTTAAGTCTGTATAGTAACTCAATAAAAGTTAACTGTTCAAAACTGAATTCCTGTGTGCCATCTGTTGTGCAGACAGAAAAAAGAAAGATAGATGAGACTCACTTTCTGCTCTGAGATGCTCACGGCACACGTTCAATTAATGTTGTGAATTGCCTTGGCCTGAATAGAAAATGAATAAAGAAAGAAAGTAACATATATCCCTTATGGAGAAACAAAGCTCTAGACTGAGAGCAAAAGATATTTTTATCAGGAAGTGTCAAAAGAATGCGGAACAAGCTCGGAAACATTTTATAAATAGATCAGGAACCAAATACACTGGAAATATAAAACTGCTTCGTAAATAAAGTCCAACAGGACATTTCCCTGAACATAATTTAGCAACTGCAGGAGGCACTAAATCCTCTTTTCATCATCTCCAAATTTCTTTCCAACTAAATAAGGGCAGGATAAGCTGATCCCCTGTGTGTATCTCACCCTGGGTAGACACAATGGCTGTAAAATACTCTGCTTCTCCAGAGGACAGTGGAGAACTCTAGTTGAAGCTGACATTGTTCCAACTATTCCAGCTCTGTAAGTTAAATATGGTGGCAGAACTTTGTTCAATCCTGAGGTACCCTTAGTCCCCCAAACAGAGACGTGCAGTCTGCAGCTGTTCTAGGAATGAGTGTTGCATGGTGAACAACTCAAACCAAATCTTCCCTCTCAAGGTGTGACCATATCCAACCTCCTCACATTGTTTCCTCTTCTGCCCTCTTTAGAGGTTTAAGAGTCTAGCCCCGGACAGCCAAATGGAAGCAAAAGTTTATGCAAGAATCTAGGACTCCTACTTAGTCTAATCTCTAGACAGCCTTGGGGGAATCAGGCAAAAGGCATCTGGACAAAGACACCCGAAGTGATTGTGTCACGTCAGTAGTTACAGCGTTGTTCGGTGCCCTCTGTTGCCTGAAAGCCTTCCTGTTGCAGTTAAGATGTGGAGGAACCAGCTGGCTGGTTGCCTAATAGGATGTCATCACAAAGTGGCATTTCCGCCCCATCCCCGGGAGTTGGTGATGGACAGGGAAGCCTGGCATGCTGCAGTCCATGTGGTCACAAAGAGTCGGACACAGCTGAGCGACTGAACTGAACTGAGCAAAGTGGCATTACCAAGGCAAAGCACCAAAGGCTCAGGGCCTCAACTTTTATGGAGCAAAAACTTCATTAGACCTACTCTCTCAAGAGAAGTATGTTAGGGTTCTCCAGAGAAACAGAACCAACAGGATATATAGAAATGTGTAAGGGAGGATTTATTTTAAGGATTGGCTCACGTCCTTTGGAAGATGAGAAGTCATACAGTCCGCCAGCCAGAGGGAAGGGAAGGCTAACAGCACAATTGTGTCTGAGCCCATTGGCTTTTGAGGATGGGGGAGGGGCTGATGGCAAGTCCCCGTCTCTGTTGGAAAGCCCAAGAACCAATATCCTCAGTATCCAAGGGCAGGGAAAGATGACTATCTCAGCTGAGAAAGTAGATAGCCTTTTGATCTGTTCCTTTGCCTTTTGATCTGTTCCTTTGCCTTTTGATCTGTTCAGGCCCATCACATCGGTGAAGGCGATCTTCCTTACTCGGGCTGCTGATTCAAATGCTAATCTCTTTCAGAGACACCCTCACAGATATACTCAGAAATAATTATTTACCAGCTACCTGGGCATCCTTTAGCCCAGTGAAGCTGATACATAAAATTAGCCAGCATAGTAGGGGTAGTCAAGCTCTGCGAAACCGGGTTGCACTCCCCAAAACATTTCCCAAAGGGTCAAAGATTGAACCAGCCTGAAATTTAGTCCTTCTTTGCTAATGAAATAAACACAGAAATTTATGCACGAAAAAGTAAATGGATTTTTTTTTTCTTTTTCTATTTGGCTTATGAGAATAGGGGATTTGTATGTTATATGCTTTTCCATAGTTTGAATTTTTTTAATAGCCATGTTTTACTTTTATAATGAAACATGCATTTTTAAGTTGTTGCAGCAAATAATTCGTCTGTGAGAACATTTTTTTAGTTTTGTGAGGGTAGGGACCATGTTTTGTTTTCCTTTGCCCCTGTACCTCCAGCTGACAGCCCAACACCTAAGACATCGTAGATGCTGAATAAATAGCCTTCTTGACTCTTGTCAATCTGGTCTTATTTAACAAAAAATGCAGGACTTCCCTGGTGGCTCAGTGGGTGAAGAATCTGCCTACAATGCAGGAGACCAGGATTGGATTCTTGGGTCTGGAAGATCCCCTGGAGGAGGTCATGGCAATCTACTCCAGTATTCTTGCCTGGAGAATCCCGTGACGAGAGGAGCCTGGTGGGCTACAGTCCATAGGATTGCAAAGAGTCTGACACAGCTGAAGCAACTGCGTGCGCACACACAGTCACGTAGATCAGGGAAAGCTGACTACTTTATAGACTCTCAGAGTCTTTAGACACTAAATACTCCATAATTTCCCAGCTTACAGATAGTGCCCATTAGTGGTTTGTGAAATCAATGTAGTGAATCATGACTGGCATTATAAAAAAATAGAATAGAATCCAGTAGGAAAAAAAACAGAGTACATATAATAAGGGAATTGTTTCATGAAATTTTGTTTCCGTTTTGCACACACTGTGATGAAGTAAAACATGTTTCTTAACTTGGGGTTGTGGTCAAAAAGCTTGAGAGTCATTGATCTAGTTCAACTTAGGCACACACACCCTGCTGTCCCAGCCATAACAAAGCACTGTCAGTTCCCCAAAAACATCAGGCTGTTTTCTACTCTAGAGGACTTGGCACTTACTGTTCCCTCTACCTGACATGGACTTGCCCTCGTCTGCCTGGGGCTCCTGGCTTACTTAAAAAAAAAAAAAAAAAAAAAATCATTTTATATTGGGATATAGCTGATTAACAGTGTTGTGATAGTTTTAGGTGAACAGTGAAACGGCTCAGCCATACATATCCACGCGTCCATTCTCCCCAATCTCCCCTCCCACCAGGCTGCCACAACAACTTTGAGCAGAGTTCCATGTCGGACACAGTAGGTCCTTGTTGGTTATCCGTTTTAAATACAGCAGTGTGTACCTGTCCACCACGGAGTCTGTGAGCCTCTTTCTCTTTTACAAGTTCATCCCCCAGCTTACTTTTCAAGACGCTGCTCAAGCGTCTTTCCTATGAACCCCTCTGTCCCTCTTCCCGCCTCCCCTCCTGCCTGCTTCCACCTGACGCATCACAGAGCTGTGTGCTCTGGGCAGTGATCCCTTCACAGGCGGCCACCTCTTCTACTAGTGTGTTCTTCAGAAAGTGTGGACTTTGTGGTCTTCACCTTCGCATTGCCAGGGTCTCACATGATGACTACAACATTCAGTATGTGACTATCAAACAATTACAGGGAAAGGCTTTTGTGAGGAACAAGGCAGCTCCTTGTGTAATGAAATAGAATCACACCCAAATTTGAGCATCCAGATTTTCAGTAATAAGTGAAAAAAAGCAAGATATAGCACAATATGCATAATAATGTATACTGCCCACCTGTGTGTGTGTGTGTGTGTGTGTATGCGCCCACAGAAATAGCTTTGGAAGAATACAAAGGAAAGTGGTAACAATGGTTGCCACCTGGGGACAGGCATAGAAAGGAGACTTATATTTCACTATCTGTCTCTTGATTTTTGTGCTATGTGCATGGACTACAGAGCACTATAATTAATGAATAAATATTACTCCAAAATATTTTTATAAGCAATGAATGTGAGAAAACCAAGATTTATGGCTTCTAAATATTCCATAACTCATAAAGGTATAATTATTTTTCTTGACTGATATTTTTTTATTTTGACTGATATTTTTTAAAAAGCCTTTATTCTTCTGTGAAGCTGAAGGTAAATCTAGACATTTTCTGATTTACAGCAAAAAGGAGAACTGGCATCTCCACTAAGCCAGAGAGCTGTCTGGGTATAAGAGGGAGACTAGGGTGGGTGGAATTACAGTTTTTATGAAATAAGCAAACCTCCAATCTTTAGGAAAAATGCAGATCCTACGAAGGCCTGACTAATGAACACTCAGCAGTTGTTGAAGAAGGCAATTGTAACAAAGGATAATCTAAATCAATTTTGTAGCCTTTTGGGAAACAAGGTTCTTCCGCCAGTCCTCTGGCTGGGCCCTCCAAATTCTTCATCTCATTAAAATATTCTTTTATATAAGCCTAATTGTCAGAATTAAAAGAGCTGCTTATTACAGACTTGGGTTTCTATGGCAACAGTAAAATAAACGCCAAAGTGTCTGAAGCATTGAGAAAAATAATATACGCTAATAATAGGTAGCCCTGTGAATCCTTTTAATAAGACAACTAATTAAAAGCCAACTACTCTACTTGTTGTAACAAGAATGGCTGAGGAGATCTGCAAACTTTTTAAAACCCAGCAAAACGTCCTTTGCTAAAGTCACTGAAATGATTCTGAGTTAAAATATATGTTCCAAGTTTTGGTGATAAATCTTTTAGTGAAAGAAAAGATCATTTTCCCTTTTACATTGTATGCTCAAAATCTGTCCCTTGCATTTTCTCTCTTTTTCTGTTCTTCTATTTCTTTCTTTTTCTTCTTCTTCTCCTTCTTTTTTTTTTTTTTCTGAAATCCTGGCGGGGTGACCTTGGCCCCAGGTTGGGGCCTGCCCTGTATCTGTGTGTGGAAACAGGGGAACTGACTCCCTTCCACTGTATCGGCCACTCTCGTCTCCCCAGGGGATGAACCCTAAACAGTGTTCCATTTCAGACAGGGACCCTCAGATGGTCCTTTTTGGTTCATGTTTTTGAACTTAAGTTCTTTTCTACAGTAAGTTCTTTTCTTGATTTATTGTATAGCAAATGGCATAATTCTCTGTATTAGCTAGCTAGGGCTGCCATAACCAAGGAGATGGCTTAAACAAGAAACACTAATTTTCTCACAGTTCTGGAGGCAGGAAGTCCAAGATGGAGGTGTGCGCACAGTCAGTTCCTTCTGAGGGCTCTCTCCTTGGCTGGGAGATGGCCAGCTTCTCTGCGTCTTCACGTGCTCTTCTCTCTGTATCTGTGTGCAGAGCTGTTCTTCTTGTAGGACGCCAGTCATCCTGGGTCAGAGCCCACCCTAAACGCTTCCTTTTAACTTAAGTATCTCTTTAAAGACTTTCTCCAAATCCAGTTACATCCTGAGGTACTGGGGGTTAGGACTTCAATATATGACTTGTGTGGGTGCACAGTTCGGTCCCTAACAGTAAGCGTGCTCACTGACAGCGTGACTTTGATGCCCTTCCCACCAGGTGGGGCTCTACCCAGTGTAACTGGTAGCCTTATTCCCAGTTACAGGAAGAAGGGATTAGGACACAGAAGAAGAGATTAGGACGTAGAGGGAGAATGCCGCATGAACATGAAGACAGCCGTCTGTAAGCCAAGGAGAGAAGCCTCAGAACCAGCTCATACCTTGATCTCGGACTTCTAGCTTCCAGAATTGTGAGAGAATAGATTCCTGCTGATTAAGCCACTCAGTCTGTGGTATTGTTGTGGCAGCTTTAGCGGACGCACACACTTAAAGAGGCAGGAGGAACTCTGGGTCACTACCTTTTCTGAAAACCTGCCACACCCCTGAGATCTTAAGCTCCCTGTGGCTTGGGATTCTGGTGTTCATGTGCATTATCAGCATTCAATAAATATTGTCTGTTTTTAGGCCGTCTTTCAAGGCAAGAGAAGAAAGAGAAACCAGACAAGGTGGTGAAAAATCAGGCAAATATGAGAAAACCAGAAGAATGTTTATGTCGCGGAGGCCAGAGGAGGAGAGCATCTTAGGAAGAGATCTTTGGAGATCTCAAGGAGGAGGGGGCTGAGAAGGAGCCACTGGCTGCAAGGAGAAAACAGTGTTGGCCAAGGAGAACTTTATATTCTTACCATGTGTTTCTACTTCTTAAAATATTTCACCATAAGAATATAAAATATCACATGCAAAAAAATGTTTAACATATAGTAATCTTTAAAGAAAGAAAATTAAAATCCTCTCTGGGCCTTCTACCCCTACCTTCTACAAGTACTCACTGCTAGGAGTTTAGTGCATGTTCTCAAACATTGTCAGGAATGCAAAATGGCACAGGCCCTGGAAGGGCAATTTGGCTAAGTAATAATAATAACCTAAGTTATATACCAATAAAGTTCTTTTAAAAAGTTACAAAGGTCTAAACCCTCCAGATGCACTCACACACTTGCAAAATGACACTTTGTACAAGGATATTCACTGTAGCTTTATTTGTTATGGGAAAAGTCTGGAAATAATCCAAGAGTCTTCCAATAAGGGATGGTTAGATAAATTGTGCTAGAGCCACACAATGGAATCTCCATGCTGCCATTTAAAAAAAAAAAACAAAAAACAGAATGAGGAAGCTCTTCTTGTAGTGATTTGGAAAGATTTCCAAGATAGATTAAGTGAAAAGAAAGGTACAGAGCAGCTGTGTGTTCCTTTTATGTAAGCATGAAGGCAAAAGAAGACTACACACACACACACACACACACACACACACACATATATTTAATTTACATATGCTTGCATAAAAACCTTCTGGAGGGATAAGAAAACGAATGGAATTGGTTATCTGGAGAGAAGACTGTAGACTGGAACTTAGGTGGGACTAGTCTCGATTATTTTCTCATTTCTATGCACAGTATCCTTGATCCGTTTAGCAAATCTGAGGCCAGTTTTATTGTCATAGTATCCCAATTTTACAGATGAAGATTAGAATTAGACTAAGTAACTTACTTGCCCAACTATCAGCTTACACAACTGATAAACATGGAACCTCATTCCAGCATAACTGCCTAACTCCAAAACCCATGGTGTAACGTCATTTAGACTGTCCCCTGAATAAACATGGGCCCTCCTGGTCTTCAGATTTATGATCTAAAATGAATGATCTCTAAGATAGGATAATCAAAAGTTACAGCCAAACATATTTTAAGGTGTTTATACACAAACAAGGACCCAGGGATGTGGAGAGAGTCTTTATTAAGTAGACTGGTTTTAAAGGCAGTTTGTTTATTTGTTCCTTTGTTGGCTTCTTAGCTTCTCCGATGTCTGTTTTGGAATAAGCAAGTGGAGATGGAGATGGAAAATAATCTACTTTTTTGGTACGTACAGTTTCCGTAGGCAAGTAATTTTTTGTTGAGGCTTTTGACATTGAGGGTTTATGCTATTTAGTTCCTGAACACGTTGTCCAAGAAAGTGACTAGGGGTGTAGGAAGGGAAATAAAAGATGAAGAAAGGTCCCTTCCTGGATAAGGCTTCTGCTATCATTGCTGCCAAGTCTCCTGGATTATCCGAGTACAAAGGAAAAAATCTGTAGTTCCTCCATCTGTGAGAAGGTTCTGGCACCCAGTTATGTTACACTGTGTGTTCTAGATCTTTCCTTAACTAATTGTATCCTTTTTGCCCTGTTGGGAGGAAATTTTCTTAAGCTAGATTTATTTTCTAAATGGAAATAGCCAGGCCTTGAACGTAGCAGTTCTTGCTCTGAGCAATACAGATCCTAAAGTCCTTCAGTTACATGGCCATGGTTGTTTCCTGTAAGACCTGAGTGGCCCCTCACAGAGGTTCTAATCGGAGCTTTGGGAGTTCTAACAAGAAAGAGAGGGGGGAGTCTCAAGGAAACAAAGCAGGAAGTGGAAAGTTCTCTCCTTGGATTACTTTCCCCCTTGCTTTCAGCTCCAAGTGACACTGGTTTGCCAGGAGGCCAACTTGGGCCAAACTCGTGGGTCTTTTCCCAACTGGCAAAAATGGAAAAACAAAATAGTTGCTTTTCCCCAAAGCTTGTGACTCTTGTCTCCATCACAGTGACTCATAATGCCGAGACCACCCAAAACTGTTGCTCTAACTCCAAACCACCTTGTGAATGCCTTGCTCTCATCTTGCAGGAAACCTCCCAACTTGCCCCATAAGCCCTCAGTGCTCCCAGCATAACAGACCAGATCTTATGATGCTTTTGTTCTGAAGTCCAACCCTCTCCTTGGCTCATCACAACTAATACAAGATAAAGTGAATCTTAGCCATGACACTGACAAAGTCTTGATAGAGTAAGACTTTCCTTCTCCAAAGTCTTGAGAAGAAACAAGAGCTATTGCGATCTGTAACACTTTAAAGAGAATTAGCCCTCCTTTGGCAATGTAGTAAGTACAATTCCCAAACCCCTAGTCACTGTCAGTATCAAAGCAAGAAACTGAATGTGTCGGCTGGTAAAATGGTTTATTGACTGAGTGAAGGCATCTCATCGTTTTCATTCAGTGACCCTCGGTTCATTAGTGTCATCATTCATTCTTCATTATTTATTCATTTATTCACATTTACTGAGCCAGATATTCTGCAAGGCATGGGGATTACAAAGAGAACAAGAAACAATGCCTGACCTCAAGGAGCGTACAGTAGAGCTGTTCTTCTCTCCTCTCATCACTTTCATGAACTTTAAACTGCTCCCTTCTAGCTGACCTTCACACACACAGCTGTAAGCAGCTCTGCCTCTCTGGGTCTCTGTAAATGCCAATTATCCCTGGAGAACCCTTATGGTATAGTGTGTGCTAAGTCGCTTCAGTTGTGTCCGACTCTTTTTGACTTCATGAACTGTAGCCCTCCAGGCTCCTCTGTCCATGGGATTCTCCAGGCAAGAATACTGGAGTGGGTTGCCATGTCCTCCTCCAGGGAATCTTCCCAACCCTGGGATAGAACCCAGGTCTCCTGAGTCTTCTGCATTGCAGGCATTTCTTTACCACTGAGCCACCTGGGAAGCCCCTATTAATAGTATATCGGCTACTAACTTAAGGAAATAATGAAGTCTAAAAGTAATTATCTTTGTATAGTTTGAAACACTTTTCTTATTTATAAAACAACGCATTAAAAAAAAATCAATCGAGCCTCGCAACATATTTGGGTAGAAATTGTTTCTTTTTCTTCTTTTTTTAATAATAGCTTTACTGAAATATAATTTACATATGATACAATTTATTATTTGAAGTGCACAGTTCAATGGATTTTATATTCAGAGTTGTGAAAACAAACATCACTGCAATCAATTTTGAATATTTCCATCACCCTAGAAAGAAACCCCATACCCATTAGCTATTACACTAACCTGCTTTCTGTCCTTGTAGAATGTAGAAATGTAGAATGTAGAAATGTCCATACATTTCACATAAATGGAATTATATAATACATGATCTTTTGTGTCTGGTTTCTTTCACCTAATAATTTTTTAATGGCTCATCCATATTGTGGAATGTATCAGTACCTTGTTCCTTCTATTACATGGATATTTCACATTTTATTTATCTATTCATCTTTAGATGGTATATTTCACTTTATAAGTGAAGAAACTAAAGGAAACAAATGGCTGGGTTGAGACCATTCAAAGCCAAGTCTCCTGGCTCCTGACCCAGTGCTCATTTTATTAAATCCATTGCTTTTCATAACTAAAAAGTACATGTTCATTTCTATTTTAAAAATACCTTTACATAAGAAATTCTAAAATAAGGAATGAATAAAAAGTACAATAAAGCTTCTAGGACTGCCTCCTAGGAAATCTAGGAAGTCTCATTATTCACTATTACGAATATTTAAGGGTTTTTCCCACTCTGCAGGGAAAAAAATAATTTTGAGAGTGAAAAAGAAGTCAGTAAAAAATGGTTCCTTCTGCTCAATGTTATGTGGCAGCCTGGATGGGAGGGAATTTGGGGGAGAATGGATACTTACAAGCTGTGTGTGAGTGCTAAGTCGCTTCACTTGAGCCCGATTCTTTTGAGACCCTGTGGACCATAAACCGCCAGGCCCCTCTGTCCATGGGATTCTCCAGGCAAGAATGATGGAGTGGGCTTCCACGTCCTCCTCCAGGGGACCTTCCCCACCCAGGGATTGAACCCTCATCTCTTACATCTCCAGCATTGTCAGGCAGGTTCCTAACCACTAGTGCCTCCTGGGAAGCCCAGATACTTGTATATGTGTGGCTAAATGCCTTTGCTGTTCACTTGAAACTATCATAATATTGTGATTTTAATCAGGTATACTCTGATACAAAATAGAAAGTTTAAAACTAACAAAAAGCATGGTTCTTTGTAGAGCCTAGCCATCACCAACGCCCCATCCCTTCCTTTGAGTCTATGTCTCTGTTCTCTATTGTTGTCTGTGTACCAGTCATAGGTCATTAGGATGGGCCTGTGGGAGCTTCCCTGGTGGTCCAGGGGCTAAGACTCTGTGTTCCCAATGACGAGGGCCGGTGTTTGGGCCCTGGTTGAGGAACTAGAACCCACGTGTGGCAACTAAAGGTCCTGCATATCTCCATGAAGATTGAAGATCCCACATGCTGCAACTAAGACTCAGCACAGCCAAAAAATAATCTATTTAAAAAAAAAAAAAAAAGAGTACATCAGAATCGACTACTCAGCTTCAGTTGCTAACACACCGGCTCCAGAATCCACAGGCCACATGCAAATGTTATGAATGTCATCCTGATTATTCTCTAATAGTTTTATACACTTAGATGAGGCCCTTAGCAGGGGGATATTCTAATGGAAACTACTATAATGAAACAAAAATTTTTTTATATACAGAGATTTTTTCAATTTTAAAAGAAAATCACTTTAGACAAAACTTTGAGCCTATAACAGAGCAAATCTGTCCAGCTCTAAACCAAAGTCCAAGATTGGCCAACTCCTATTTTCAGCAGCTGGCAAGAGCACCCTTAATGAGCTCTATGGACATTTCTTTTTCTTCACCCCATATGGTATAAAATTAAACCAACCTAGACTCCTTGATAAGCTTTATGTAGTCACTTGAGTCTTAGAAATGGTTTCTCTAACATGCAGCAATGTTTTGCCTGGTGATGAGTCCTCTGTAAACAATTAACCAATGTTGTACATTATAGAAACCAATGTGTGTATAAATGAAATAATACTGGAAATACTAGGAAAACAATCTAAATGCATTAATCACAGTACTATGAAGATACGTCCAGGCTGCTGTAACAGAATACCATAGACTGAGTGGTTTATAAATGACAGAAATCTATTTCTGACAGTTCTGGAGTCTAGGAAATCCCGAATCAAGGTGCTGGCAGATCAAGTGTCTGATGAGCAAGCACCCTCATCAGGGTTTATAGATGGCCATCTTCTCACTGTGCCCTCAGATGGCAGAAGAGGGCAAGGGAGTTCTCAGAGGTCCCTTTCATAATGGCATTGATTCCATTCATATGGGCTCCACTTTCATGACCTAATCACCTCCCAAAGTCCCCACCTCCAAATATCATCACATGGGAGGATTAGAATTTAGCATATGAATTTAAGGAGACAGGAACATTCAATCTATATCATATACTAAGGATAATAAAGGTGAATAAATTAACTCAAAAGATTCAAAACTCAATACCAGCCTAGAAAGTCAGGCTAAGCAAAGGAAGCTGATAAACAGGAAAAGCATTGTCCGACCTTATTATGCAGAATACCAGTTTGAGGTTTCAACCTCAGTGAGCTTTTTGCAGTTCAATTCTCACTTCCTCTTTTGTCCCCAGCTTTCCTCTCTTCATCGGAGAGACTAGGGCTTCTTCTTCCAGAACCACAGTTAGCTAACCAGCCTAAAACTGGGCAGATCCGCCAGCCAGGACTGTTCCAATCGATAGTGGCCACACCCCCTCCTGTGAAAATGTGTGTGCTAAGATCTAATTGTAAACATTTTCTGATTCGAGTGTGTCTCCTAATGGAATGCTCTGTCTTGGCATGACTAGGGACATACTGCATCTACAGACAAGCACCTCTGGACAATGGACCTCCTTCAGGGGGGAACTCCCAGGGAAAGAACAGAAGGGTATGTATGGGTGGGGTTTGGGGGGAGACCTGTGTGTCTAAAATGAAAACTCTAGTCTTTTCCTCCTATTTTAAGGGAAAATCTCAGGTCAGTCTATTTCCTGTGTATTTCTTTCTCTACTCACAGAGAACAACTTCTGACACTTCTGGGTACCAAATGCATGTGGGGTTTTCCCCACAACAATGAGTAAGTCTCCAATACAAGCTGAGCGGCCTACAGTTTAACTCAGCTCTGATACCATCTACCCAGAGACAGCGTCAGCTCCCACAGGTTCAGGGCTCAGTCTCACAAGACTGCCCTCCCTTCCTCACCACACACACACACACACACACACACACACACACACACACAACACCACACTCCAGTTGAAAGTCATCTGAAAGCCCAGGTGCTCTTTGTGCTTCTGAACAACTGGCTGTAGCTTGGAAGTTTCAATGACCCTTTCCCTTGGATTCAGTTGATTTGCTACAGCAACTCAACAGAACTCAAGAACACTTAGGTAAACCAGTTTGTTAAAGACATGATAAAAAATACAAATGAACAGTCAAATGAGGAGATACCTAGGGTGAGGTCTGGGAGGGTTCTGAGCACAGGCGCTTTTGTTCCTGTGGAGTTGGAGTGTGTCGCCCTCTCTGAAAGTTGTGCTATTGGAATTTTATGGAGGTTTCATTGGATACGTGTGATGGATCATTAACTACATTTTCAGCCCTTCCTCCTTCTTAGGAGAATGGGGGGCCAAGCTGAACATTCCAAGCTTCTAATCATGGCTTGTTCTTTCGGGTGACCATCTGTCAACCGGGAACCACCCAGGAGCCCACCCAGAGTCACTCCATTAGAACAAAAGACAGTCCCGTCACTCAGGAAATTACAGATATTTTAGGAGTTCTGTGTCAGGAGCCAGGGGCAAAGACCATTGTATATTTTCTATTATCTCACGGTGTCCCACCATAATTTCTGGCAGGAACTGGAAGCAAGGCATCAAGGCATGCTAATTAAGTGCTGGTAAGAACACATATCCGATTTGGGAAGAATGAGTGGCCAAGGGCACGTGTAAGGGTGAATGAACCAAGCGTGTGCACGGTCTCTTGGTCGTGTCCGACTCTGCGACCCCACGGCCTGCAGCCACCAACCTCCTCTGTCCATGGAATTTTCTAGGCAAGAATACTGGGGTGGGTTGCTATTTCCTCCTCCAGGGGTTCTTCCTGACCCAGGGACAGAACCTGTGTCTCTTGCATCTCCTGCATTTGCAGGTGGATTCTTTACCACTGTGCCACCTAGGAAGCCCTTTTAAATCAAGAATAATCAATAAAAGTTTTCACAGTGGCTTAAAATTTTTTAACTATATGTTCACAGATAAATATATATATATCTTATATATATATATGTATATAAATGCTATATACATATTATAATGTATGTATGTATTTTGAGGGCTTCCGCAGTGGCTCGTGGTAAACAGTCTGTCTGCAGTGCAGGAGATGAAGGAGGCGTGGATTCGATCCCTGAGTTGGGAAGATCCCCTGGAGGAGGGCATGGTAACCCACTCCAGTCTTCTTGCCTGGGAAATCCCACGGACAGAGGAGCCCGGTGGGCTACAGTCCATAGGGTCGCAAAGAGTCAGACACAACTGAAGCGACTGACCATGAGCATATATGTTTTAGGAAACCAGAAAGAATGATAAGCCTTCAATCCTGAATAGTTTTATTTCTGGGTGACAGAGAAGCAATGCATTCAGGGAGCGACGCACAAGGGAATTCAACACCGTTTGGGAGTTTCATTTCTGAAACTGAGTGGTGGACACACGGGTGTTATTGGCACCATCTGTTCACGGCAATGTCTATTTCTTTTAATTTCTTGGTTTTAATGACTACTAAACACTGATAGATATAACCCACATCAACAAGAGCTCTGTCTAGTCCCCAGTCTGTTTCCTGTGCCTGGTTAGTCTTTTTTTAAATTGTGGTAAAATATATGTGACATAAAATTTACCATTTTAACCACACTGAAGTTGTTCTAACGGTACTAGCTCACATGTGATAGATGTGTAAGAAGTGGTGATAATATAACACAGAAACCAAGCTGGTTTATGTGCGATTGTTCCAGTATGTTGTTATTTTGAAGTCACTGGGGCAGGCTTTCTCGCAAAGAGAAAGCCTTCATCATACTTGAGCACCACAGGAGGGAACTGGAAACCCCACAGAAGCGCCTTCCTTTAGTGGCGGATTTAGTGGCTTAAGAGCCTCTACCTTTTTTGCTCTTTTAATCCATCTAGGGAAGTTAGGAGTACAGATGAGAAAGTGATGATGACATTTTTCCTTAGTTTTAAATAATGTGAATTAAGAATACTACCTCTAGATTATATTTTTCGTTTGGGAGAAAAGAGTCCCTTTGGAAGCAAATTTAGGACTCTGGTCTCTAAGGAGGAGCCAGACTCTAAGGCTGCAAACTTTTCTTGCAGCCTTGTGGTTGACTGCAAATGTTAACGGAGAGAGAACTGTGATAGGATAGTTTTCTGAATGGTTATCATTTTTATCAGGGCTCTACTTGCTAACTTCTTAAGATTTTGAGTGGCCTGTTCCTAGTTTTTCTGTTTTTCCCATAAGCACTTGTACTTTTCATGCATGATTTGGCTACACATGAAATTTTTCAAAAATGCAAAAAGATTGTTATTACACTTTATGCATACTTGTATGTTCTAAATATTCAGTTAAAAAAGTTAAGGCTGCAAAGGAGAAATAATCTAAGTTGGGGAATTATTTATAGTCAGCTTTCCATATCCACAGTTCTGAATCCACAAATTTAACCAGTCTTGCAGCAAAAACATTTGAAAAAAAATTCCAGAAAATTTCAAATAGCAAAACTTGAGTTTACCATGTACCATTTACACTGCATTGGTAATATAAGGAATCCAGAGGTATTTAAAGTGTGCAGGATGATGTGTGTAGGTTCTATACAATCTGAGCACCCACAGATTTAGGTATCTGTAATGGAATATGTGTGTGTGCTTGGGAGTAGCAGGGTTCTGAACGAATCCCACACAGATACAAAGGACAACTATATTTTCTTTCCTGTTTACTGGGCTGATGTTAACCCAGGCGTTAAGAAAATCAAAATGACTTAATATGGAAAACGTGCCAATGTCCACAACATAAGCTTCCAAATACAGGGTATCATAAGCAGAGTGGCATAATGATGTCTTCAAGGACTAAATCACTTTTCATCTTCCTCATCTGACATCCTCAGCACCTTGGTTTTCATCCATAGCTTGTGCCCTCGTGGTCACAGGATGGCTGCCATAGCTCCAAACCTCACACTCTCATACAACTTTGTTCAAAAGTAAAATGAAGTTTTTGCTTTAGAGTCTTTTTCATTAAGGAGGAAACTCTTTCCATAAGTCTGCCTGCAGATTTCCCTTTAGTTTCTTTTGGCCAGAGTTGAATCACATGGCTATACCTTAGCTGCAGGAGAGTCTAGTAATGAATATCTGGCAATTTCAGCCTTTAGAGAGGGAGGCAGTTCTACCAGCAAGGAAAACACATTGGGAATGACTTGGGTAGGCAACCAGCAGTGTCAGGCAAGGCATAAGGTAACCAGACAGGTCTGTCTGCAGACCTCTGCCCCATGATGTCAACTTAAGATTCTTCCAGCTCTTAAATTGCCTTCCATCACAAACACTGTAATATAACCACACCCTCAAACTCACCTTCACTTCCTGCTTCCCATCTTTGCACACAGTTCCCTCAGCCTGGGATTCTGTCTCCTTCCACACCTGCATTTAGTCGTAGAGTCCACTCTTTTAAATGTCACTCAAACACTACTCTGTCAGTAGAGACAATGAGTGGTCAAACTTCACGACTCTTCCTTCAGTCTGCCATAGCTAGGGAGCTCCTCATGGGGTCTAGTACAGGGTCTGCAAAGCCTCAAGTCTGGCAAGTGAACCCGTTTTGTTCTCTGGGCTGCAGAAGGAAGTGTAATAGAAAACATTTCCCTTCATTTGGTGGTGGCGGGGGGGGGGGGGGGGGGGGGGGGGAATTTGAAAGAAGTGATACTACACTAAAGAGCTACCCCAAAGGTTAATGTTCTCTTTATTCTGTTTCTTACCCAAGTCATGTAAGGAATTTACCTAAAAGTCATTATTTTCCTCCCCCCAATTGTTTGAATGACTGCTTTAACCCTTTCAAATTCTTTAACTTCTAAGCACTGATCTTTATGGATTTTTAAACAGCTTCTCAAAATTACTGAAAGTTAATAATTGTTGAAACTGGGTGAAAGGTACATGGGAGAATTCACTACACTATTCTATTTTTGTCTATGTTTAGAATTTCCTTAAATAAAATATGAATTGTTCTCCATGTTCAGAACCTTTGAAGCCAAAGGCTATGAATTTAAGAAAAAGTATAGTAAACATTCAAGTGGGATGTTGCCCATGGGAAATTAACTTCCACTCAGTCTAGACACAAAATCTGCAGGCCCCGTGGCAAGGTTTTCTTCTTTGCTTCCCCAGACTCAATGAAGCTTTAGTCTTCCATTTACTTTGGACAAAAGAGTGCCGGTGTAATGTGTGAACTTATCCTAGCTCATCATAAAGTTCTCTCTTTTTTTAACTGACCTGGGATCAAACCTGCCCCCCAACCCCGCCCCATCCGTGGAAGTGCCAAGTCCCAATCACTGGACCACCAGGGAAGTCCTAAAGTTCATTTTTGATAAGGACTTGTTTTCTTTCAATCAGATAATTCCTTGGCCCTTTGGGCCTTTGTCAGGCGGAATCCACATTTGCTCAACTAAGCCAGAAAACATTCATTTTTAAAAATTAATAATAACTTTGATTCAACTGTCACCCAAATTTGGCAACAACAGTTAACAAAATTTTTTTAGTTGAGATAACAACTGCTCAAGTGCTCTAAGTGAAATGTCTTTTCAGTTAATAAACAGGGAACTGCAGAGGCGGCGTCTTATCACACTCTTTTGTACCAGATAAACAGAGTGGAGCTTCCTCCCTTGTTTCCTCTCTGAAAAGTTCTGTCTGTTCCCCACGGCTTAGGTTAAATTCTGCCTCCACTGTGAAACCTTGAGGCTGCTGTTATTAAAAAAAAAAAAAAAACAACTTTTTATTACAATCTTATCTAACTAGTATTGAACCCTTATTATATGGAGGCAATAGGTTGAAAAGCAGTAATTTGCCCACTCACCAAATTCATTTGGGAGGCATGTTAAAAATAAATTCCCTAGTGCCTTCCCAAGAGATCAATCCTATTTTGCTAACTCTGTGGTAAGCTCTGAATGTGTGCTTTAATAGGGTCTTCCCTGGTGGCTCAGAAGGTAAAGAATCTGCCTGCAATGCAGGAGACATGAGTTCAATCCCTGAGTCGGAAAGATCCTCTGGAGAAGGTAATGGCTACCCACTCGAGTATTCTTGCCTGGAGAACCCCATGGATGGAGCACCCTGACTGGCTACAGCCCATGAGGTCGTGAAGAGTTGTACAGGACTGAGCAACTGACGTTGTCACTTTCACTCACTGGTGATTCTTTAGCCCAGGCAAGTCTGGGAAACTAGGCAGTGCTGAAGCCATGGGCCCTGGACACCCTTGAATGCAGGCTGCCTGGGTTTAAATTCTGGTTCCACCACTCACAGTGTGGTCTTAGAAAAGTTACTTAGTATCCATAAACCTCAGTTTTTCTCATTTGTAAAATGATAGTAACAATAATACCTATCTCACAGCATTGTGTTGAGGTTTCAATGGGATAATAGTAGTACAAGATTGGGGGGACCTGATTTAAGATAAATAATTGCAAACACATTTTTAAATTTGCAAATTTTATAAAAACGTATGCTCATATGAACACATTACCAGGATCCCTCCCCAGGGCCCTGAATTTTTATTAGCTTTCTAGAAAATCCTCTGCTAAGTAGCTATTATTTTTATTGTGCTCAGGCTTTGTGTATATTGTTCTATTTTGTTTCTGTGATGACCCCATGAGGAAAGTATTATTATCTCCATTATAGTAGAGGAATCAAAACAAAAGTTTATGGGACTTCCCTGGCAGTCCAGTGGTTAAGACTCCGTGCTCCCACTGCAGGGAGCATGGGTTCGATCCCTGGTTGGGGAAATAAGATCCATCATGTTGCATGGCTTGCCCAAAAAGACCAAACAAACAAAAAACCCCAGAGGTTTAGGGGGGATGGGGTCCTGCCCAAGACCATACAAAAAACAGGAGAATCAAACCCAAGTCTACCATGCACCAGAACCCACATGTGTTGTCAGGGCCACATACTTGATAGTCACACTCTGTCTACTTTTTATGTGAATGACCTTGTCAAAGTTAAAAAGAGATAATACAGTAAAGAGACTTTTTAAATTTATTTTTTATTATCACTATAGTTGATTTACATAGTTGTGTTGATTTCTGCTATACAACAAAGTGAGTTAGGTTTATACATTTTTACACACATTCTTTTCCATTATGGTTTATCCTAAGATGTCGAATATAGTTCCCTGTGCTATACAGTGGATATAGGGAGACTTAAATTGATTGGCTTCTCTGCATCATGGTGGAACACCACAAAGCTGGGACTGTTCTCAGCTTTGTAGTCAGAACATCAGGGTTAAGCAACCAATTGCTTAATCGAACCCAGTGGAGGATGACCGGGCACGTCATGCCAGTGTGTTTGTGGGCAATTGGAAAGTGCCTACCTCGTCATCAGCCCGATCAAGGGACCAAAGGGCAAGTCAGAGAACAGTTTAGTTAATCTGGGATCAGAAATCAGAGTTGGGTGCCATGGTGAGATATTTTCATCAAGGTAGGCTAACCAAATGAATAACTGTTTCTCCACAGGGGAGACACACCTGCCCAAGGAATAGGGGTCAGGAATCAGAGAATCAGCTCTCTTAAGAAAGCAGTGGATAGACGGCAACACATTTTTATTCTGTAGTCCTCCTTTTAAAGTGCATGTCCACAAGCACAGTTTGTAGATCTATTTTGGTTATAAGTGTCTAACAGCCCAACTCAGCATGACTTGGGAAATGTGTTGACTCACGTAAATGAAAAATCTAAGGGCAGAAGAGCCAGCGTCACCAAGGCTAAGTTGGGGTTCAGATCATCACCTCCTCTCTTGTATGTTGCTGAGTTCTCAGACTCCACTGGGAAGCAGGATGGCTATATCTACTGCAACCAACAAAGTTCAAGTTCAAGTTCCACCTGGGAAAAAAGAACCTCTTAGTAGTTAGTGGCTTCAGTTTAACTGGCTTAATCACTTGCTCACTTTTGGCCAATCACGAGGCAAAAAGAATGCGACACGCTGACTGCTGTGGGCCTTGATCGTGTGCCGTGACTCTTGAGGCAAAGGTGGAGCCCAGACACTTTGTAGTTTGATGACGGGCTAGATGCCCAAAAAGATAAAAGGCACTCTTGCTGGAAAAATGGGGAAGAGAGGCAAACAAATATCCACTAAACCAGGGCTTCATGCCCGAGACATTACAGTACAGCTGAGGGTGTTGGTTTTCTTCTGAGACACACCGCCTTCAGGATACACCCCAGTCAACTTCTTTGAGCCTGGGTGTCTCCCACAGTCATTTCTTAAAGCGGGCTATTTCTACAGTTGACTAATCTCCTTTAAAATGAGTGGTTCAATTTTCCCACCCATTATGAAAAAAGTATGCTCTTTAAAAATATACATATATAATATATAAATACATGAAGAATAAAAAAGTAATTATACACTCTCACCATGTAAACAAAACCACTATTTTTTATGTTATTTCATCCTAGTCTGTCTTCCATGCATAAAGTTGGTTTTATGTCACTGTCTTATTTTCACGCTGTCATCCTCCTGCACATATTTCTTCTTTTTTCCTTAGCATAAAGAGTTTTCCAGATTATTACCTAGACTTTATGCATATAATAACTTTTGATTAAAATATTTTAAAAGATATTACAAAAGCAATACATTTGTGGGGAAATAACGCAGGAAGTGCATGTAGTTAAAAAGTAAAATCACCAGATTTTAAGAATGTGGACTAAACTCATGCTGAAATCTCCACTTCTTCATAAGACCCCAAGAAGAAATTTTTAAAAGTATGGAAAGGAAAGAAAGAAGGAAGTCAGGGGGAGAGAAGGAACGGATAGAAGAAAGAGAAGGGGGAAAGTGAAAGATAATAGAGCCACTCTTGAAGAAAAGCAAGGGCCCACTCCATAACGGCTGAGCAGTAATCCTTAAGGAGGTGGAGAAGGGAAACCACACGGTAAGCAGAGACACACCATGAAATAACGTCTACATGGGAATTGATGCAGTCAAACCACAGAGGTATAGGCAGAGGTATAACCCAGGGGGAAGAAGGTGAGCTCACCCAGCCTCTGAAAAAGGTTAACACCATCCAAAAACCTCAACACGAGGAGGAACTTGGACCTGAGACAACAATCAGCAGCTCAATGAGAACTCGAAAATTAGGGATTTCAGATCCTCATAGACAACAGCCCCAACTGCATGCTGGAATCACCAAGGAGCTGTCATGTCCTCTGCTCCCCAGACCTGACTTACCTGCTTCCCAGACCTCGCTAGGTGGGCTTCCCTGATAGTTCAGACGGTAAAGCGTCTGCCTGCAATGTGGGAGACCTGGATTCAATCTCCGGGTGGGGAAGATCCTCTGGAGAAGGAAATGGCAACCCACTCCAGTACTCTTGTCTGGAAAATGCCATGGACGGAGGAGCCTGGTGGGCTACAGTGCATGGGATGGCAAAGAGTTGGACACGACTGAGCAATGTCCCTTCTCAGACCTCGCTACCTCCCTCCCAGTGAAGTCAGAATTCCTTGGGATTAGACCCAAGCATCAGTATTTTCAGTGTTCCCAGTGACTGCAATGTGCAGCCAAGGTTGATTTCAGCTGTTGGGAATTATTTCCATGAAATGAAAACACAAGGCTGTGAGACAATAGATGATCATAAGCAAGAATCAGCTAAAGATGATGAAAATAAATGATTGTTGACAGAAAAAATGAATAATGGTCTGAATATCAGACTGGACATGACTTTGATGGTAGTCTTTTCAGATGATTAACTTTCCAGAATTCATTCAGCCTCTTTCTTCCCTCCTGCCTTCTCTGCTTCCCTTTCTCTAATCCTGGCCCTACACCGTGTATATGTAGGTACAGAGCACCACACAAAAGTGTGGTGTCCAGACAAGGTCAACAAAGAAAGTTTCCAGGTCACCAGCAGCTGCAGGTCACGGAGATCTGTGAATTCTATCTTATTGCTCTGGCTCATCTCTGCCGGAGTCTTGGCAGGATTTGAACTTGGGGCCTGGGAGACGTCTCTGGAACTTTCTGTGAGGATACACCTGGAGACCTTGGGAGAAGGAATAGTTCAGTAGACATCTCACCATGCCTCCATTTTTTCTCTTCTCCTTCCCCACCTCACCCTAGGAAGGTAACATCTGGCTAAAATGATTAATTAGGACAGCTTTATGACTCAAGAAAGCCACCTGAAGAGTGTGAATGAAAAGGGGACCTCCATCTCACCCACCTCCCTGTCTCTGTCTGACCCCAGCAGCTGTAGGAGGGCAGAGAAACACTTGCCCTCTCCTAGGAGTAACTCAGCTTTTGGATTACACAGTTATGACGGCACACACACACACAAGTGATGATCTTGGTAGGCAGGAGGGGTAGCAGCAAGGAGCTGGCTTTCTGGAGACCTAGGTTTGACTTTCAGGCTGGCACTTACTCCTTTTTATCCTATAACGCCTTGGGTTTGAAGCTCAGGTCAATGCTAGAAGCAAATGTCTTCACTGAAGCACTGAGAGACTCAGAGTCTGCTCTGGGAGTAATATCACCCACCTCCTAGTACAGGGCTGAAGATTAAACCAGATAATGTAAAGCCGCTAGTGCAGGGGAGGTGCTCAACAGATGGTCACTCACTCTGCCTTCCAAAGGAACCAGCCACCACTACAACCGTGTCTCAGTTACCAACCGGAAGCTGCTCTCTCTCTGGGAACTGAGAGCTGAAACACACAGGTGACGCATTCTCCAAACTGTTTTATAGCCATGAACTCTTGCTACATACATATATTTTGCATATTTACAATACCCCATTGATTCCCACTTTTAGGGCTACAAAATCATCTGGATTTATGCAGCTTTCTCCAGATATCTTATATACACCGGATTTCATTTTGCCAATGATAAAGGGAGTAAATTTAGTTTTGGAAGGCCACTAGCACTGAGAGTCTAACAAGACCTTCTGAAAAATTCCATCCACCAGTAAACTTGGATCTGAGGGGTCCTGGGCCAGGCCCTCACTGATAACCCATTAATCTGTGTGAGATTCCTACCTGGAAGTATAGCAGACATTCCTAGCAGTAAGTTTTTTGATTCAACTTTTTAAATTTTGAGATCACAGGCAGTCTTTTTTTTCCATTTATTTTTATTAGTTGGAGGCTAATTGCCTTACAGTATTGTAGTGGTTTTTGCCATACACTGACATGAACCAGCCATGGATTTACATGTGTTCCCCATCCTGACCCCCCTCCCGCCTCCCTCCCCATCCCATCCCTCTGGGTCATCCCAGTGCACCAGCCCCGAGCACTTGTCTCATGCATCCAACGTGTTTTAAGGGATAATACAGAGACAGCAGATGTCCTTCACCAGTTTCCCCCAGTGGCGACACCTTACAAAACTGTAGTACAAGATCAGAACTGGGACAGTGACACTGATACAGTCAAAATACAGAACTTTTCCATCATCATAAGGATCCCTCTTGTCCTTTTAAATCCATACCCCCTTGTACAGTGCAACCATAGGCAGTCACATACATCAAAACATATGGTTCCTGCCGACAGGGTCTGTATAGTTATCAGATTTTCTGTGCGATGGCTCCATACATGTTAAAAAAAAAAAAAAATCCATACTCCCCTCCATCCCCTCCTTAACCCCAGGCAACCACTTATCTGGTCTCCATATCTATAATTGCATTCTTGTCATTTCAGGAATGTTTTACAAATATAAAAAAATTCCACAAATTATAAACTATGGAGAGGGTATGGAGAAAAGAGAACCCTCCTACAGTGTTGGTGGGAATGTAAATTGGTGCAGCCTTCATGGAAAACAGCATGGAGTTTCCTTAAAGAGCTAAGAGTGAACATGTAGTTCAGCGATCCCATTCCTGAGCATGTATCCAGAAAAGATGAAAACCCTAATTGGCAAAGATACATGTATCACAATATTCATAGCAGCATTATTTACAATAGCCAAGCCATGGGATCAACCCAAGTGCCCATCAACAGATGATTGACATAGAACATGTATCAATAGTGTATATATTAATATATATTACATATTTGAGCCATTGAAAAGAATGAAATATTGCTATTTGCAGCAGCATGAGTGGACCTAGAGAATATTATACTTAGTGAATTAAGTCAGACAGAAATACTAATAGTGTATGATATCACTTATATGTGGAATCTAAAAAATAGTACAAATGAGTCTATATACAAAACAGCAACAGACTTACAGACAACAAATTTTACAGTTATTAAAGTGGGGAGGGAGTATAGGATGATTAGCTGCTGCTGCTAAGTCGCTTCAGTTGTGTCCGACTCTGTGCGACCCCATAGACGGCAGCCCACCAGGCTCCCCCGTCCCTGGGATTCTCCAGGCAAGAACACTGGAGTGGGTTGCCATTTCCTTCTCCAATGCAGGAAAGTGAAAAGTGAAAGTGAAGTCATGTCCGACTCTTTGCAACCCCATGGACTGCAGCCTACCAGGCTCCTCCATCCATGGGATTTTCCAGGCAAGAGTACTGGAGTGGGTTGCCATTGCCTTCTCTGGAGGATGATTAGATTACGCGATTATTCTGCAAACTACTATGGAGAATAAGCAACAAGGATTTACTGTATAACACAGGGAATTATGGGCTTTCCTGGTGGCTCCGCAGTAAAGAATCCACCTGCCAATGCAGGAGACGCAGTTTCGATCTCTAGGTTGGGAAGATCCCCTAGAGGAGGACATGGCAGCCCAGTCCAGTACTCTTGCCTGGAGAATCTCATGGACAGAGGAGCCTCACGAGCTACAGTCCCTAGGGTCAAAAAGTCAGACATGACTGGAGCGATGGAGCATGCATGCACACCTGCAGAGGGGATTGTATTCAATGTCTTGTAATAATATATAATGGAATATAACCCAAAAAAATATACGTATGTAACTCAATTGCTTTGCTGTACGCCTGAAACTAACACAATATTGTAAATCAACTACACTTTGATTTTTAAAAAAGAATGTTGCATAAATGGAATGCTGCCACGTGTAATCTTTCACCACTGACTTTTTTTTACTCAACATAGTTCTCTGGCGATTCATCCAGGTCATTGCCTATTTCAATAGCCTCTTCCTTTTCCCTGCTGTGTCGTGTCCAGAGGATGAATGTACCACAGCTTGTTTACTGTTCACTCATCAAAAGACATATCCATTGCTTCCAGTTCTGGGCTGTTAAGAATTGAAGCTTCCACGAAGACTCGTGTCCAGGTTTTTGTGTGAGAATGAGCTTCCATTTCTCTGGATAAATGCTCGGGAGGACAATGCTGCATCACATAGTAGTTGTATGTTTAATTTTAAAAGAAACAGCCAAAATGTTTTCCAGAGTGGTTGTACCATTTTACATTCCTACCAGCAATGTAAAAGTGATCCAGTTTCTATGCATTCTCACCAGAATCTGGGATTGTCACTATGTTTTATTGAAGCTACTCTGATAAATGTGTAGTACTGTCTCATGGTGGGACTTGCATTTCCCTAATAACTAATGAGGTTGAACATCTTTTCATGTGTTTATTTGCCATCTGTATGTCATCCTTGGTGAAATGTCTCTTCATGTGCTTTGACCATTTTTTAATTAGATTTTTCACTGTTGAGTTTTGACTTATTTATATGTTCTAGATACCAGTCCTTTGTAGGATATGCAGTTTGCAGTATGCTCTGATTTGTAGCTTCTCTTTTCATTCTTTTAACAGGGCCTTTCTCAGAGCACATTTGTCATTTTGGTGAAGTCTGATTTACCCATTTTTCCCTTTATGGACCTTACATTTGGTGTTAAGTATAAGAACTTTTTGCCTAACTCTAGATTCTGAGATTTCTCACCTATGTTCTTTTCTAAAAGTTCTATCATTTTACTTTTAAGTCCATGATCAATTTTGAGTTTATTTTTGTATAAAGTATGAGGCATAGGCCCAAGTGTTTTTGTTTGTTTGTTTGTTTGTTTGTTTGGGGAGGGTTTTTCCTTCAAGATGTCTAATTGTTCCAACATCATTAAAAAGAGTACTCTTCATCAATCAAATTGCTTTCTCATCACCATCAAACATCAGCTAGTCCAACTTGTGTGGGTCTATTGTGGGGTCCTCTGATCTGTTTCAGTGACCTCTGTGGCTATACCTCCACCCATACCTTACAATTTTTATTACTGTACCTATTAAATAAACGTTGAAGTTGCTTAGACTGAGTCCTCCTACATGACTCTTTCAAAATAGTTCTAGTTATTCTAAAATAAATCAGTTCAGTTCAGTTCAGTCGCTCAGTCATGTCCAACTCTTTGCAACCCCATGGACCGCAGCACGCCAGGCCTCCCTGTCCATCACCAACTCCTGGAGTTTACTCAAAGCCATGTCCATTGAGTCGCTGATGCCATCCAACCATCTCATCCTCTGTCGTTCCCTTCTCCTCCCTCCTTCAATGTTTCCCAACATCAGGGTCTTTTCAAATGAGTCAGTTCTTCCCATCAGGTGGCCAAAATACCGGAGTTTCAGCTTCAACATCAGTCCTTCCAATGAATATTCAGGATGGATTTCCTTTAGAATGGACTGGTTGTATCTCCTTGCAGTCCAAGGGACTCTCAAGAGTCTTCTCCAACGCCACAGTTCAAAAGCATCAATTCTTTGGCGCTCAGCTTTCTTCACAGTCCAACTCTCACATCCACACATGACCACTGGAAAAACCATAGCCTTGACTAGATGGACCTTTGCTGGCAAAGTAATGTCTCTATTTTTTAATATGCTGTCTAAGTTGGTCATAACTTTTCTTCCAAAGAGTGTCCTTTTATTTCATGGCTGCAGTCACCATCTGCAGTGATTTTGAAGCCCCCCAAAATAAAATCTGCCACTGTTTCCACTGTTTCCCCATCTATTTGCCATGAAGTGACAGGACCAGATGCCATAATCTTAGTTTTCTGAATGTTGAGTTTTAAGCCAACTTTTTCACTCTGCTCTTTCACTTTCATCAAGAGGCTCTTTAGTTCTTCACTTTCTGCCATAAGGGTGGTGTCATCTGCATATCTGAGGTTATTGATATTTCTCCCAGCAATCTTGATTCCAGCTTGTGCTTCATCCAGCCCAGTGTTTCTCAAGATGTACTCTACAAACAAGTTAAACAAGCAGGGTGACAATATACAGCCTTGACGTACTCCTTTCCCGATATGGAACCAGTCTGTTGTCCATGTCCAGTTCTAACTGTTGTTTCCTGACCTGCATACAGACTTCTCAAGAGGCAGGTAAGGTGGTCTGGTATTCCCATCTCTTGAAGAATTTTCCACAGTTTGTTGTGATCCACACAGTCAAAGGCTTTGGCATAGTCAATAAAGCAAAAGTAGATGTTTTTCTGGAACTCTCTTGCTTTTTCGATAATCCTAGGGATGTTGGCAATTTTGGGCAGAGGAACCAGAGATCAGATCGAGATAATGGAATTAGGACCAACAATAGAAAGATCTTACCAGACTCACTCCCATAATGTACATTTTAAGATGACAGGATTAGTCAGAAGGTTCTCAAGAAGGAAAAACATGTCCTCAAGCAGAATACATGGTTGTTATATAATCATTGGTACAGAGCTTAAGGCAAAACATGTCCTTGAGCAAGATGAGTTGTTTTGTTGCGCAATGATCAGCTCTGGGCTTTAAGAAAAAGAGGTTTGAACTTTTCTCTTCCTGGAGAACTCCAGACCATTTTCTCCTCAAGGACCCCAGACTTCTCTTCAACCTGCCTAGGAATTGACTCTCTCAGGAACAGAACCAAAAGACACTCAGAAAAGACACAGATTTGGTTGGACAGCAACTCATTCTTGGTGCAAAGGGGTAGGAGGTGACCCAGTCAGGAGAGCCGAGCCATGCCCCAGGTGACTTCCAGTTTCTGACCAGTGACCAGTCTCTATAGGTGCAGAGATGCCAGTGTCCTATTCTAGCCCTGAGGCCTAATGGAAGGACCTCCCGGACTTCCCGTGAAGATATCTCCTTTCCTCACTTCCACGAGCACCTCTTAAAATAAATCGTCTCTTAAAATAACAGCTCACAGCCCAGCACAGGTGTATAATAAATTAATGCCTATAAGGTCTAGCGTGTAAGAAATATCACCTTCTATGAATAAGTGAAAGTGAAGTTGCTCAGTCGTGTCCAATTCTGCAATCCCTTGGACTGTAGCCAACCAGGCTCCTCCGTCCATGGGATTTTCCAAGCAAGAATACTGGAGTGGGTCACCATTTCCTTCTCCAGAGGATCTTCCCGACCCAGGGATCGAACCCAGTTCTCCTGCATTGCAGGCAGACGCTTTAACCTCTGAGCCACTAGGGAAGCTCAAATTCCCTTTTAATCAACCTGATTCCCAAGCCCTATTCATTGCCATCCTCCTTTCCTGTTTCACACTGATTTCCCTACAGAACTTGAGCATTTTATCACAGCAGCTGCTGAGAATCCAGCTTTGCAAAGATGGATGGCATCTGAGAGGACTATAGTTTGGCCTAATGACCAGGCTTCCCTCAAAAATGTAGAACACTCCCTGAAGCCTCCTTGAGTTCACTGCAGCTTGCAAGGGTTCCTTGGCCCACATTTGGGGAATGACGGGCCTAGCACATGGTAGGCATTCCATAAATACCTCTTGGGTAAACAATTCAGAGTCCTTTTCCCTGTCAGGGTCATACTAGAACCCAGGAAATTGTTGCAACCAGGAAAACAAGAGCCTCTAGCCTGGCCGGGCCAACATGGTAGCCACCATCCGCATGTGCCTACTGAGCACTTGGAAATGGGCCAGTCTGGATGAGGATACGCTGTGTGAACTCCATACCAGCTTTCACAGGACCACAGGAAAAAAAAAAAGTAAAATATCTCAATAGTGCTTGATTACATGTCAAAAGGATAAAATTTTAGACATAAAATATATTATTAAAATTAATTTCACCTGTGTCCTTTAATTTTGCTTTTTTTTTTAAGGTGGAGCTAGATTCTGTAGCTCGAAACTTTGAAATTACAAATGTGGCTCGAATTATGTTTCTATTGGTCAGCACTAACCACTGCGTTCTCACAGTCAAGGCCGACACTGTCTTAGTCCAGGATCCCAGGAGTCTGGAGTGCCTAACTTCCGGGCCACGAGGCATGGGAAGATGGTGCTACCTTTCCCAGCACACAGAACAGCCATCCCCCGAGGGACAGCCACCCTTGAGGTCCTGCATCGGCTCCCAGCTGCTAAGCCGGTCTCCAGAAACTCTCCCCGCCCTCCTCTTTTCTTACACTCCCAGGCCTCACCCACCTCCACCGCTCCGGGGACACTCAGTATCACCCATCACTTCAACAGGCTTAGGCTTTCCTTAAAGACTGGAAGAGCCCCTGGTTTCAGTCACCTCCTCATCCCTTGGGCTTCCTGCTCCAAATGAATCCCTCTGGCCAAAGACACAAGAGAGCAAGGCTACCTGCTTGAAAGGGGGAGAACAGGACAGCTAGAGGAAGAAGAAACCTAGATGAATAATACTTCAATACATTGTCGTTATGGAAGTATTTCATGTGCTTGTTTTGGGGGTGATTGCTATTTAAACAAGTGATAGCAAGAAAAAATAGCATTTACTTTTAGTTTATTCATGATTTTATTTAACAAGCATGAGAGCTCAATTGATAAAGAATCCGCCTGCAATGCAGGAGACCCCGGTTTGATCCCTGGGTTGGGAAGATCCCCTGGAGAAGGGAAAGGCTACCCATTCCAGTATCCTGGCCTGGAGAATTTCATGGACTGTATAGTCCGAGGGGTTGCAAAGAGTCGGACATGACTGAGCAACTTTCACTTTCACTATGCAGCAAGTGTCATATCAGGTACTGCTGAGAGCTATTTACAAAATACTCATTTAGTTCCCACCACAACCTTATGAGGTGGGTCCTATCACTGTCCCCATTTTACAGGAAAACACTGAGACACAGAAATTAAGTAACTTGCTCAGGGTCACACAGCCATCAATATAATGTAAGAAGCAGAGCCAGGATTTGAACCCAGGCAGTTTGTCTTTAGACATTTGAGTCCTCATTCCATGGTAATTACTGACAGTTCCTCTTGAGAACTGAATGTTTTAAATGTAACTTACTTTTACAAACAGGAACTCATTTTCCTTTAGGTGGACCTTTAGGATCTCTCTTAATGATGTTGCCTTTGTTCTCTAAATCGATCTTGCTAGGACTAAAACACTTAATCACCTTGAAAATAACCTCTTTCACCTTTTCGGAACACAGCTTTCCAGGAGAGCTTTCTCCCCGATATCATCAGAGCCATTATTTTTCTTATTTAGTATTTGTCAAATGGTTGCAATTTGATAGGTGAAGGACTCAAGGTTGAGATGGCCCTATCAGAAAATAAATAACAGAATTGGTTTCACAACCACTGACACCATTCTTCAATTTGCTGGTGAGTCAGAATTTTTTTTGAAATGTATGTTAAGGACTGTAGAAATAGAAGGTATGGTTCTCTGTCTTTTCCACCCATGAGAAACCTGAAAAGAGTAACATTCCCAGCAGAAATGATCCCGACAGAACAGTAAGAACTCCAAGCCAGTCTTTGTCAAACAGGTGGGATGGAGATGCAACCCCAGAGAGAAGAATAATGACTCATCTTTGGTTTCAGGTACTCCTGGTCACCAGACCTTTTAGAGCAGGAAGTTAAACAACACATCCTGCTAAGAAGCATCAGCTTCATTTTCCAATTCTATTAGCTGTTCCTTGATTCTTCTCTTGCGGTCAAGGTCATATCAACTTCAGCACTTGGTTCTCTGTTAACTGACAGCTAAGTCTGCGTGCCCAATGCCCTATTACCTTTAACCCTGGAACTGCAGGTCTGGACGGGGCCACCAAAGGCCCATCTGTGTGGCTGATGTTCAATTTGTGGCTGGACTCATTTTTGCTGTGATATTTTGAGATACCAATATTTCATTTTCTTTTTTCTTCTTGGCTTTGCCACGCGCAGCTTGTCAGATCTTAGTTCCTGGATCAGGGATGGAAACCAGGCCCTCATGCAGTGAAAGCATGGAGTCCCAACCATTGGACCACCCGGGTATCCCCCCAATTCTTTTCATATATTTTGAGACTTTACTGTTAACTCCCACAAGACAGTTTTTTAAATTTTGATTAGATGCAAATTCCTCGAGGGCAGATTTTCGGAATTATCTTTGTAATCCCAGGACTTGGCCAAGAGAGATCAGCACAGAGTTCAACAAAGGTGTGCTGCAGGAAAGAAAGCAGCCAGGCTTCCTCTGTGACAACACTGTGGTGGGTTTCCTTTTTTCTATAAATATTTTCCCCTTAGGTGAGAATATAAGATAAGCACCATTTCAAGTCCTACTCTTTTTTTCAGTTAACATGATACAGGCCTTTTCCAGTATGCTATAGTCTGAATGTTTGTGTCCCTCCCCCCAAAATAAGTATGTTGAAAATCTATGCCCCAAATGATGACAGCAGGGAGTGTGTCCTTTGGGAGGTGATTAGGCCCCAAAGGTAAAGCCTTCATGAATGGGCTCAGTGCTCTTACATATGAGGGCCCAAAGAGCTATCTTGCCCCCTCTGCCACCCATGCTGGCACCCTGATCTCAGGCTTCCAGCCTCTAGAACTGTGAGAATTAAATTTCCGTTGTCTGTAAGCTATTTAGTCTCTGGTATTTTGTTCTAACAGCCCACAGGGACTAAGACACAGTTGCCACAAATTCGTCTCATTTTGGGTATATGTGGTATATATGGTTGATTAATATTCCACTTATGAATGTACCAAAATTTTCCAAGTCATTCTTTTGGTATCAGCATTTGGATTATTTCCTCTTATTAACTACTGTAAATAAAGCTATGGCCGGCTCTTTCATCTGCGTTTTGGCTTAGTTTCTTAGGATTCCCTGAAGCTGGAATTACTAGGTTAAAGGGTATAAACAGTTTTTTACTAATTTGATAGTCTAAAACACGTCATCCTGTGGTTTTACTCTGTATTTCTTTCCTGGCTAATGGTGCCAAACATTTTTCTTTATCTTTGTTTACTTGTTATATTTCCTCATTTGTGAACAGCCTATTCAAGTCCTTTGTCCATTTATCTGTTGGGGTCTTAGTATTTTTTTTTTTTTTTTATCAATTTGCATGAGTTTTTTTCCATTATAAAGATTCTAATACTTGTTATATTTACTAAGAGGTTTCCTTCTTCCTTTGGGCTGTTTTAATTTACAGTGTTTTTGTTGATAGAGACATTTACCAATTTTTTATAATTTAATGAGTGTTTTCCCTCATGCTGTTATTGTTTCTAACATTGAAATTCTTGAAAGAGAGGGTCACACCAGTGGGACCCCATGGGTCCCAATGGGTCTCTTCCTAAATTTCACTCTTTCCAAAATTCACCATCATCCAGCTGTTGACTCCAGGATGCTTTGCAAACTGCCTTTGCTAATGTCATCAGTGACCTTCTACCACCTTTCAAGTCCTGTGGCCCGCCCCCCCACCCCAGACCCCCTGGAGGCATCTGGAAGGTGGAGAGCACCACTTTCTGTGGCCGCCAGCGTGAAGCCTGCTGCCTACCTCCCCAGAACCTCCCTGGGTTCTCATTAGATTCTCCTTCTCATTCCCCTTTACCAGATCCTCCTCATTCTCCCATGTCCAAAAGTTCTGAGGGATGTCTTGTCCATTGAGACATATTCACCAGGTGAGCAATCTCATCTGGTCCCGCGGCTTCAAATGCCAACTTGATGCTGATGTCTCTCAAATTTCTATTGCCAACCTGGACCTCACCCCTGAACTCCATACTCCAACTTCCTCTGCAACCATCTCCACTTGGATATCTAACGGGCACGTCAAACTTCACATGACTGCAAGTAGATCCGTGGTTTACTCTCCTCTGATCACATTCCAGCAAATGGCAAGCCCAGCCTCAGAGGTGCTCGCACTGGAAGCCCGAGTTGTCTTTGACTCCTCTCTGCCATACCCTAAATCCGGTCTATCCACAAGCTTTATTAAACCCGTCTGGCATCCAATCACTCCTGCCCACTTCCACCCAACCCGAGACGCCATCATCTCCCACCTGAGCTCCTGCTGTAGAATCCCAGCTTTCACTCTTGGCCCTTGTATCATCTGTTTCACACACCACACAGCCTTTAAAAAGTAAGGCGGATCAAAAAAATAAATAAATAAAATAAAAATTAAAAAAAGTAAGGTGGATCATATCACACCACCACTCAGAACCTTCCAGTGAAGATTTTACTGTGTCCCGTATGTCCGTCCATAATCCGTCTCCCACCCTGCCTCTCTCTCCTTGCTTGCTCACTCAGCTCCAGCCATTTTGGTTCTGTGATTCCTTAAAGATGCCAAGCACCCTCCCGCCTTAGGGAGTTTGCTCCTGCCCTCGGCTCCGCCTGAAACGCTCTTCCACAGACATCCATGGCTCCCTGCCTGGGCTGCTTTAGACACTACTCAAGAGTCATCTCATGAGGGACACCTTCCTTCACTCTGCTTTATTTTTCTCCTTCATTACACTTGTTGTCACTTACATAGGATATACTGTGTCTGCTGTCCGTTTCCACTAACTAGAATACAGCCCTGGGGTAGAGAGCCTCAAAGTGGTTCTCCATGACCCCCACTTTCCAGTATTCATGCCCTGAGGTAATACCCTCCCCTTAAGTGTAAGCTTGACCTAACGACTTATTTCAAAACATGGAACCTGGAAAAGGGGATGGGAGGTCACTTTCAAGATTAGGTTACAGAAACCACTAATTATCATACCTCCCCTCACCTCAACCCTCAGCCCAGAGGACAGGCCCACATTGCCAGGAACTGATGTCTCTGGCCCACAGTCAGGGATGACCTGAGGCTGACAGCACACAGATGAGCAGGAAACAGGTCCCCCCAGCAGCCCCAGCTGATATTTTAATTACAGCCTTAGGAAAGTCCCCCAGTCAGGCCATGGCCAAATTTCTGACCCATAGAAACTGGGAAATAACAAATGTTAGCTGTCTTATGACACTCAGTTTTGGAATATGTCACACAGCAATAGATGACTCAAACAAGATCCAGTGGGGCCAGAATCCATCTGCTTGATTGACATTATCCCCAACATCTAGAAAAGTGCATACCGCATTACCCAGCAATATTTCTGAGTGAATGAATGAATTTCAGGACTCATGCTAAAAAGATGGCCTGTCTTGTTCTGGACAATGTGGCGTGCATGTGTGAGTCTGGAACTATTTCAGCCATTTTACCACCCTTTGTGAAGCCAACTAGGAGGCAAGGCCAATGAAGAGGGGGCAGAGCCAGGAAAATACGCAAAACCAGAGCCCCAACCAACATTCGAGCTCTACTCTACATTTTTTTCGTTATCTGAGAAAAGTTTAAGCTAGCTTGGGCTGAGTTCTCAATAACTTGAAACTAAAAGCATCCTATTACATTTTTTTATGGCGTCATTCTCTCCCATGCCCCCAAATGTTCTTTATCTTCTTCTTTCCTCTGTCTACCTCATTATAGCAGAGATTACAGTTGTCTACCCAGTTTCCATTCTCCCTTCTTCTCAACCAAAAGAACCACAATTTAGGACTTTCCTGGTGGTCCATTGGTTAAGAATCCACCTGCCAGTTCAGGGTTTGATTCCTGGCCCCGGAACTAAGATACCACATACCATGGAGCAATTAAGTCCATGCGTCATGGCTACTGAGCCTACGCTCTGGAGCCCGAGAGTCACAACTACGGAAGGCCGCACACCACAGATCCCGTGCTCTGCAACAAAAGAAACTGCAGAAATAAGAAGCCTGAGCACCGCAACTAGAGAAAACCTGCTTGCAACAATGAAGACCCAGCACAGCCAAAAGGGAAAAACAATTTTAAGAAGAACCACAATTTAGTTGGAGCAGTAAGAGGCCTAGCTAAATAACTGCATCACCTAGCCTTCCTTGAAGCTAGGTCAAGTGACTAAATTCTGGCCAATGTAAGCAGAAATTATGGAGTAGGTCTCCTAGAAAGACTTTCTTAAAAGCAGACTCATTTGGCAGGAAGATATACTTTTCTCTTGGCCTCTTCTGTTTTCCCTCTGCCTGAAATGGGATAGTGGGACCTAAAGTGGCCGTTTTGTGATTGAGGTAAATTTGAGAAGGAAATGCACACATCAAATATGGCGAAAAGAAAAACGAGTGCCTGACTCGCTAATGAAGCCAACATACAGAGAGCCCCATCAGAACTTCTGTTATGAGAAAATTAAAATCTGTTGTCTGTAGTGGAGCTGATGTAACCCTTAATTGTGAACTTCCCCAGGGTCTGTCCTTGTCTTCTCTTTTTGTGCCACACACTTCTCCCAGCTGGTCTCATCTGCTCCCACTGTTTCAGGAACCATCTACATCATAAAGACTCCCAAAATGATGCCTGCACCTTCTGCCTATCTCCAAAGCTCCCAAGGGACTCAGATATCCCCACTGGGGGGCACTTAGAAGCAGGTGGGGACAGCATGGATTCTGCAGTCAGGCAGGTGTCATTTCCAGCCCTGACTCTGTTACTCTCCAAGCAAGCTTGGGGGAACAGCAGCACCTCTAAGCCTTAGCCTTCTCACCTGTGAAATGAACATAATACCACTACTTTCATAAGTAGGTTTTTATGACAAAAATATACAGAAACAATGCCTGGCATAAAACCAGTGCTAAAAATGTTTAGTTACCTCCTCCCCGTCACCCTTCCCATCCTCCCCTCTGCCTTCTGTCCTCTCACCATCAGGTAAATGGCTTTACTCTGTCTTCAAAGCTAGAAACCTTGGACTCTCCTTCAACTTCTCTGTTATTCCCCATTATTCCATCAAAGCCCACCAGTGACCAGATTCTGCTGCTTTTATCCCAGAACCGTGGCTGCACTTTTCTGTCTCCCTGGTTTAAACTCTCACTCGCCCTTGTCTGGCTTATTCCTGTGGCCAAGCACAGGCTCTCCACAACTTATCTTCCATCAGAGCTGCCCCTTTAAAACAAACAAGAAAAAAAGATCTTGGTGGTGCAGGGGACACAGGTTTGATCCCTGATTGGGGAAATTTCACATGCTGTGGGCATGATAAAACAAAAACAAAAAGTTTTGGGCCAACACAGCATATTGACCTTCCCTGAATTCTGATGCCTACAAAATAAAATCCAAATTCTACAAACGGTCCTCTAAGGTGTCCCCTCTCCCTTCCCAGGTATTCACCATTCTCCAGACATCTCAGGCTTTCCCTGACTCTGTCACTACACCTCCTGGGATGTGTGTGTGCAGTCCATTAAACCACAGCATCACCATTAATATGTGGCCCAATAATTGAAAACTTAAACTTTTCTCCCTGCATTTCCACTTTTGCCCTCACCCATTCTAAAAGGGTCTGCTCCAGTCTCAGGGGAACAGGGTTGGATTGTATACACTTCCCTTCCTGGCTCATCTTTCCCCAGCCCTAAGTCAGCTGAGCTGAATGGGGTGGGGGTGGGGAGGGTACATCCCTAGTGGAAACTGACCAGAGGGAGATATTTCCCCCAAACCAAGAAGAGATGGCTGGGCCTGGGGAGAGGAAAGAGGGGCTTCTGGGGCCTGCCAGCAGCAGGGACCTGAGCCCTGCTTTCTAGAAGCACTGGAGGATGTACTGGGCAGTTGGTGGAAATAGTCATGATATCTCAGGGCGATGGGGTCCTGCAGCCAGGGTTCGTGTGTCACAGAGACTGCAGCAAAGGGGGATGTAGGGCCCTGCTGGCTGAGTAACAGACCGGGATTTCAGCAGAGCCTGGGGTGCAGGGGGAAGCCACAGGAAAGACTAAGATTGAATTTCCTGCAAGCCTAACAGGATGGGGGCTGAGAGTGAAAATGAAGTTGAATGATAAGAAATCATGAAATGGGGTGTTTGGTGCCCTGAGTTTCTTACCTGCTTGAGAAGCAAATGTCTGCCCATCTTATTGGGTTCCTGCCCTGCCCTTGCCCATGTGCCCTCTGATCTCTTGCTCTGCTCTTTCAGCCCCAGATTTCTGGCTCCCTGAACCGCAACAGGGAGTTCCTGCCAATCCTGATAACTTCACTCCTGGTTCATTGGACTTTGAGTTCCCTGCATAGCTGTGGACTCCGCAGGCAGTTTGTCCCAGTATATCCGCAGCTGGGCCAGCCTCTGGCCTCCGAGGGTAAGGGTGAGAAGCAACACAGTGCATAGAGCTTTTCTTTCCTCCCTCTTCTCTGACAATTTTATTTCTCTTTCAGGACTTTGCTAAAATGTCACTTCCTAGGCACTTTCGCTGACCTCCCTAGGAAACATTCTTTGTCTGGGTTTCCAAAACATTTTGCTTCTATCTTTGTGCTTGTCATATGTTTTTGTTTTTTAAACTTTTCGGGGTATAGTTGCTTTACAGTGTTGTGTTAATTTCTGCTGTACAATGAAATGAAAGTATATATACACATATATGTTTACATACACATATATATCCCCTCCCTCTTGGACCTCCCTCCCACGTCTACCTCCCATCCCACCCCTTTGGCAGCGAACTGAGTGCCCTGTGGTATTCAGCAGGTTCCAACTAGTTAGCTGTCTTACACATGGTAGTGTAGGTATGTCAGCCCCAATCCCCCAATTCATCCCACCTTCCCCTTCCCCTCTGCATGTCTACATGTGTGTTGTCTATACCTTCATCTTCATTCCTGTCCTCGCATATGGGTTCATCTGTACCATTTTTCTAGATGCCACACATATGCGTTAACATGTAATGTTTGTTTTTCTCTTTTTGACTTACTTCGTTCTGTATGACAGACTCTAGATTCATCCACATCTTTACAAATGACCCAACATGGTTCCTTTTCATGGCTGAGTAATACTCACATGTGTTATTACTTGTGTATTTACATGGTGGCGTTTTCAACAGGAACCATGTCTCATTCACCTGGCACAATGTCAGCTACAGAATAGGGCCTCACAAATGCTTGTTAAGTGCCATTTCTCATGCAGTGCCCCAGATTCTCACTCACCCTTCTATCCTTCTTTCTCTGTATTGAGTAGGTATGCTTTTGATTACAAGTAACAGAGAACCTGACTACAGTGGCTTAAACAGAGATTTGTTTTTCTCACTTGAAGAGAAATCTGGAGATAAGCAACCGAGGGCTGTCAGAGACCTAGCCTCTTCCTATCTTCCTGTCCTTCCAGTTTCAGTGTGTTGTTCATAAATGCTGTTGTACCTCCAAGCACTCCATATAAGTTCTAAACAAGAAGTAGGAAGGGTGAAAGGCCAAGTATGTCCCTTTGCATTAGGAAAGCACAGGTTTTCCTCACATCTCATTGGCCAGAATATGTCACATGACCACCCCTAGCTGCAAGGGAAGCTAGAAGAGGAAGGCAGGGGAGAAAGTGGAGGAGCTTGGATGTGAATAACATTCTTGGCTCTCAGCCCAGACCTACTGAATCAGACATGCTGGGGGTGGAGCTCACAATCTTTGTTGTATCAAGACCCCTCAACAATTCTGATTCAGCTGAAGTTGGAGAACCACAGTCATATATGATGGCCAGCGTTCTGGAAGGGGAAAAATCCTAGACTAGAATTCAGATCACCCATTTCTTACTATAACTTTTGTTGCTGACCAGCCAGGAAACCTTGGTTTTCTGACCATTGAGTTGTGGTGAGGATCAACTTAAACAGTGTAGATGGAAACATCTTGAGAGCTGTAAGTCATGGACAGTTATACTGATTTTGAAATTATAAATTTCTTAGTTCACAGTTTATGTAGCTGACACATTCAGCAGATTGCAAATGCTTGGGAAAAGCAAAACTACCCATAAAAGGCATAAAAAGATCGAAAAGTTATGACAGTAAGGGACAAAAATAGAAATTGAAACCACAGACGTTCAAAATACACTGTTATCAAAAACAAATGTTTGCAGCAGTCCCAGTGGTTGCTGCTACAGGTGGTTTCCATGAGAGGAAGGAGGACATACGTAGTTTCAAAACAAATACTTTGGAGGATAATGAAATGGAGCATTTAGGGGAAAGGGTTGGTAAGAAGATGTGGAACAAATGTAAGGGATTTGGTGTCCTGCCGTTTGGATTAAACATACTGAGACCTCATTGTCTGAGTTCCAAGTAGAGTGTCCATGCCTCCCTGTAGTAAAACCTGCTCACTCAATCTATTTATTCCACAACAGTCTCTCATGTAACAGACTCTGAGTGGTCTTTACCAGTGAACCTGGCCAGTTCATCAGCTGCTCACTAGGCACCAGGGAAGTCACAGTCAGATCTACATTTGCCTTCAGATACCGTTCTCAGGGTAGGAACTGGCCATGATTAAAATAGCAGAGGTATACCAACACTGTGTGTGTGTCACACTGGGGGTGTGACCTGTCTGCTCAGGTGAAAACCACAGTGTCAGGAAGGAAGTGCTGACAACTCTGTGAATACAGTAAAAATCAGTGAATGTACAATTTAAATGACGGAAATTTATGACAGTTGAACTATATCTCAATAAAGCAGTTTAAAAAAAAAGAATGAAGTGTTTTCACTCAGAGACCCCGTGACATGGAGGGTATGAGCAGCTTAGAGACTGTGTGTCCATGTGTCAGTTAACTTTGTACAAAATGTGAAGCCAAGGTTTACTTACTGATTGATTTGTTTAACATCTGGACTCCAACACACACATGCTGTGATAAGAGAGCTTGTAAAAGCAAAATCACAAAGCCACCCATTCCTTGGGCTTATGAAAGAGGATAGCAATCTGCATGTGAAAAGCTGATGTTGTAACTGGCTGAAACTGGTGGTGACCTGAAGCCCAGTTCAATTCAAATAAATAGGCCAGTTCTGGGTCACAGATTCCAAATATTCAACCACGGTGAAACTGGACTTTCTGGGGGTGTTTCAGCTCATTGATCAGTCAGACAGAGCCTCACCTACTTCTCCTCCTTCCCCTTCTGTGGACCCAAGACCACTCAGCCAACCCCTGAGTGCAGGGCTAGTAGGTAGCTGGGACAGCTGTAAGTCCATGCATGCTCATGTTTACTCCATCATGATCCTCTGCTCCTTTCCTGGGGAATTCCTACAGTTATTGCTGGTATTGAAATGTAGCTGGCGAGACCATGAGTCTCTGGGTCAAGTGCAAGCCCCACCACTCACAAGTTAGTGACCTGGGTAAGTCAGTTCACACCTCTTGATCCCATCCCCTCTCAGAGCTTTGAGGACTTTGTACTGACCCACTCTCTCCCTCACAGTGGTCTCAGCTTCTCTGTCGTGCCTTTCTCACCAGCAGTACCAGTGGTTGGAACTTCTCCCAGAGTAAAAATCCAAAATAAAGACAAAACCTCCCTGTCTCCCTTGTCACCTCCAGTGCAGCCCTTTGCTCTCCTTCACAGCAAAATTCCTGAAAAGGAATTGCTTAGTGATAAGTGCCCCCTTGCCCTGAAATCCATATGCTGAAGCCATAAACCCTAGCACCTCAGAATGTGACTACATTCGTAAAAGGGCCTTTCAAGAGGTGATTAAACGGAGGCAGTCTGAGTGGGCCTCCGTCCAATATGACTGGTGTCCTCACCAGAAGAGAATATTAGGACACAACACAGAGGGAAGGCCACCACCTGCAAGTCGGGGTGAGAGACCTCAGAAAAAAATCAACCCTGCCTGCCTATACCTTGATCTTGGACTTCCAAGTCTCAAGAACTGTGAGGAAATAAATGTCTAGTGTTTAAGCCACCCAGTGTGTGGCACTTTGTTATGAGCCCTAGCAAATTAATACACTTAGACGTTCTGCCTCTGCTTTCTCCTCTCCTAGTCTCTCTCCGGATTTTCCGTCCTCTTGTGAACCTAGTCCAGTCAGCATTCCGTAGCCACCAACCAATCCGCCAGACCTGCTCACCAGACATTACCGCTGGCGGCCATCTTGCTGGATCCAGACGCCACAACACCGTCCTCATCAGACTCGGCTTCTGGGCAGTTTCTTTCCTTCCGAAGGCACTTTCAGCCCTCGTATTCCAGGTTATTTCACTCTTAAGTTTTCATTCACCCCATCGGCTGCTCCTTCTCAGTCTTCTCGGCTGAATATTCCTTCTTTCTGTCTTCTAAAAGTGAGAGCCCCTGGCCAGGCCTCAGCCCTCTTCTCGGTCTATAATCTTTCCCTCGGTCATTCCATTCAGTTCTTTGGCTTGAAGTATTAATAAAAAGCTGATAAGTCATACATCTGCATGAGCAATCTCTACCTACTTGTTCCTTGAGCTCCAGGCTCAATATTCAATTGCCTGGAACATTTTCCCTGAATATCCAAAGAGCATTTCGGATTCAAGGTGTCTGAAAATCCAGGCTTTAACTTCTCACCATATTTAGAATGAAATCGAGATTTCTCATTCCTGCTTGCAAGTTTCCTCGTTACTCTTTAGACAGCATCTTCTTCCACAGTCCCTTCCCTCACCACACTCCCTGCACTCTGCTGGCCCTCTATGCACACCTGGGGTGGTCTTTACACTTACTGTTCCTTCTGCCTGTACTCTTGAGTCACTGCCTGGAGCATCACAAGGCCTATTTGGTCCTTTGCATCACTCAGGGCTTGACTCAAAATTCACCTTCACCAGAGCCTTTTTTTGACCCATTGTCTCAGTATCACTCTCCTGAAGGTTGCAGAATTCAGTACATTCAGGTTACACTAATAACATTTTAATAAGCTCCTACTATAGTGCTAAGCATTATATTAAATGCTTTATATGCATGATCTCATTTACTTATCAGAACCACCTAATGAGACATTCTTGTCATCCTTACTTTGCAGGTGAGGAAACCAAGGCTAAGAGTGGTTAAACCCAAGGTCAAACAGTTTGCACTAAGGTCTGATTCCAGACCTGGTGCTCTTAACCATGAAGCTCAACTGCTTCTCACTTTAAACACTATTCCTGATTATGGACAATATGGCTTCCAGGAATTTACTTTCCAGGATTAATTCGTTTCCACTGCACTTGTGTTTGAGCTGGTAAAGTAACTCTGCTGTATCAGTGTTTGCCAGGGAGGGGCTTATTTTCCAAACTCTGGTTTTAAACAATCAGAAAATACAAAATGCAGGTTTCATGGGGACAAAGTCAAACATGGGTCCAGACCACCTCTGTGGTTCTTGCTTATAGACTTATTAAAGAAGATAAGGGTATTTTCCTCATCTTTCTTGTTTGGAGGTAGGCTCAAGTTCTCAGAAGCTATTAACACTTTTAAACTTTAGTTTTTTTCTCTTAAAAAACATCCTATTTCCACAAGGTGATTAGAAATAAAATCCTTAAAATAAAACTCTTAGATAAACATCAGTGTTCTGGTGAGAACAAACATTTGTCAAATACCTATATGTCCCAAGCACTTTTCTGCTATCACTGTCTAAGTAGGTATTATTTCCCATCTTTTACAATTAAGGAAACTGAGGCACCAGAAGATAAATGATCCACTATAGCACAGGAACTCTGCAATTCCTATCCCTTCCTTCTTTCCCAGATAGTACATGCTGCAAAGTGGTTTTGCCTTCCCAACATGATACTGAATTGACTCCCTGAAGCCATTGTTCTTGGGACTCTGAAATTTAGTCCCAGGACATAATGATAATCACAAAAGCCACTTCTCAGGGACCTATATGCCTTTGTGGCCAAAACCCAAAGACTAACAGAGGAATTTCAAGATCCGGGCCAGTCCTTTTGAACGCGTGGACTTACGGGGTCTATTCAGGTAACTGTCAGATACCAGGTCCTGCCAAATTCTCAGTGACACTGTTTGGTACGAGAGCAGCGCTATTCCATGAGCACGAGGACCCTTGTGCTTCCGACCTTTGCGCTGGCTCTCCTGGCTGCCTGGGCTGCCTCTTCACCTCATGTCGTTCTGTCCTCAGAGAATTCCATCTGATCATCCTATCTCCCCACCAGTTCAGTTCAGTTCAGTCACTCAGTCATGTCCGACTCTTTGTGACCCCATGGACTGCAGCACCCCAAGCCTCCCTGTCCATCACCAACTTCCAGAGTTTACTCAGACTCGTGTCCATCGAGTCGGTGATGCCATCCAGCCTTCTCATCCTCTGTCGTCCCCTTCTCCTCTCACCTTCAATCTTTCCCAGCATCAGGGTCTTTTCAAATGAGTCAGTTCGTGTCAGGTGGCCAAAGGATTGGAGTTTCAGCTTCAACATCAGTCCCTCCAAGGAATATTCAGGACTGATTTCCTTTAGGATTGACTGGTTGGATCTCCTTGCAATCCAAAGGACTCTCAAGAGTCTTCTCCAACACCACAGTTCAAAAGTATCAATTCTTTGGCACTCAGCATTCTTTATGGTCCAACTTTCACATCCATACATGACCACTGGAAAAACCATAGCTTTGATTATACGGACCTTTGTTGGCAAATTTATTCTCTGCTTTTTATTTATTATTATTTTTTTTTAACCCTCCTCCAGCTTTCCTACTTTTATTAATGGTGCTCCATACAGATTGGAAACTTCAGCCACCTCTGTCAATCATATATTCAAATGATCCTAAGCCTAATCTAGTCTCCCCAATTACACAGCTACCCTTCTAGTTCACTTTCTTACAATCCCCTTATTGGGGAACTTCTCTGAAAATATCTCCTAGTCTCTTCTGCCTCTTATTCCTTCAAACTATCCTGCACCAACCTGCTAAAATAAGCTTTCTAAAAAATCATTATTGTTACACCGATCCTCTGCTAAAATCCATTAAGTCTAACAGCTAAGTGTGAATCAAACTTACTTTGCCTAATAAGCCACTCTTTTACCCTACTCTTCCCATTTCCTACAGTTCCTGTAAAAAAAAAAAAATATATATATATATATATATATATTTCATCTAGAGATGAAACTGACTAGGTGTTTGGGGCACTATTTGGGGGAAAGGCAGCGGAAGGATTTGGGATACAGACCCTCCCCTTGGAGAGCTGACACAGGCGCTGAGTAAATAAAATCAACGAGGAGCTGATGATGAGGAGCCGAAACGCTGGGGAGCCAGAAACACAGGCGCCCGGCGCCCGGCTGTACGCGGTGGCTCTGTGACTGTAGGCCGGCCACTAGCCCGCGGGCCTGGAACAGATCTAAGACAAGGTGACCTTCCAGGAATGAGAGCGGGATGGGGGCGGGGAGGGGCGCGTCCCAGGGTGCCGAACCGAGGAACCCTGCGGTGACTTCGCCGGACCCAAGCTTACACGTTGCGCAAAAGTCTCTCCTGGCGCTTCAACATTTCCCGTAGCTCCGCCAAACTCCGCTGCCCCAAGTCCTCGGGAGTTTGGGGCTCGAAGCCGCGGGGCAGCGAGGACATTCTGCGCGGGCTGAGGCTGGCTAGGCGGTGGGCACTCGGCGTCCTCGGCAGCCCCCGCAGCTGGCGCCAGATCCGCGGCCAGCGGGGACTCCGGCGAACGAGCGGGAGTCCTATTCTCTGCTTTTTAATAAGCTGTCTAGACTGGTCATAACTTTTCTTCCAAGGAGTAAGCGTCTTAATTTCATGGCTGTAGCCACCATCTGCAGTGATTTTGTAGCCCCCCCAAAATAAAGTCTGCCACTGTTTCCACTGTTTCCCCATCTATTTGCCATGAAGTGATGGGACCAGATGCCATGATCTTAGTTTTCTGAATGTTAAGCTTTAAGCCAACTTTTTCACTCTTTTCTTTTACTTTCATTAAGAGGCTCTTTAGTTCTTCACTCTCTGCCATAAGGGTGGTGTCATCTGCATATCTGAGGTTATTGCTATTTCTCCCAGCAATCTTGATTCCAGCTTGTGCTTCATCCAGCTCAGTGTTTCTCATGATGTACCCTGCATACAAGTTAAATAAGCAGGGTGACAATATACAGCCTTGACATACTGCTTTCCCGATTTGGAAGCAGTCTGTTGTTCCATGTCCAGTTCTAACTGTTGCTTCCTGACCTGCATACACATTTCTCAGGAGACAGGTAAGGTGGTCTGGTATTCCCATCTCTTGAAGAATTTTCCACAGTTTGTTGTGATCCACACAGTCAAAGGCTTTGGCATAGTCAATAAAGCAAAAGTAGATGTTTTTCTGGAACTCTCTTGCTTTTTTGATGATCCAATGGATGTTGGCAATTTGATCGTTTCTAAATCCTCTGCCTTTTCTAAATCCAGCTTGAACATCTGAAAGTTCATGGTTCACGTACTATAGAAACCTGGCTTCGGAATTTTGAGCATTACTTTGCTAGTGTGTGAGATAAGTGCAATCGTGCAGTAGTCTGAGCATTCTTTAGCATTGCCTTCCTTTAGGATTGGAATGAAAACTGACCTTATCCAGTCCTGTGACCACTGCTGAGTTTTCCAAATTTGCTGGCATATCGAGTATAGCACTTTCACAGCATCATCTTTTAGGATTTGAAAGAGTTCAACTGGAATTCACCTAGCTAGCTTTGTTCACCTCCACTAGCTTTGTTCGTAGTGATGCTTCCTAAGGCCCACCTGACTTCGCACTCCAGGATGTCTGGCTCTAGGTGAGTGATCACACCATCGTGATTATCTGGGTCATGAAAATCTTTTTTGTATAGTTCTTCTGTGTATTCTTGCCACCTCTTCTTAATATCTTCTGCTTCTGTTAGGTCCCTACCATTTCTGTCCTTTATTGTGGCCATCTTTGCATGAAAATTTCCCTTGGTATCTCTAGTCTACTTGAAGCTATCTCTAGTCTTTCTCATTCTATTGTTTTCCTCTATTTCTTTGCATTGATCACTGAGGAAGGCTTTCTTATCTCTCCTTGCTCTTCTTTGGAACTCTCCATTCAAATGGGTATATCTTTCCTTTTCTCCTTTCCCTTTTGCTTCTCTTCTTTTCATGGCTGTTTGTAAGGCCTTCCCACCAATGTCTGTCTCATCCTGAATCCAGCTTTGTCTTCCTTCACAGCACCCATTACATTCCACACTTATCTGCTCCACTAGAGGGTGGCTTCCTGAGGGCTCAGACTGTTTTGTTCACTGTGGTTATCTCCAGTGCTTAGCATAGAGTAGGTGCTCATTAAATAATTACTGAATGAATGAATGGGTGCTGTAAACACAGCAGGCCTTAAGAAATGAGTGGGTGACGTTCAGTCTTTACAGGCTATATTATTCATATCCTCCTTCTGTCTGAGTTTCAAAGGGAGGGGCATGATGACTCCTACCAGAGGAGTACACAGGGAAAGAGGCCCCCAAGAATAGAAATAAAAAACCCTCCTGCCTCTGATTTCATGGCCAAAGCCTTGAAAAACCTGAACACAAATTAACCTTGCAGAATGTAATGGATATTTAAGGTAGTTAATTCCAGCAAAAAGAATAACCCAGTAAACAAGTTTTCCTCAAACAGGCAGACTGGCAGGCAGAGTGCAGCTTACATAAGGAGCAATCACATTGTCTATGTCACCCTCTTGGAGAAAGGCGGCAAGACACGTTCTGCTCAAGCTGTCCCCATAACCGAGTGATTCATGGTTACAGATCCCACCTGGAGCTGCCTCTGGCACATGTGGGCTGTTGGGCAATGACCCAGAAGTAGCCGTGAGAGTGAAGAGGTAGCTTCCGCACTAGGAGCAACAAAAGACCTTTGCTCACACTCCTCAGATAACAGCTGCCTTACTACTGGGACAGGTCATGTCTGCCCCTCCAGAGTGGGGGACGGGTGTTGTCTTCAGCTTCATGGTGCCCTGGTGTGTGTGCTGTGTATAGAGGGCTACTCTAGATCATGGATCTCGGTCACATCCATGGAGAGATGACTCTCTGCTCTGCTGTAAGGATACATTTTAACATAATTTTAAATAATTGGACACTTTTTGTGCATTCACCTAGAAACCAAAAAGTCTTTCAAGTGGGGACTTTACAGAAACTGGAGAAAGCACACTAGGTCTGGGGGATTGTCGCCAGTCACTCACAATCCACCCCGTGCCACCACAGCTCTTGGGGGCTCTGCTCCTCAAACACTGGCTGCTGAACAAGGTGGTCCCACCTCCCTTCTCCCTCCTGGAGCCTCAGCCAGAACACAGACCCTTTTCATTTTAAGGATTTTATTTTAATCATCATTCATTTTAAAAATGAATCTGCTGGAGTAACAGAGGTTCCAGAGTCTGAAAAGCTAGTACACAATGACTTTAGTATCATTCCTGACTTCTTCCTGAGATGATACCTGGCAGCCTAGTTGCCTGACTTTTTTTGTTTCTTTTCCAGAAAGTGGAGTTCACCAAACCTCTTGCTTCCTTCTGTTCCAGGTTTTCTGAAGACCAAGACAGACCCTTTCTTTCTCTTATGACAACAGATTTCACTGGAATTTCAAGTGATTGTTTCCCCAAAATGCACAAACAAACAAATCTTTCATCTTTCCCAGATACTTGACATCAAGCTGGACAGATAGTAGAAGGCTAGCAGACCCTGTGTTGATGGACAGATTGAAAATTACCTGGGCAGACTTCACTTTGGGAGTCTCCTCACTAAAGACTGAATGACTTGTTGCTTTGTTGTTCTGAGGTTGCCCTGAGCAGCCACCCTATGGGGTTCCCCATCTGCAGCTTGGTAGGAAACAGCATTCTTTAGCAGCCTTGACGCAACTGGCAGGGTAATGGCCGTAGCCTGCCTTTGTTAACAGGAGGCAGGGGCATTAGCTGTATTGTTTCTGGAAGTTGGCAGAAATGTGGCCCTGCCCTGTGGTCCTTCAAAACAAAACTTGAGTTTGAATTTCTTTTGTTGGGGTAGATAAGGCAGTGCATTGAGCTCCATGGAAAACAGACAGGAGGGCTCTGACAGATGGGGAAAGGGTCACCCCCACAGCAGGGGGTCAGCTTGGAAGTGGGTACTATGGCAACCCACTGAGAATTATCCTGTGAATTAAAGGAAGGTTGGATTCACTGGGTCTGCCCAGGCAGGGAACCTGGCTGGGTCTTTGTCAGCCAACAGACAAGAGGCTGGTTTGCAGCTGTGTGATTTGACAGTTTGGTTGTGTTCAGACAGCTCTGTGCTGTGGAGACGACATTACTCTGAGTCTCACTGCGAGTGTGTATGTAAACCAGCGGCACACCAAGGAGGGAGGCAATGGGAGCCACCCGTTCAGGCAACAAGCAGTGGATTTCTGTGTGTGTGAGTGGAGAGAACTTAAAAACAATAATAAAACTGATGAAAATTCTGTTTGCTTTTTATTATTTTCATGCTCTAGCAGTTCCAAACAAGGTACAGTGATAAAATACTCTTCCCTCATTGGGGCAGACTTCTCCTATGTCTCCTCCCCCCACCTTTGGTATAACACTGGGATAAACAAGCACCAGGTGGTACGATTATAAATCAGCAAGAGAGTAAACAGAGAGCAAATAACTCCTGAGATAAGATTAAAAAAAAAAAAAAAAAAAAAGAATTATCCCCCAAACTCTGCCTTGTGGAGTCTACAGAAGGTTGATCTGTATCCTAGGGGACTTTCTCTTGTTTAGCTTTGTCTTGGTTACCTATTGCTGCTTTTAAAACGACCCCAACATTTAGTGCCTTAGAACAACAATCATTTATTTGCTCATGATTCCACAGTTTTGGCAGGGCTCAGTGAGGATGGCTCATCTTTGTTCCATGTGGTATCTGCTGGCCTTGGACCTTCCTAGAGCGGTTTTTCACTCACAAGTCTGGTACCTCAGCTGAGACAGATTGAACAACTAGGGGCCAGTCAGTCATCTCTTTCCAGGTGGCCCCTCCACATAGCTTAGACTTCCTCACAGCATGGTGGGTTCTCCTTATGTGGCGGCTGGTGTTCCCCAGAATGCAAAGCAGAAACCATCAGGTTTGCTTAATGTCTGGTCTTGGAAGAACTCGAACACTATTTTTGCTACATTCTATAGGTCAAAGCAGTCACAGGGCCAGCCCCAATTCAAACGGAAAGAAAAATAGACTTCATGATGGAGATACTGTTGTGACCATCTTTGGAATCAGCATCTACCTCAGGTCTTTTTCTCTGTTGTAACAAGGTATTGTATGCTTCCACATTTTGCCTTTAATGATGATAAATCTTATCACACTGGAAAAAGGTAGGTCTCGCTGTGACCTTTTAAGAAATCAGACTCTTAGAATTACCATCATGCCTGGGTTCTGAATGACAAGACGGTCTCTTGGCAAATTCCTAAGAAGAAACGAGATTTGGGGGCATGTAATATTAGCAATGACAAGCAAGAGAAAATATGAGGATGAGCCTGATTTGCCAAAATCCAAGTTAATGCCTTGATCTACCTTCTGAGAAAAAAAGTCAAGTGGCCCCTGAATTTTGATTATTACTCCCGGGTGTCAGACAGTCCTGTGTCTTACACCCTTTAAAACTAGTATTGCTGGAAACAGACTGGCCACAGGATACCCCTGAGGGTCAGGAGGCCAGAGTCTTTCAGATCCTTCATGTATGACACACCTGTTCGGGGGTCTCTATACAAATTTCACCATGGATCAGAGAACTGCATCTCAGTCGAAACAAAATCCACCTGAGGGTGGAGATATGTCGAAATGACTACTTTGTCTTTGCCAAACAGTGTGAATCCGTCTATACCCCTACAGAGCTTTGGTTTGAAAAATATTTTCAAGCCCCCTAACATTCCACTCACTATAAATAACCGGGTGACCAGGTAGGCTTCTGGTAAACGCCCACGGTTTTGTGCTGTGTAAACACCAGAACAGAAGACTCGGCTCCCTGGGTCAGAGCAGAGCCTGGACCGGGCCCTGTCTCCTTGCCCCGGGTTCTCCTGTCTTCTGGAGCAGAGCCCCTCCAGGCTCCTGGCGTCTCTGCCTTCAAGGTCTGGTCTCATGGCCTCTTCTGCCTTGCCGGCTTGCATCCCGAGCCAATAGACGAGGTCAGTCAGCTCCCAGGGTCAGTGACCACAGCAAGGTGGGCGCCTGGCTCCTGGTCTTAAACAAGGAGGTTGGGTGGGCCTGTACCCACCGGACCCAGCCCTTCCTTCCCACGACGGCCAAGACGTGGTGGGGCTGCCTCACCGTCTTGGGCTCCCATCACTCTCGAGGCCCTTAGCTTTCCTCTCACAGCAACTCTGTGTCCCTGTGTGCCCCCGGACGCTCAGCCAAAGGGCAGCTGGGGTCAGGGTTCTTCCTCTCGGCGGCCAGGTCTGCTTGGTCCTCACCCTCCGGGGCGGGTTTCCGCGTTGGTTCGCCCTCGAACCAGCCCCAGCACCCCCGCCTTCCGCGGGCCCCTGTCTCCTCGCTCGCTGCGCGCCCGGGCGTTGTTGCCCGGGCTTGTTTCTAGCTCCGGAGCGTCGCCCGGCCCGGCCTCAGGTCACGTGCGTTAGTGACAGCCTCTCGCAGGGCGGCCCCGGGGCCCGCGCGTCGCCGATTGGTGGGGCCGGGCCTGGCCCCGCCCTGGGGCGGGGCGTCCGGGCGGGCGGGCCCGACGGGCGGGCGCAGCGGCGGATCAGCTGTTCCGAGGCTGCACAACAACAAAAGGAGCGGGACGCACCGGCGGCGGCCAGCGGCGCGGCCTCAGGAGGGCTGGAGCGGCCCCGCGCCCCCGCGCCCCGCTGTCCGGGTGCCGCAGCTACCTCAGCCGCCCGCGCGCGGGTCCCTGCCAGCTGCCTTTGCCGCCCGTCCGGCCGCGGGTCGGGCCCACGTAAGTGCGGGCGGGGCCGGCGTCCAGGGCCGCTCACTCCGGGTCGCCCCTCGGGCCGCGGTCGGTGCGCTCCCCCAACCCCGCTCTCCGCTCGCCGCCGCGGGCCGGCTGCCCACCGCCTCGGCGGCCCCGGAGGTGGGCGCGGGCGCGGGGCGGCGGTTGGGTGTTTGGTTTCTGCCTCCCCCCACCCCGAGCGCGGCCTGTTTTCTCGGGGCCGCCGCGGGACCGACCTCCTCTTCCCTCTCCTCCTCACTCGGCCTCCTGCCCTCCGCCGTTGGGCTGGGGCTGCCCGCCCGGGAGTGGGCGTCGGGGGCCCCGTGCCCCGGAGGGGCGAGCGCGGCCGCCGCCGCCGCCCCGGGGCGCAGCCCTCCGGGGCTTGCGGCTGCTCGGGCAGCCCTCCCGGCGCGCGGCGGCTCCGCTACCCCGCGACCAGCGCTCTCCCGCCCGTCGGTGGCAGGTTCCTTGACTCCTGCTTTGATCTTACCTATCACTGGTGGAGGTTGCACCTGTGGTAGGCACTTTATCTCCCATCGTAGTTAAAATCCTCATCATTTTAATCGTGCACGCTCATTGGGTGCTTAGCGTGTGCCACAAACTCGGTGAGGATTTTACATGCATTAACTCGATTCCCACAATAATCCTGTGAAGTTAGACTGTATTACAGATAGGAAACCTGAGGGCCCAGAGAGATGGACTTAACTTACTCAAGACCACACAGCCAGTTAGAAGGAAATGGTGTTTTAAGTTGAAGAGTTTTCTGTAGGGATTCTGTGTGTGTGTGTGTTTAATTGTATTTCCTAATTACATCTGCTCATTGTCTCCTGTGTTAATTCCAATTTCGAGGAGATTAAGGAGGAGGGCCTCTCCCCCTTTCCGTCACTGAGACAAGAACCCTTTCTGAGTACAAAGTAGTTTTGAGAAAGGGGAGTGGAAAGAGTCCCCTGGGGTTGTTGAACAGAGGAAATGAGGAGCCCCAAGATCTAGAAATCGCTTGGTAACTGAAACATCTTTTTCACTGCAGATGCAAAAAGCTGTAGGAAGCGTTTGCTTTTAAGGCACAGTCACTATAACCCTGAACTGGCAGCATAATTTTCGCAGGTTCCAGCCTGGAACCAGGACCTTGCTAATTTCTATGACTAAGGTCTGGTTTGTTTTTTTCTTTATCTTTTGTTCTTTTCTGTGAATGCTTCATCGATTGCTCATACTTCTCTTGGGAATGGTCCCACTTTCAAACCTCAGGGTTAACAGGCTCTGAATTACCCTTTATTGCTGTCTTTGTTCACTGTCATTCAAGGCTTCGGAGCCAACCTGGTGGATCCTGGGGAGAATAACCTCCTTGTAGCTGGCTGAGTAGGCTGGATAGAGTGGAACAAGTGAAGACAACTTTCTTAGCTTGGTTTTTCTACAGTTTAAAATTGATGTAAAATTACTTGAGTCAGCACATTTATTCTAAACTAGTGAGAGAGGGTGGGATTAAAGAGATCATTTTGAGCTGCTTTTTGATGATGATGTGTTAGTCTGGCCACCTGATATTTCGAAACTGTCAAGAAGCCACAACTGTACACATAGTTAGGAGTTAAATCATCAAAGTTGTGGGATTTTTTTTTTTTTTTTTTTTAATTTAAAATGTTTTTGGAGCCGCCTACTGGCAGCCAAAACCAACTGAAAAGTGCAGTTCTCCGAAGTTCAGAGAGCCAGAGTTGAGGCTGGAAGGAACCTGAGACATCCCATGCTGGGGATGGGGGGCAAGAGCACAGGGTCCTAGGAACCAGACAGACTTCTGCTCTGACGTGGGCCCCACCCCTGAATAGCTCTGTCACTTTTGAGCAAGTTACTTAATTTCTGAGCCTGTTTCCTTATTAATCAAACGGGACAAATAAGTACCTCAAGTCTGTCGCATACAATAAATCACAGCTCTGATGACTTTATGAACATTTTGCCAATAAAGACACTCAGACCCAAAGATGCTAAGTGACTTGCTCTGGTTTGAAGTGAACTTGGGGTTAATATTTACTGGGTGCCTGCTGTGTGCCTGCTTCTAAGTGATACACACGTATTTGTTGGCCCTATCTCCCCATTTTAGGGATGAGAAAAGTGAGGCACTGAGAAGTTACTATATATATTCTAAATACACACAAGTTCTGAGGAGCAGAGTCAAGATTTCGAACTGAGCAGGCTAACTCCAGAGCCATGTGGCCTCAAGGTTGGTTGCCTGTCTCAAAAATGAGAAAATAAGTCATACCAACAAACTCTTCCCAACCTAGTAACTCCTTTTCTAAGTTCTCAAACTAGAATGCTTTACCCATGAGTATTAAACTCACCCACCTTTCTCTGCTCACAGAGCATTTCTACTCATGTAATATGAAAAATATTGATAACAAAATGTTAAGTAACAAAGCAGGATACAAAATTGGGCATGCATTGGCCTACAATTGTGATAAAAAAGAAACTATTGGTAGAAGAAAATGCACAATGTACTAACAATGATTGCAACAAAGTATGGAGTAACAGTTTCCTTATTTATTTTCTAAACTTTCTGTAATGTGGCTTGGTTCATTTTATAATGAAGGGAGGGAATGGAGGTACTTAGAGCCAAGCAGAAGAGGCCACAGCTGCCCCCTTGAAGTGCTGGGGCACAGACACTTCGTTTCTTTTCTCCACCAGGGTGAGACTGCCAGGCCCGCAGGTGCCGGGGACAACAGCAGCGCCTCCCGCCTTGCCTTCATTCCTCTACCTCTTGGCTAAATTCCAGAGCTGTATTTGTAAATTTGTCCTCTTAGGACACTGGCCTTCTCTGGAATTTTCACCTTAGTTTTATCTTTATCCTAGAGTTGTGAATATCAAAAAGTCTGTGACCTGCTGAGGAGTGCAGTCTGAAGCCCTGCTTTCCGTTTTTTTAGCTGCAGAGGACCAGCCCCAAGGAGAGCCTCCATTCTTGGGCCGAAGCCAAGGTGAAGAGTAGCAGTGACCTGGTAGGGACAGTCTGGGTCATTGGGAAGATAGGCCATCAAGACATTAGAACAGCATTGTCCAATAGTAACATACAGTGTGGGCTATGTATGGAGGTTTGGATTTTTAAGTAGCCACCTTAAATAAGGAAAAAGAAACAGGTGAAATTAGTTTTGTTAATATATTTTATTTAACCTACTATATCCCAAATTAAATTAGGTTAAAAAATTAGTTTCTCAGGGAATTCCCTGACGGTCCAGTGGTTAAGACTCTGAGCTTCCACTGCAGGGAGCGTGATTTCAAATCCTGGTCGGGGATCTAAGATCCCTCAGATCCCACATGCCGTGTGATGGGGCCAAAGAATTTTTTTTTTTTTTTTTTTGTAGTTTTTCAGTCTAATTGCATTTCAAATAATCATTCACCTGATGTGCCCAGAGGCCATCTCACTGAACTGTGTCAGTGTACTGGGGTCTCTCTAGCAGCTCCTTGTCCTTTGTGACAGCTACAGAAGGCAGGGCTGGAGGAACTTGGCAAAGTCAGGCCAACCTCACTTTAGGAAACCAAAAGAGGCTTGACTCGTGCGGTCCTGGGGGAAGCTCCTCCAGAGACGCGCTTCCCCTGGCAGAGCCGTGTGTCCTCCAGGCCCAGGCTGGCTTCCACATTACGGAACAGGGCACAGCCAGAGGGGGCAGTTTGGAACCTGCAGCTGCCCAAGCACAGTGGCCCCAGCATGATTTCTGCCTTGTAGCTGCCGCTTAACTGGCCTGGGCCTCAGTGACTGACCGCATGTGGCACCACAGTTGGAGGATAGGGGCACGTTCAGAACGAGCTAGGGTTCCCGTGGGGTGTTCCCTCCCCACCCAGCGGCTCTTGCTGCTGCAGGGCCTGAGTCCATCCGGGCACTCGGGAGAATTCATCCAGCTAGGTCAGCAGACACAGAACTGTACTTGGGGCCAATAATTTAAGAGAAGTGGGGGAAAGATTAAAAGTATCCTTTCTCCCTCCTAGCTCATATGCTCAAAACTTTTACGTACACATCAGCCCTGGGATAGCTCATCTTTTGGGATAATCAAGTCTAGCCAACTACACAGCCCACTTCTCTTGTAAATTCTCTTACATGCAACATAAAGTTCACTTTGAGTTCTCATCCTCCAGCTCTAGACTACATGATTGGCCAGACTGCTTTCCAGAAGGGTTTTAGGGAGACTGGTTATGCAAGTGACACTTCCTGTTTACCCGTTTTTCATAATTAATGGCTGAAGATGACAGATTGTGACCACAGAAGTATTCCAGTGTCATTTATTTAAACACATACTTGTAGTACTACATGAGTAGTAGCCTGCCAAACAGTCATAGCAGTCCAGAGAACACATAAAGAGTTGAACTAGGAGTCTCATCACCAACAGATTTGAACCACATCATTTATAGCTAAGGATGATTGTTTTGAAAGTGAAATATCCAGAGTCTGAAGTTAGGGATTCAGGGCTGACGCTCCCTGTGTAATCTCACCTACTCTTACGGTTCTTATGGTTCCTGTCACCCGCTTTGTGTTGGTAACTCCCAGATCTGTGCCCTCAGCAGACACCATGCTCTTGGACTGCAAAGCCCTAGATCCAGCTCCTTGCAGACATCCCCAGGACTCATCAACTTCCCTGGTTCCTCGTGTCCAGAGCACATGGCCTACATCTCTGCTGTGTTCCTCTTCCACTGAACTGTCCTACCACCCCCCCCCCCCCCCCCCCAGTTGGCCAGGCCGAAAACCTAGGGCATCCTTGACTTTTCCCCTCCCCTTCACTTCTGGCACACAACACCCTGCAGGATCCAGTCCTCACATAGCCCCCAAGCCTGCTGTCAAGACTGTCCGCCTGGATCGTGAGCCAGATTCTCACTCATCTGCACGTTTCCATAGCATTCTTCCTCCTTCGTCCGTTCTTAAGCTCAGCCATTCACAATTAAGGTCATGATTGCAGGTGTCCTTCTGTGACCCCTGTCTGGGATTTGAGGAACCCCCAGTACTTCTCCTCACGTGACACTCATCACACCGGGTTGGTGGGCTTGCCGTGGGAGGGCCTTGTCCGCTGCTGTCTCTCCTGCCCTGAGCACTAGGCCTGATGCATAACAGGTGCTCAGCAAATATTTGCAGAATGATAGTTGACGCTGACTGAGAACTCTGTACCAAGTACCTTGCTAAGTAGGTTGCCTGCACTATCTCACTGGACAAGAGTAGGATCAGGGGAGCCATCTAGGAGGTGGTGATTGGCAAAGTCAAACCAGTTGGCTTCAACTAGGGTGAGAGAGGTGGAGAGAAGTAGGCGGATTCCAGCCATGTGTGCAGTTTGGGTGAGGGGTGCAGGGGTGAGGATGAAAGGGAGTCCAGGGTGAGGGCTGAGTGTTTGGCCTGAATAACTGCTGCCTCTCTTTCCTGAGAAGAGGGACGGCTGGCAGTGAGCCTGAGTATGTTTGTGGGGGGAAATTAAAAAATCTCCTTGCAGTTTGTTAGGTTTGGTCTGCCCAGCAGGTAACCAGGCAGAAATGGGTATATAAATCTGGAACTCTGGAATAAGATCAGGCGTGGCTGGAGTTCCTCATTAGAACTCACCAGAACTCCATGGGGTAGAACCCTTGGAGTAGTGTGACTTCCTCACCCTGGTAGGAGACACGCCACCTTCAAACCCAGGCACAGCGGTCCTTCTTGGTTCTGGTTGCTGGGCCACCTGAGTTCTCTACAGTGTGACTTTTCCCACACCAGCTGTGGGAATGGTTTTGAAGCTCCAAGTGCACTGTAGTTACAGATTTTAATGGAATTAGGTGTGCTTACAATCATACACAGGAACAGAGCAGGACAGAAAAGGTGCCAGGGGAAGCTGAGGGCTTGGCGCGGCAGTGGACACGTAGCCGGCACGAGTGCTGGGCTCAGTGGGCAGCTTCTGACCAGTTGACCATGAAAACCTAGCTTTCGCTCTACTTACATAAAAGTAGTATTTCAGTTGAAATATGTTACCCAGGGATGTTATTTTATATCCCTTACTATAAAAGCACAGATGTGAAAGAGAACTAACCCCTTCCATTGTGCATTTTGAGATATTTACAGGTTGCATTTGAGTACTCGATTATATGTTTGTAAAAAAGAGATTTTGAAAAAAAAAAAAGAGATTTTGCATCCTTGTGTTTGAAAGAAGGGAAGAACCAAGCTGTAGGCTAAGGCCTGTGCTTTTCTCTAGGGGTGAGCAGATGTACACGTTATATAAGTATGTGCTGATTTGAAATAACCTTTTTTTCTGTTTTATTTTAGGGATAATGATCCCTGCTTCTCGCCTAAGTTGAATAAGCACCTTGTGCACTTTAATCCCCTGTCAGTGGCATCAGGCTGACCGAAGACAGGTTTTGGAAATCTCAGCTACAAAGACATCTAGCCAAAGTCTCAGTCTTGCCTTAACAATGTTCCAGAGATTGAATAAAATGTTTGTGGGTGAAGTCAATACTTCTTCGAACCAAGAACCAGAATTTAGTGAGAAAGAAGATGATGAGTGGATTCTTGTTGACTTCATAGGTAAGGGTATAGTTGTTAATCATCACAGCAAAAGTGAAAACTCTTTTATCGAGATTTTGCATAAGTAAACCAATAATTCTGAAGGTTTTTAAGCCTTAAAAGTAAATAAACAAGAATTTGTCTAAAAAAATTGCAGGAAGCATTCTGTGCCAGATGATCAAGTCAGTGAAACTGATGTCAGCCTCTCCAGTATGGCAGCTCTTATACCCTGATCCAGTTAGAGGCACTTTTATAGGAAAGCCCCATCCCCGACAAGCAGTAACCCATTTGGTGCATTATGTGTGTATGCAGCAGAAGAGAAACCAGTCTTAAAAACTGTTCTGCCAAACCAACATAATCCATCCCATACAATGATACACACCGCCCCCTAACACGCACACATGCACACACACTAGGTGCTCAGAAGTTATTTTATGATCATTGTGAGTGAATATGAATGGTTTTGTGTCTGATCTAAATAAAGGGAGGACTGTGAGCATCAGCTAACAGCATCATCTCTTCTTTTTCTGTGCTCTGATGTGATCTCAATGTGTTACTCATACCCCGCGGGACTTCAACAACGTGTGTGGACTACCATCTAGACACTTGCACGGGTTTCTCAGCAGCAGAGGATGAGGAAGAAGATGACATCAGTGAAGAGTCACCTCCCGAGCACCCTTCAGTCTTTTCCTGTCTCCCTGCGTCTCTCGAGTGCTTGGCTGATACGAGTGACTCCTGCTTCCTCCAGTTTGAGTCCTGTCCAATGGAGGAGAGCTGGTTTATCACCCCTCCCCCATGTTTTACTGCAGGTGGATTAACCACTATCAAGGTGGAAACCAGTCCTATGGAAAACCTTCTCATCGAACACCCCAGCATGTCCGTCTATGCTGTGCATGACCCCTGCCCCAGTCTCGGTGAGGCCCACTGTGGGACTGAGGAATTCCATAACCCAGGCAGTCCCAGGTACGTTACTGTCTCCACCGATGTTCGTGAAAGTAGTGCCTAGTGCATAAGGCGGGTGATGGTATGAAAAGATGAACTCATTTGAGATTTTCAAAATATTAGTTCTAGCATGGTCCCAGTTACGTAATGGAGAGCTGTCTCGTTTGTAATATTCTGCTACTGAATGGAAAGAAAAGACTGGCATTTCTGCTAAGTATCTTAGAATATAACTCTGGCACTTTATAGTCTGGATTATTTGGGGTATCAAATTTGACAGGAATGGTATATCTTAAAATAAATCTCGTGATCTTCGAAGTAGTCCTAACTAGGTCACATCAAATGGTGCTTAGCCTTGAAAACCTGAGGAATCTGAAGCATGAGGTAAAGAAAATGGCAGATTTAACAAAGCATTTTGCTCAGAGAGTTCTCTTCTGCCTTGCAGAGGGAAGCTTTCACATCCAAATACTGTTTTGTGGTTAAATGGGTGCCCCAAGTGGTCTGAAAGGCTCTGCTTGGATGGTGGATGGGTTGAGTGTCTGGAACGGTTCAGGGAGGGTGTCTGGTCAGTAATCCATTCCAGAACAAACTCACAGTCTGGCCTTTATCCTGGGACTACATTCAAGATGGTTCCCACCCACTAAACAAAGCCGGTGGCTGCGTTCAGCAGCTCAAAGTCCAGCTGGTCTGTGATGCATGTTGGTGGGAGGTCCCCTCTAGCATTAAGCTGTTGGTAGGATCCTGGCACTGACTTAATTCCCTTCATACCTGTCAAGGGGACAGGTGAACTGGACTTTGGAGCGGCTCACAGTGTTCTGTGGCTCAGTGCAGTCACCCCGAGGGCCTCTTTTTCAGTTGTCCAGGCTCTGACTCTACTAACCAGGCCACTGTGTGTGTATCTCCTTCTATTTCCTGTTTGCCAAATATAAACAAAGCCCAGGCAGCTCATTAATCTGATAACTTTACCAGAGTTTGCTGCACTTTCAATATTGTAGATGTTCTTGAATGAAGATAAATATACACTTGTGCCAGACTGAGAAACATTTGCTTATATAGTTACCCAAGCTTTGTATTAGGTAGGATCTTTGATCTTTGACTGGCACTTTATTCCATATTATAAATTTATCAAGTGGTTAATGTTTCAGGCATTCCAACAGAAGTTTAAAATACATTTCTTTGAGGTGGTTTAATTAATTTATTTAATTGCTTAGCAGTTGATTCAAATTAATTTCTTCAGTTCTTAGAAATTCTTCTCACCTTATTTTGATCTCATCTCTGAGGAGTTCCACTCGAGAATTTAGAGTGATTAATTACTAGCATTTGTATATTTATGTTTTCAATATTTAAAAGTATGTGTATTTACATATGTATATTTAGCAGCTTCATAGACAATAGAAGCAGTCCATATGCACTGCAGAAAATTAGAAAGGGCAAAAATTTTTAAATTTTAAATGACATTTTTCTCACTACTGAGAGATGAATACTGTCAAGATTCTAGGGCATATCCTTCTGGGTGGTATTTTCTGGATGTGCCCATGCGTGGATATATAACACCATTTTTAACCTAAATGAGATCAAGCTATAGGTACTATTTTATAATCTGCTTTCTTAGGCAATGATCTCTTTTTTTTTCCCCAGTAAAATTTTACTTTGTGAACTATACAAACCATACTCAGATTTGCCCACTAAAGCCCAGAATATTTCATCTAGTTTGTTCAAACCAGGAACCAGTTCAGGACCTTGCATTGAACCTGGTTAAGTGTTTGCAGTTTTGATGCAGTGAGAATGTTCATTTTTTATATTTTGTTTGTCACTGTATCTTGTTATATGTTTTGATATAACACTTAGGGTAGTTAATTATAAATAAAGGATCAAATGGACACACCTAATTTTATATGAATTCTTTCTGAACATAAGAAAGTACTGTAAATTATTATAGTTTTATAATAACTAAAAAATTTTAACACCTTTATATTTGGATTTTAAATTCTTATAAGAAAGGCCCAGTAAATCAAGATAGAAATCAGATGTCACCAAAATTAGGAAGATGGCTATGTAGTAAATATCTGTATTTTCTGAGCAAGAAGTAAATCATATGCTTTTTGAAAGTTAAGATTGTTTTCATCCTGTGTATCCTTGTAGAGATTACCATAAAGTACATAAAAGTAAGGTGCGTAACAGTTAAAGATAGGCTTCAGAGTATGTACTTTATTGCATTTTATCCTTTATAAAATATTGTATGTGAAGGTTTATGTGCTATCATAATCTTAAGTACTACATGTCCCTTTAATGACCCATAGTAACCCAGTTTTAATAAAGAAAAGTTGACCACATCCTAATAGTAAAATTAAATAGCATTTTCAGCTTTACTAGTGATTTAATAGTTCACCATTTAACATTTGTAGGGCCAGGAAAAGCTGCTTATAAGACTCACTGGCACAGAGTAAGTATATTTCATTTGAGACTGTGTGATATGTGTTATCAGTCTGAGCAGGAAGGCAAAGGACTCAAGGCATCCAGCTTTTAAAAACCACTGTCTTTATTTTGTTTTAACTGCTTTCTATTAGTTTCTTAATGTGACCTGCTTTAATTCAACTATTTAACAAAAATAATATATTAAAAACATAACTGTGTTTTCCTCTAGCAGTTGTAGGCAGAATATATAACTGCCTTCCTGTGTAAAATAACCCTTAAAAATCTTAAAGTTCTTCATTACGTGTTAATGTAGTTTAGAACTATCTGATTAGCTTTTAATACAGAAAATATATAGTAATTACATGGTTTGTAGCCATATATTAAGATTATGTGTTCTCCAAGGGTCTTTAGAACATTGCTCTGCAAATGCCATTCCAAAGTGTGCCTGTTGTGATATAAATTTAAAACTTAAGAGTTATGTTTTGTAATAAGCAGATATCTTACCAAGACAAATTTTAGATGAGAATTTCCTTATGCATATTTCTATTAAATTCAGACTTAAAGCTTGTTTTCCTAGAACATTTTGCTTATAGACAGATAAAGTCTGTGAAGCTGCTGTTGGCACAATGCCTCAGTATCAACCCTGCCTCATAATCAAACCTTGGAGTGTGACTTTTGTTACATTCTTGGTTGAGTTAGTTAATGATTGTGACGTTTACCTCTCTGAGCCTGAGTTTTCTGATTAGTAAAATTTAGGAATTAAAATAGTTTTCTTTTAAGGTTATAGTGAGAATCAAAATACGTGTGTGAATGTGTTTGGTGTGTAACTGAAATTCACTCAAAGTATAAAGCATTTTTTTTAAACTACAGTCCACTCAGCTTACCACCTGTGGGTGGATTCTGTCACGTACTTCAGTGAGAGCTGGCTGCCTCTGTCTGCCATTATCAGTCAGAGTGCTCACAAAGTCAGAACTTGTGTGACGGCCCTGAGACCCTGAGCGCTCAGTCAGCCATAGACAAGTCAGTGTGGCGAACTGAATTGCCAAGTAGTTTTCTCAGTTTCCTCGATAACGCATGATGTTCTGTAATACATCCCTAATTTCTTCTGTTGCAGAGTGGAAGCTGAGAATGAGATGGGGCAGCATATTCATTGCTACGTTGCAGCTCTCGCTGCTCATACAGCTTTTCTGGAACAACCCAAGAGCTTTCGCCCTTCGCAGTGGATTAAAGAACACGGTGAAAGACAGTCTCTGAACAGAAATAGCCTTCGTCGCCAAAATCTTACCAGAGATTGCCACTCTCGGCAAGTCAAGCACAGCGGCTGGGCTGTCCATCAGCCCTGCCCACGTCAGTACAATTACTAAGAATCTGAAGCGTGTCTGGTTGGCTTCTCATAGTTTGTGCATATGTGTGGGCATGTGCATGTATGGACGGTGAAGATGCTGTCTCTTTACAGCCAACAGATGACCAATCACATAGTTTTATCGGTGTGTTTAGACACTATCTTGAAAACCAGATTTATATGCTGTGTATCACGTAATGCCTTGCTCTTAACATTTGCTTTTTTGTAAAAATTTTTTCAGAATATTTTTGGAAACATATCAATACAGTTAGTGTTTTGGGAAGGTCTTTAAATCTATTAAGGTGTACATGAGTTAGCAATTTTAAGATGTTTCTTCCCAAGTACGAGAATAGGCATCTTTCAATTTCATTTTATTGGGTATTAATCAGTCTTTTGAGTAAGCAGAAATTTATTCTCAGGGTCAGCCATACACTTTATTGACCAGTACTTGATAATCTTTTCTGTATATAATGAATACATTTTTACACACTAACATGAGCATTAACAGGTGATGTGGTTGCCACAGATATAATGGAATTATGGCTGAACTTTCTTTTGGAAGAAAACTTGATATATTTCTGTGTGTATGGGGTTTTTATTTCCCAGATTAGCCATGCAGTTCATTTTGGAATTCAGGTACATTAAGTGTTAGTGAGCAGTGCATTCAATAATTCCGATGTGACTGTGTAACGTGGTACAGACATTACGGCATCGTGGGACAACAGTGCCCGTCTCACGTGCAGAGGGATTAAATTCAACCTGTGAAATTGTATTTGGGGAAATGTGTATCTGTAAGTAATGCATTGGTCCACTGTTTGTTAGGATTCTTTCCTGCCAGCTCTGCCTACTCGCCACCTCACATCAGCTGTAGATTCAGAAGTCCGTGTCCTGCACTCTAGTGGCTTCCTATTTATATCTGCCCAGGGGAAAAGAGATAGGCTTTGTATTTCTGATACAGTGATAGATCCTCTGCTGTGGAGCCTGTTCCGCCAGCTGGCAAGCAACAGTGAAGGGGATTCCTGGTGACATCTATTCATAGCATCTAAATGAAGAGTGACAGGTTGAGTTTTTCCTTGAGTTTATATATATATATTTTTAACTTGGGCTTCAGGCAAATTCCTTAACCACTTTGGCCTTTGGCCCCTCCACCAAGGGGGGAGTAGTAACACGTACCTCCCTCCCAGTTGTGAGGACCGTATACTGATTGAAGTGGGGCTGTCCTGAACTGATCCTTGGGTGGAATTCCAAGGGCCCCTCTGCTGAGTCTAGTGCAGGGGCGGGGCCGGGGCAGCTCTTCGGCCATAACTCCTCTTCAGAGAGTTGGTGCTTGTGAGGCCAGGGTGCAGGGTTCGGGTCACACCGAGGCCAGTTAGCTCAATGAACGCAGAGAAAACCTATTTCTTTACCTTTAGTCACTTTATTTTTTCGCAGTTGGGATGGGTTTTGCTGAGCCATCTGCACTCTGACCAGTTTCCTCTGAAATTAAGTTGAACACATTTACAACCCAAAGCACATTCTACTGACAGAGCAATAATACTATCACCTTCATAATCAGATAGCTTATTTTTCCAGTCTCCTCTGCAATCCTAATTGAGTACATGACTAGACAGTGTTGTCAAGGAAAAAGCAGCATATAGTTATGTGAAGTATTGTTTTATTCTTCAGCAACCCTGTAGCAGCTGGATGCAGGGAACCATGGGAGACTTTGCAGTGAATTCTGACCAGACTGGGACGTGTGGAGTCGGGAGAGGTGACATAGCTTAGTTAGATGATAGTGGTAGGCTGTTCCTCCACCACTGGCTGTGCTGAAGGGCCAGGAATATCTCTCCAGAACAAGGGTCTAGATCCTCCTTCTCACCTTAGTCCCCTTCTGTTTCGACTACCCCTTTATTTATTTGTTTTCCTCATTAGGGGCCAAGTCTGTTAGGTTTTGTCAAACTGAGCTAGAAGTTGTTTTGTTACTATTTGTGTTTACCAGCATTGGGAGATAGAGTGTTCATGAAAGTGTGTATGTTTTATGCCATGACTGTTAAAGGGCCGTATGTTGCTAACTTGAGCATAGGTGTAAGCCTCTGAATACATGGGGGTCTCTTTTTTTCACATACTAAATGTAAGCTGTTAGTACCTCATGAGCTCCAGAAGTTCAGCCATGAGAATTTGTTTGGCAGCATGAACAGATTTGTATATAAAACTACAATGGTCTTTTTTTTAACTATTATTTTTTCAGATTTCCTGATACCTTAAATACATTTACATTTCTATCAGTTACTGACTTTTCGTTTGCCTTATTTGGGCCAGGTTTTTTATGCTTTGTACCTGGAAAACAATTGACTTCAGTCTTTTCAGTGTTTTTTCAGGGTAAGGCCTACCATACATCTGTGATATCATACTGTGGTTTCTGCATCAGTGTCTTAAGGCTTCTGTCTAAAACTGGCCCATGTAAGAACTGAAGAAAGTGGTCACCTAAGGCAGTTCTTGGTCATCACGTGTTTGTTAAGGATCGACTATGTGCAGGTTCACAAGACCAATAATAACAGAGAGTGCTATTGACCTGTTAAGTATTCTTTGAAACAGGGCTGAAATGCAGCTTATTATAAGTTAATTATTTTTGCTGTTGTAAATATAAATGGTTTACAGTGTGCTTTAGTGCATATTTCTTAAAAATTCCAGCGGTGAGAAATAAGACCCTTTTGAATTTAGCGCTCTGGTTCTAAACTGATAATATAGCATGTTACTTGGAAAAAGTCTGGAATATGTGGTGCACACAGCAGTGCTTCATGAATGAGTTTCTTAGTTATAATGCACCATGTTTCTCAAAGTTTGTGTTTTTCATTTTTAAAACATTTTATGATGTATATCTTATGTTTATTACTTTTCTTCCTCAAATAATTTGATTATGTACTGCACCATAAGTTGAAGATTAACCACCCATTATTTATCTTCTGTGGGACTTTATATGGTTGGGTTGGGGGGAGGGTAGGGAATTTTTTGCAGAAGGTGCAGAGTGATTGGGTTTATTACTCACTATTCCAGGGAGCTTTTTTTACATTGATTTCCTGTGCGTTTTTTCCCAGTTCCGATGCAAACTGTTTCTGTTTACATACCTTCTCTGTTGTATCAGTACTTTGATTCTAGTGAGATTACAGTTTACTTAAAACTTGGGAGGGCCATTCAGCATTGCCTAATGTTTTTGCTTCTCAAATCTGTGTAGTACACTGGTTTGTAATCTTTGTGTCTTCATTGAATCTGAGTATCTTTGCTGTTTCTCTTCCTCAAAGAAATATGTTGTCTTATATACTCTTTTAAGAAAAAAGAGTAAAGAAGGATATCTATCTTTCTCTCATTTTCTTTGAGTTCAAAACAAAAAAGGACTCTAGAAGATAGACATTTAAATTTAAATAGCTTAGTGGAAAAGTTTAAGAGTTTCCAGTTAACAGTCTCTGTCTTTAGAATCAGTTAAGAGACTGCTCCTTGTACTGGAGATACTAGCATGTTTGTGATGTTACCTGAAAATTATCTCTTTATTTTGTAAGTCCCATACGTACTGGTTAAATTCTTTAAAGAGTTGGGCCACTATCATGGATGGTTCACTGCCATCGGCCCTGTTGATGTATTATAAATGGCATTCTTATCTACTTATTTTAATGCTTAAAGTTTTATATAAAATGCTTTATTTAGAAAACTTACATAATATAGTGGTGTCAGCCTTGCCATGTACCAATTTCACTTGAAATTTGACACCAATTGCAGTGGTCTGGGGTGGAGAAGGCAGTCCTGGAAAGCATACAGATAAGGATATCTTTTCCTGTTTGCAACAGTATCCTTTATGTGGGAGGAGAAGTTACTATTCCAAGGAAGGCAGCTTAAGTGGATAATGTTTTGTGTGTCATTGACAATTTTTCTTAAAATATTTTTTAAATTGTGTAATTGCTAAATGCCCAATTTTTCTCTGTATTTGCCTGAAGTTTTAGTATTTGTTTTCTAGGTTGACTTCTAAAAACCAAACCAGCTTGGGGAGGTTAGATGTGTCTGTTTCCAAGCTTGGTGTGTGTGAGTGGTTTTGCTTGCTTTTTGGTTGTGTTTTCCTCCAGAGGTTTGGAAATCTTAATCAGTAATTGTGTGTATTATTTTATTTTAAGTGGCTTTGGTTTTGTTTTTTTTTTTTCCCTCAAGTAAAATTGTGAACACATTTGCTTTTCAAGGGCAGGGCGTCAGTCCTAGAGACTGAAGAGTGTTGTAGGCTGTACTCTGTGCCTTCCTGGTGTGTTTCTGGACACAGTTTTTTTGTGTTTTTTTTTCAACAACTTGAAAACTTAAAAGGGACATTTGGTTAGGTTATATACTGTACATCAATCTATGCATAAATGGCAGCTTGTTTTCTTGAGCCACTGTCTAAATTTTTTTTCTGTTTTTATAGAAAATTTTTGTACTGATTGGTTCATAGATGGTCAGTTTTATACACAGACTAAACAATACAGCACTTTGCCAAAAAATAAGTGTAGCATTGCTTAAACATTGTATATTAACACCAGTTCTTTGTAATTGGGTTCAGTGGTGTATTTTGCACTACCTGGAGTTACGGTTTTTAATCTGTCAATAAATAAAATGTCCTTTACCTTCACATTTGTCAGATTCTTTTATTTTATCTTTATGGTCATTAGCTTTAAAAACTATGTACAACTTACTTAATCAATCAGTCAGTTCAGTCACTCAGTCATGTCTGACTCTTTGCGACCCCATGAACCACAGCATGCCAGGCCTCCCTGCCCGTCACCAACTCCCGGAGTTTACTCAAACTCATGTCCATTGAGTTGGTAATGCCATCCAGCCATCTCAACCTTTGTCATCCCCTTCTCCTCCTGCCTTCAATCTTTCCGAGCATCAGGGTCTTTTCAAATGAGTCAGCTCTTCGCATCACGTGGCCAAAGTATTGGAGTTTCAGCTTCAACATCAGTCCTTCCAATGAACACCCGGGACTGATCTCCTTTAGGATGGACTGGTTGGATCTCCTTGCAGTCCAAGGGACTCTCAAGAGTCTTCTCTAACACCACAGTTCAAACGCATCAGTTCTGTGCTCAGCTTTCTTTATAGTCCAACTCTCACATCCATACATGACCACTGGAAAAACCATAGCCTTGAGTAGACTCACCTTTGTTGACAAAGTAATGTCTCTGCTTCTTAATATGCTGTCTTAAAATGAATGGTTTTTAGTTTTACTTGTCCAAAGGATATATTTAATATGCACTTTACTTTTTTAAAAAACTTGTATAAATTAATGTATTAAAAATTTTCAGCTAAAAGGAATAATCATTTACCTGAACATGAATTTGGGGATGATCCCAGCCAGAACCTTTTCCCTCCAGCCAATCTGCGTTAAAAAAACAAATAGAGAATTTAATGTACTGGTTCTTAGCCTTTTTTAAGCAAGCTTGGTAGGATTCTTCATAGCTCCTCTCCCAGATAAATGCAGACACAGTCTCACGTAAGCATCGCGGGACAGCACCCCTGAGGCCCGCGGACGTCCCGCTGTGGCACGCGCGTCCCCAGTTTTGGTCTCTGTTGCTCTGCCACGCTGCACGCCTTGCAGGCCCTTCGCTTCTCAACCAGGCATTGAACTTGGGCCACAGCAGTGGGGGCACCAAGTCCTAACCACTGGGGCGTCAGTCGTGGCCGACTCTGCCACCTCATGGACTGCAGCCCCCCAGGCTCCTCTGTCCATGGGATTCTCCGGGCAAAGAATACTGGAGTAAGGAGCTATTTCCCTCCTCCAGGGGATCTTCCCGACCCAGGCATCACACCCAGGTCTCCTGCATTGCAGGCTGAGCCTTTACCATCTGAGCCACCAGGGAAGTTCCCTAGGCACTGGACCATGAGGGAATTCCTCTGCCACTAGTTTAAGTACGCCAGTAACATTCAGAATATTTGAATAGGAAGCACAAAGAATAACTCCTGTGTGAAGGGATCTTTGAGGAAGATTGGCATTCTAGAACAGTAGCTTACTGCAGGATACATTTTTGTTATCTCTTGAAACTCTCAGCTGAGATGAAAAGACTGGGGGCAGGGGTGAAGAAAAGGGGTGACCCCAAAGATGAAAATAAGGTCTGTTTGATTTGGGATGGAGCAGCATGAAATGAAAGTGCCTACCTGGGCGGGGCAGGTGGAGGGGCGTTGTTGAGTCTTTGGCAGGCCCACTTCCCGGTGACTGGAATGTCAGGGGAATCCAGCAGCTCCATCACAGCTCAAGGGCAGTGACTGCACGGAGTCTAACGTAGGCGACTCAGAAGCAACACGGGCTTGTGAGGGATGGGTATGTCTGGGTCTCACAGTTTGACATCTGCTAAGATTATCTAGCTCCTTCATTTGAATTTATACTGACCAGAAGACTAGTCACTGCAGCATTGTCTGTAAAATGCTAGGAACAACCTAAATGTTTACACATAGGAGAAGAGTTGAAAATACTGTGGTGCATTGCATAATGGAGGTCAATGCTCATTGGTTTTAAGAAATGAGATCAACTCTATGAACTGATGAGTGATTTCTGAGGCTCTGAAGTGGGAAAAAAGCAAAGTGCAAAAGAGTATTTAAAGTAAGATACCCTCCATGCAAGAAAGAAGGGAATATAAGAAAACACATGTATCTGCTCATTTGTACAAAATACAGGAAGAATAAACCAGCAGCTAAACCTTTAGAAAGAACATGAAGCCGCTCAGTCGTGTCTGACCCTTTGCGACCCCATGGACTGCAGCCCCCCAGGCTCCTCTGTCCATGGGGTTCTCTAGGCAAGAATACTGGGGTGGGTTGCCATTTCCTTCTCCAGGGGATCTTTCCCACCCAGGGATCAGACCTGGGTCTCCTGCATTGCAGGCAGACGCTTTACCCTCTGAACCACCAGGGAAGTTATTAAACCTGCAGAGGGCAGGTAAGAAAGCTGAAGAGAGGGACTGGGACAGGTTCCTTGGGATGAGAAAAGAGCAACATGTCTCTTGAGTGTCCCTTTTGTATAGTTTTGGCTTTTAGAAACCATAGTAATGCTTCCAGCACCCCCACAAAATAAAAGATGAAAATCAACCAGAGTGTGTGAAGGAGGAATCTCAATTGGAACCAATTACAATTGGACCTATTACAAATGAGACTATAACCACACTGAAAGTGTGGTTAAGTAACTTGAAATTAGCATTTTGAATGGTTACCATTAATATAAGGCTAAGATGAAATGAACTGTAGACAAATAAGCCAAGTAGTCATCTGCTGCTCACAAAAGTATCAGTTAGCAATTCCATCATTTTGTGTGTATATTAGGACTGAATATATGAACGGAATATATGGTGGATAATGAGAGCCAGTTTCACACCCCATGACCCAGACACACACTAAGGTGACCCCGAGCAAGGTCACATCTTCTGTAATTCCTTCCCTTCCTTCAGTGAAGGCTTCTAACCAACAGAATATGGCAAAGGTAAAGGGACTTTGTAGATGTAATAAAGTCCCTAATCATCTGATTTTAAGATCAAAAGAGCCTCCTGGATGGACTGAACAATCAGGCAAGCCCTCTGAAGGAGAGTCTAGAGGTCATGGGCTTGAAGCAGTAGAAACTCTCTTTCCATTGCTGGATCTGAAATATAAGCTGCTAGGAATTCAACAGTAACAAAGAAATCAATCTGCCAACAGCCCGGGAGAGCACAGAGGTAGATCCTTCTGATCTACAGAAGCTGAAATAAAATAGGTGGTGTTCTCAGCCACTGAATTTGTGGTAACTTATTATGCGGCATGGAAAACAAACTACAGGGAATTCCCTGGTGGTCCAGTGGTTAGGACTCCACACTTTCACAGCCAAGGGCCCTGGGGTTTGATCCCTTGTGTGGTATGGGCCAAAGAAAAACGAAAACCAATTACACTAGTGGAGAAAGAAGTTACAGCTAAGGAAATGGGGAAGACTAGAATGGGCTTAAGGTGCTAAAATGGAATGAAAGGTGTCAGGGTTAACTAATTTTTAACATGCTGCTGCTACAGCACTGCTGCTAAAGTTGCATCAGTCGTGTCCGACTCTGCGATCCCATAGACTGTAGCCCGCCAGGCTCCTCTGTCCATGGGATTTTCCGGGCAAGAATACTGGAGTAGGTTGCCATGCCCTCCTCCAGAGGATCTTCTCAACCCGGGGACCGAACCCGCATATCTCATGTCTCCTGGATTGGCAGGCGGGTTCTCTACCACGAGCGCCACCTGGGAAGCCCACTTTTTAATATGTGTATAGATAAACATAGTTTACCCTGACACCTTTTCATTCCATTTTAACACCATTAGCCCGTGCTCCACAACAAGAGAAACCACAGCAACGAGAAGCCCGAGCACTTAGAGAGTAACCCCCACTCGCCGCAACTAGAGAAAGCCTGTGCACAGCAACCAAGACCTAGCAAAGCCAAAACTGAGAATTAAAAAAAGAATGTTAAAGACACATTAACATCACGTACTCCTTAGTAAGATATACTGAGAAGGACACTACATCACTTCTGTGACAGTCTTGTCAAAAAGCTAACCTTGATCCATGAGAAAACATCAGACAAATCCAAACTGATGACATTCTACAGAACACATGACCAGTACTCATCGTAAGTGTCAAGGTCATGAAAAAAAAGAAAAGAATGAGGAACTGCCACAGACTGTCAGAGAACTAAGTAGACCCAACAACTAAATGCCATGTGGGGTCCTGGAATAGAAAAAGGACATTAAGTGAGATTCCAATAAAGTTATGACCTTACTATGTTATGGCTGTCCAGTCACTGTCTGTCCAGCTCTTTATGACCCCATGGATTGCAGCACCAGGCTTCCCTGTCTTTCACCATCTCCCGAAATTTGCTCAGACTCATGTCCATTGAGTCGGTGATGCCATCCAATCATCTCATCCTCTGTTGCCCCCTTCTCCTGCCCTCAATCTTTCCCAGCATCAGGGTCTTTTCCAATGAGTGGGCTCTTCGCATCAGGTGGCCAAAGTATTGGAACTTCAGCTCCAACATCAGTCTTTCCAATGAATAGTCAGGGTCGATTTACGTGGTATTAGTGTTTATGTCCTGATTATGTTATGTTTTTAACACTAGGGGAAGTTAAATGAGTGTATTATTTTTGCAACTTTTCTGGAAGTCGTAAGATTACTTCAAAATAAAAAATGCTCCAGTGAGTGAAGAGACAAGCCATAAAGTGGGAAAAGATGTTCACAACACATAATCAACAAAGGACTGGTATCTAGAATACATATAGAAATCTGACAAAACAGTTAAAAGTTCAAAAATGTAGTAGAAAAATGGTTAAAACCCTGAACAGGCACTTCACAGCAGAGGAAACTCAAAGGGCCAATTAATATTTGAAAAGATGCTAAACTTCATTAATTATGATGGGAATGCAAATTAAAAGCATAATGAAATATGATTATATATTCACTTGATTGGCAAAAATCCAACACTGACAATGACAAGTGGAGGTGGGTCTACTGTTGACACAACCACTGTGTCCTGGCAGTTCCGTTCCAGGTGCAGACCACACAGAAATGTGTGCTTCTGTGCGTTAGGACTCACGTCCCAGAACTTTCCTTTCGGCATTTTTTTCCCAACAGCCAGAAACTGGAAACAACCCACATGTCCTCCGATGGCAGACTGGATAAGCTGTGGTGCACTCGTGCAAAACACGGCCGTGCAACAGGGCCAGTGGGCCAGCTGGAGCCACAGACATCAGACAGGAGTGAGTCTTAAAACGTGAAAAAGAGAAATCACAGGAGTGTGGGAGACCTGGGCTCTAGGAGCTGGGCTGGAGAAAGATACACTTTGCACTGTGTACATCCTTTTGTATTTAACACAAACTCAGTGAAACTAAGTAACTTTTTTTCAGCTTCTTGGTTCTATTCCAGACCTACTGAATCAGAATCTCTGGAGGATGCCTGGGAATCTGGGTTCTTCAAGCTCCCTGGGATTTTTAGGCAACTGAAGTTGAGAACCCCTGGTGGCAGAAGAGGGAAGTCAGCTGTCAGGAATCCCAGTCCTCTGTGTCCCTCCCCAGAGGGAGGGAGGCTCCCCTGGGAGCCCTAGCCCTTTCCTTGGGCACAGACATCCCAGGCACAAGATACTGAGCTCTTGAAGGCTGGTTCCCGCTGCTGCCCTGGAAATGAGGCGCTGGCCCACCCACCATAAAGCTCCTTCTTGGTCTCAGGTGACCAGCCAGAGAAGAGTGTGACTGCTCCCTGCCGCATCCTTCTATCTTGATCTCCTTCCTTCCTTTAGTGGTTCTCCCTCTGTTTTATTAGACCATGGATGATAAACAGTTGAGAATTATAGTAAGACTTGAGTTCTGTGTCTTTGGGTTAATTTTAGGTCTAAAATACCGAGGCATCCTTCTTTAGCATGAAAATTTATATTTCAAATAAAAACTTCAGATGGTAGCCCCTAGCCATGTGTGGTTATTTCACTTAGAATCAAATAAAAGTAAGAGTTTAGTCCCTCAGCCACAGCAGTCATATGTCAAGTATTCAATAGCCACATGTGGCCAGGGGATACCATAATAGGCAGTTTCAGATACAGAACATTTCCTCCACCCATAACGATCTCTATGCCTAGCAGCAGTTCCACAGCTCCTATGTAGCAGTCTCGGACCGCCGCTCTGCCAGGCAGTGTTCCCCACTTTACCAGAGAACCTGCTTTGTTCTCAGAACTACACAGGCTGTCATCCTCTCCCTTCACGGCCAACCCCCTTCCCACCCAGCCTCAACGCCATTTTGCACCATCCTTGTGATCGCACACTTAACTCTGCACCTTCTCTCTTTCCCACATGGCTCCTCTGCTGATCCCCAACCTCAGGCCAGTCCAAACGCAGGCCTTTGTTTCTACACACGAGCTGCCTAAGAGCTACTGGAGCGTCACACAGCGGTGGGGCTTGGGGCCATGAGACACTCGGGGGTACAAGCTCGAGCATCAGTGTTGGGCCATCCTATTGTGCCCCTGGTCAACCCAACACAATTCCCTTCTCTGCTCACCTCAAGACCCCTATCCCAGTGCTATCAAGCTTTAATGCATAGGTGAATCATTTGGGAGACCTTATGAAGAATGCAGGTTCTGATCCACTAGGTCCAGGGTGGGGCCAGAGACTCTGCAATTCTAACAGGCTCACCCTAGAGAAGTCTGTGAAACTGAAAAGTGGATTAACAGTTACAGAACTGACCAGGCTTTGCTGATGATAAACGAAGCCTCTAAAATAACAGTAACAGAGGCTGATGTGGTGGCTTCCCTGGACAGCTTCTTTCTCAACCAGCCTTCCCAGAACCCGCTTGTCCCTATTATCTCTGAAACTCCAGGAGGCCCTGGCCAAGGTTTCCTGATTCACACCAAGCCTGGACCGCAGGGGACAAGAACAGCACCTGGCTTTGTCTCCCTGATGAGCCTGGGCTGTGTCGATGGCATGCATCAGTAAGGGAGTCAAACGGATCAGTACATTGCACTTAGAAGTTTCTGAGTTTCACAGGTCAGGCAGTAGTTTTGGGCGGGGGTGGCGGGGGCGGAGGAGAGAAAAATTGCAAATATATACCCAGAAATCCAGAACAAGTTAGAAAGTCTTGGAACTAGGGAACATCTTACAAGAAGTTTTGCTGATCCAAAAATATGTTGCGTTCGGCAACATGTGCTGCAGAATGCATTTGCAGCCCCAGAGTTCTGCAGAAGTAGCTAAGGGATTATTAACACAAAGAAACTTCCGTTAATGCTCTTGCTGTTAAGCAAAATGATGAAGAAATGGATGTATTTCATATACTTAAAGCAATGTAAATAAACTTAAGGATTCTTTCCTGTATACCTTGTCATAAAATTGGGTTGGTAGAACTTGCGCGAGGTTGCAACGTTCAGGGGAGGACTTGACAAATTAAGATGACATCAGTTTCAGGTTCCAACTAAAACTTTGCGCCTCCCTCTTAATAGAGTCCGTACACTTGACATTTTTTCAAATCTGAAGTGCCGACACACTAAATTTCTTTGTGGAAATTCTTTGTGGCTGTATTTTCTACTTTAGGACCATAAAGTGGGGGTGCCATTGCTAAGACACTTCTTGGTAATTCAAATACCTGGTTATTATACAAAAATCACCTATTTCAGACCCAAAGATTTACTATGTTTACTGTCAGTTCTGGCAGAACTGATTTTACATCTATTTTTCAGTTGAAATACCCTCGTCAGATACTGGGAAATGTGAGTTCTAGTCACATCCCATACCAACACCTGTGCTGTGGCTGAAATTCCAGTAAGTGTGTGAAACGATCCCAAGGAAGTAAAGCTGACTTGAAGATGTGACTAAATGCCTCCGTACCTGTAAGCCGGGGACCCTGGGGAACAGGCAGAAAGCAGAGGACTGCACTCCTTGGGGTGTTACTGTAGGATTTTTATTGTAGGAACTTAAATATTGATAGTACCCGTTTCAGTGGTTTGTCTTCTAAATTCATTCTTCTGGCTGTTTTTCTGTTTGTTTCTTTGTTTGTTTGTTTTAATAGGTAAGGTAAGCTAAAATTGGGCCTACTCTGTGGTAATTTCTTTAAATGTAAATGCTAAATACACAGAAGTATCTGACAGGATGACAGCTGGGCTGCCGGAGCCGGGTCATGAACGGGCTGTGAGGGGCAGGGCGCTGGCCTCTCCCCCTCCGACGGAAGGGCCGGGGACAGGGGCTCTCCTGAGGATGTCTCTTGCTGTGGGGTGGTATCGATCCCACGGACCAGCACCTGGCTGGCCTCTGAGTGATGCGTTGTGTTGATTCAGTGTGGAGCTGCTACTGAGAAACAACGGAGGGGGAAAATATTGCGTCGGGCTCTTTCACAAGGCTTTATTTTTCTTTCATGCCATCTTGCTACTTCCCTCAGCTCCTTGAAGACTTACAAACTCACCGCACATTCCTGCCTCACTGCCTGAGCCGTATACACCGTTTCTGCTTACCTGCTGCGGCGAGAATTCCAGTTGGTGGTCTCTACTAGTTGCAAGGGAGAAGGGGAAGGGTACTTGGCCTTTCTTTCAGCGAAATAAGGGGATCTAACTACTGATGAAGAGCGAGGGCACGGACACCAGGGCGGGGTGCCTCCCCACCCGCCCACTGGAAGCCGCTCACCCTACAAGGTCTAGGACAGGCATCACTTACCCCCACAGGTCTTTCTGTTTCTTCCTAGTCCCCCTCAGCAGACTCCCAGCCACTCATTTCTCTGAAGCCCCAATTCTACTTCTGCTTGCTTTTGTGCTTTGAGAACAACGATCTATGAACCTTCTCAGGGCTCATGCTAAGTTTAAGTCCTGAGCCCTGGACACCTGTGGCTCAGCTTCATATGGGGGCTCCACATGTTAGCCACTCCGTGCTTCTAAGAACCATATGTTCACTTCTGTGTGGAGAACCTGGGACATGTGTGGCAGTTTGCAGCCTGAGACCCCGGATTTGTGGGAAAACCAGTAAAAAATCTAAGCCATTTTCAATATAAATACCGAGGCTGCAATATATATTAAGCTGACAAATCTTATGCATGGCCTGAATTGTATGCTGTTGTTCAGTCTCACAGCCATGTCTGACTCTTTCAGATGCCGTGGACTGCAGCACGCCTTCCCTGTCCTTCACCATCTTCCAGAGCTTGCCCAAACTCACATCCATTGAGTCGGTGATGCCATCCAACCATCTCATCCTCTGTCATCTCCTTCTGCTGCCCTCAATCTTTGCCAGCATCAGGGTCTTTTCAAATGAGTCAGCTCTTCGCATCAGGTGGCCAAAGTATTGGAGTTTCAGCTTCAGCATCAGTCCTTCCAATGAATATTAAGGACTGATTTCCTTTAGGATGGACTGATTAGATCTCCTTGCAGTCCAAGGGACTCTCAAGAGGCTTCTCCAACACCACAGTTCAAAAGCATCAATTCTTTGGCACTCAGCTTTCTTTATAGCCCAACTCTCACATCCATACATGACCACTGGAAAAACCATAGCCTTGACTATATGGACCTTTGTTGGCAAAGTAATGTCTCTGCTTTTTAATATGCTGTCTAGGTTTGTCATAGCTTTCCTTCCAAGGAACAAGTGTTTTTTTAATTTCATAGCTGCAGTCATCATCGGCAGTGATTTTGGAGCCCAAGAAAATCAAGTCTCTCACTGTTTCCATTCTTTCCCCATCTACTATTTGTCATGAAGTGGTGGGACTGGATGCCATGATCTTTGTTTTTAAATGCTGAGTTTTAAGCCAGCTTTTTCACTCTCCTCTTTCACCTTCCTCAAGAGGCTCTTTAGTTCCTTGCTTTCTGCCATAAGGGTGGTGTCATCTGCATATCTGAGGTCACTGATGTTTCTCCCAGCAGTCTTTATTCCGGCTTGGACCTCACGCAGCCCAGCGCTGCGCATAACGCGCTCTGCATGGAAGTTAAATAAACAGGTGACAGCGCATAGCTTCGATGCACTCCTTTCTCAATGTTGAACCAGTCTGTTGTTTCAAGTCTGGTTCTAACTGTTGCTTCCTGACCTGCACGCAGATTTCTCAACAGGCAGGTCAGGTGGTCTCGTATTCCCATCTTTTTAAGAATTTTCCACAGTTTGTTATGAGCCACACAGTCAAAGGCTTTAGCATAGTCAGTGAAGCAGAAGTAGATGTTTTTCTGGAATTCCCTTGCTTTTTCTATGATCCAGCGGATGTTTGCAATTTGACCTCTGGTTCCTCTCCTTTTTCTAAATCCAGCTTGAACACCTGGAGTTCTTGGTTCACATACTGTTGAAGCCTAGCTTGGAGAATTTTGAGTATTACTTTGTATACAAGTCAAAATATTTGTTGTTTCTATAAATGAAATTTCAGTGCCAATCAGAACCTTTGTTTGGCAGTTAGAGCTCCAAGGCTAAAGGGGTCTCTGGTTAAAAACAAACAAACAAAAATGCATTCTCACTGTCCTAGGTACTCAAGAAACATTGTTTAATGAAGGGAACTGTTATATCTTTCACTACATGAAAAATATCTTCCAAAAAAAGTAGGCCCATGGGATGTCCCTGGTATGGACAGGGACATAATGATGGACATTAAGGATGTCCCTTAATCCAACGGTTAAGACTCTGTACTGCCAATGCAGGGGGCACAGGTTCAATCCCTAGTCAGGAACTAAGATCTCACGTGATATGAGGCATGGGCAAAAGACTTTTTAAATGGGTCCATAGTTGCTTATCGGCAATTCTGAAGTATAAGAGCTCTTAAAACCAAAAGTTACTTCATAGCTTTGGCACAAAACTTATTTTGAAGCAAAACCTGGCTTGAACTGACCTAAGACTCAATTGTGTCATAACAATCCTCCTAAAATATCTGCTGAATACTGGGGTTTTGTTGCTTTTTTTGTTGGTTCTTTTGTAACTGTAAAAACGTCAAACAGAGTCAAAGATACCCTGTGGCAATAGTGAGAAGATAAAAAGAAGAAAAGAAGTGTTTCTCATTAACAACAGCACAGCACAGTGACGTCATTACAGAAGCTTGATCCTGCAGTCTGTGAGGCATCTTACTGGAGATTATGAAGTAGAATAATTATTAAATATGACTTAAAGAAGCAGGTGCTGTTTAAGGTATATAGTGATGATGGACAAAAATTAGTAAAAATAAAAAAACAGAAAACGTTGAATAGAACATAAAAGTTAAGACCTTGACCAAGTTTTGGCTCAGTGGATTCCACAAGAAGGGAATGTGTATCTGGAATATATGCCACGAAGAACAGAACCTGAAGGTATGTGTGAACATTTATTAGAACTGGCTATAGATACTGAAGAAGCGGGGAAGAGCCCTCAGAGGAAGGCAAGGCAACCACGCCAGTATTCTTACCTGGAGAATCCCGTGCACAGCGGAGCTTGGCAGGCCACAGTCCATGGGGTCGCAAAGAGTTGGATCCAACTGAAGTGACTTAGCAGGCACATTGAAGAAGCATCATTGTGTGAATGATCTGGAAATCAAGTGGAAAAAGCTTCTAATGATCAGAAAATTATACGGGTGAATCTGATAAAATCCTGCCTGGTGAAAACCTTATTCTTGAACAAATTGACAGTGTAGACAAAACAGCTCTTTCCTGGAGATACAATCTCAGAAAGACACGCACAACACCGCAGAGTGACCATAGGTTGTGGGTGTGCTGTGACCGCTGCCCCAGTAGACAACCAGCAGTGCCTGGGGGGAGCAGCGCCTCAGATGCCGGAAAGGTGCGTGTGATTTACCTGGGCTGCATGACACAAAGAGGACATAGGTAACCGGAAATGCGGTGGTGGGTCAGTGAGGATTCACAGGGGGCATTCCCTGCAGGCAGGCTGCCTGGGAAGGACTGCAAGACTTTACTTTTCCTAGAGAAGTGCTCCACAACGCCACCCTGAATTTCCTGCGATGCCGATGTGGACTTATCCTTGGTGAAGAACACGTAAAATCATTTAACAAGTAAGATAAATACTGTCCTAGATGCTTGCTTGCTGAAGTTAACAAGGACCTCAGAATCAAAGACTTTCTGAAAAATTCAATCTTCAGGATGCCATTAGGTGCTCAGGCTTGGAATTACAGTGATACATCAACATTAAAAGTGCGTGCCATCACTAATCATGAGAAAACTCAGACAAACTCAATTCGAGGGACATTTTTCAAAATACCTCACCAACACTTCTCAAGAGGTTTAAAGTTGTGAAAAACAAGGAAACAGCCACAGATTCAAGGAGAAACCAGGGAGACATGAAGATGAAAGGCACTGGGGTAAACTGAATTGGATCCCAGACCAGGAAAAAAAAAAAGGCCATTAATGAGAAAACTGGTGAAATCTGATAAAATGTGGGCTTTAAGGAATACTATGATACCATCATTAATTTCTTACTTTTGGCAAATATGCCATGGTTATTTAACATTAGTGGAAGATGGGCTCAGGGTATATGGGAACTCCATACTATCTTTGCAATTTTTCTGAAAATCTAAGATTATTCAAAATTAAAAGTCTATTTTTAATAATGCTTGTATTTTTTGGTCTACAGTGATGTTTGAAGCAAAATCCAGCGACGAATACTTTAAAGGATTTCCTATCACTAATGAGAAGACTACTTTTTGCTCAAAGTTTATGAGCTAAAAGTATGAACTGACATCAAAGAAACACTCCACGTTGATGACGATACTTCCGTTGGGCATGTCGTGAGTGAGAAAACGCTGAAGCGGCTTTGTGTGTGTGTGTGTGAATGCATTTTTTTGTGTGTGTGGTAAAATTACACATCATAAAATTTATCATCTTAACTATTTTTTTGTAAGTGAATATTTGCTAAATCTTTTTTTTTTTTAAGGACTGGTGTTTTGTTTATTTGGCTGCACCACACAGCATGCAGGATCTTAATTCCCTGACCAGGGACTGAACCTGTGTCCCCTGCGATGAAAGCACAGAGTCCTAACCACTGGACCACCAGGGAATTTCCATCTTAACCATTTTTAAGTGTACAATTCAGTGGTATTAAAATACAGTTACACTGCTGCACAGCCATCACCATATCATCCATCCCCAAAACTCTTTTCATCTTGTAAAACTTAAACTCTTTACCTACAAACACTAACTCCCCAGACTTCCCTCCTCTCAGCCCCTGGTAACCACCATTATAATTTCTGTGTTTATGATTTGGACTACTCTAAGTATCTCAAGGAATTAAAGAGTCTCTTGATGAAGTTGAAAGAGGAGAGTGAAAAAAAGCTGGCCTAGAACTCAACAATCAAAAAACGAAGATGGCAGCCAGTCCCATCACTTCATGGCAAATACATGGGAAAACAATGGAAACAGTGACAGACTTTGTTTTCTTGGGCTCCAAAATCACTGTGGACAGTGGCTGCAGCCATGAAATTAAAAGATGCTTGCTCCTTGGAAGAAAAGCAATAACAAACCTAGATGGGGTATTAAAAAGCAAAGACATTACTTTGCCGACAAAGGTCTGTATAGTCAAAGCTGTGATTTTTTCAGTAGTCATGTACAGATGTGAGTTGGACAATAAAAAAAGGCTGAGCGCCGAAGAAATCGATACCTTCGAACTATGGTTTTGGAGAAGACATTGAGAATCCCATGAACTGCAAGGAGGTGAAATCAGTCAATCTTAAAGGAAATCAATTCTGAATATTCATTGGAAGGACTGATGCTGAAGCTGAAGCTCCAATACTTTAGCCACCGGATGTGAAGATCTGACTCATTAGAAAAGACCCTGATGCTGGGAAAGATTGACGGCAGGAGGAGAAGGGGACAACAGAGGATGAGATGGTTGGATGGCATCACTGACTTGATGGACATGAGTTAGAGCAAGCTCTGGGAGGTAGTGAAGGACAGGGAAGCCTGTCATGCTGCAGTCCATGGGGTTGCGAGAGTTGGACATGACTAAGCGACTGAACAACAACAAGTACCTCAAGTGAGTGGAATCATATAGTATTTGTCTTTTTTGTGGCTGGCATATTTCATTTAGCCTAATGTCCTCAAAGTTCATGCATACTGTAGCATATTGCAGAATTTCCTTCTTTTTTTAAGGCTGACTTGTATGTATATACTACAATTTGCTTATCCATGCATCAGTGACAGATACTTGAGTTGCTTCCATGTCTTAGCTAATGAAAATAGTGCTGCCATGAAAATGGGGGTACAAATACCTCTGAGACCCAGTTTTAAATTCTTTTTAGTATACAGCCAGAAGTAGGATTGCTGGATTATATAGTAATTCTATTTTTAATTTTTTGAGCAACTGTCACACACTTTTGCAGTGATGACACCATTTTACATTCCCACCAGCAGTGCACAGGTGTTCCAATCTCTCTGCATCCTTTCCAATACCTGTCATTTGGTTTTCTGATAGTAGCTATCCTAATGACCGTGTGAAATGGCTTTAAATATAGATAATCATGAGGATAACAGTGATGATGGAGATGAATTTGTAAACACAGGTGGAAAAAAACAGCCCTACATGAGATGGTGAAAATGTGTGATTAGTCAGGGGCTAGCCTTGAACCATGCCGCATTTATCAATGAGCGTGAGCTTATGGTGGTTTTCACAATTTAAGAGGGACTGCTAAGATGGAAACCTAAATTAACAAAGCATTTGACCTGAAGAAAAGTACTTAAAATGGCCCTTAGTTCTGCTCCTGCCATCAGGGGGCGCTCCGGCTGCTGCTGGTGACAGGCACTGAGGTTCCTCCCCTAAGACGCTCAAGCAACCAGGGGCGACGGATGTTCACGTTTGTCTTTGCACAGGCATATTTAGCTGAATTCAAACCTGTGTATATTGAAAGATTTATAAAATGTTTTCTTAGAAATAAGACTACTAGAGTATTTACATTCTGTATTCATCCCACTATTTCATGTTGGTGATTTTGTTATTTAAATAAGCTACCCACTATTTGTCCTAATAAATACTTCACTACAGAAATATTAACATATTTGACCATCGTTTGCTACGTCAGACTCTGCCTCTAATTAGGGGCCTTTACAAGATTATATGAAGCATGAATTAATTTCTCCCTAATAATTCAGCATCGTCATTATGAAGACCAGTTATTCATTGTGAAAACAGGGCCTAGCCCCAGACCATCTGGCTTCCTGAGTACTTGTGTTCGCATTTTAGTCTTCCATGCACGCCTGGGCTCAGACCCTCCTGTCTGCTCTCAGGGTAACTGCCATAGCATCATTACTGGCAAAGCTTGTTCGGGTTATCTAAAGTAAGAATAAATGATCGCATAGGAGCCTGACTGTCAGACATCTGTTTTGGCTATTCAGAGGCCCTCTTCCTTCCTCTCTAGGTTGCAGCTGGGTTACTTGTAACTGAGGCACCAGGTAAATAACACCAGAGAGGCATGGCGCCATTGTACATTATTCTTCATCTCTATAAGGACTAAGGGGAGCAAGCAGAGCCACTGTATCACCCCTTTGGTAGGCCAATGCCACATCGCGCACATCAGGATAACACACACTGGTACCATAGCCAACATATTTTGCTTGTGTTTCAATATTCTACTATAAATTGTGTGTATAGAGGGAAAAACAAACTAACATTTACAGAGGGATTACAGTCTGCTTTGCATATGTTACTGCCTTTAATCACACAAGGAGATGTAGGTATTACTCCCCTTTTACAGATGAGTGAAAGGCAAAGTTGCTCGGTCGTGTCCAACTCTTTGAGAACGCCATGGACTGTGTAGCCTGCCAGGCTTCTCTGTCCATGGAATTTTCCAGGCCAGAATACAGGAGTGGGTAGTTGTTCGCTTCTCCAGGGGATCTTCCCAACCCAGGGATCAAACCCAGGTCTTCCGTGTTGCAGGTGGATTCTTTATTGTCTGAGCCACCAGGGAAGTCCTTTACAGATGAGGACTGAGGTTAAATACTTTACCTAATCTCTCACAACTATTAAGTGACAAAAACTAGATTATAAGCCATCTGTCTATGTCTCAAACCTATTCTCTCAAAATTTTTTTCACTTTATTAAAAAAAATCATAAACTCATTGCATGCTTGTTATAACAAGACAAACAACACAGATATGCTGATGTCTCCTTCCACTTTCTGTCTGCCCTCGAAGCATAAGTTTCATTAGCAGAGTTGGTATCCTGCCATCTCCCTCTCCATAGTCACCTACTGATGGTGCCTGACTTACTACGGCTCCACTGCCAACTTTAGACTTTACAGTACGGCTCAAGAGTGATAAGCATTCAGTAGAGTCTCTACTCAAATGCTGAAGGTTGATCTTTTCTCAGGTTCACGACATGCGATCTGATACTCTCAAACCACAGACCACAGCTAGTCACACCATTAGGAGGGTAAACAGCCAATGCCCTTACAATCATCCTGTACCCAGAAAACTATTCCAGTGGTCACTTTCAGTATTTAGTAAATTACATGGACATTCAACACTTTATTATAAAATAGGGTTTATATCAACTTTGCCCAACTGTAGGCTAATGGCAGTGTTCTGAGCATGTTTCAGGTAGGCGACATGAAGCTATGAAGTTCAGAAGACTCAGTTCAGTGGCTCAGTTGTGTCTGACTCTTTGTGACTCCATGGACTGCAGCACCCCAGGCTTCCCTGTCCATCATAAACTCTCAGAGCTTGTTCAAACTCATGTCCATTGAGTCGGTGATGCCATTCAACCATCTTATCCTCTTTCGGACTCTTCTCCTCCTGCCTTCAATCTTTCCTAGCATCAGGGTCTTTTCCAATGAGTCAGTTCTTTGCATCAGTTGGCCAAAGTATTGGACTTTCAGCTTCAGCATCAGTCCTTCCAATGAATATTCAGGATGGATTTCCTTTAGGATGGACTGGTTTGATCTCCTTGCAGTCCAAGGGACTATCAAGAGTCTTTTCCAACACCACAGTTCAAAAGCATCAATTCTTTGGTACTCAGCTTTCTTTATAGTCCAACTCTCACATCCATACATGACTATTGGAAAAAACTATAGCTTTGACTATACAGAACTTTGTCGGCAAAGTAATGTCTCTGCTTTTTAACATGCTATCTAGGTATGTCATTGCTTTTCTTCCAAGGAGCAAGCATCTTTTAATTTCATGGCTGCAATCACCATCTGTGGTGATCGTGGAACCCCCAAAAATAAAGTCACTGTTTCCATTGTTTCCCCATGTATTTCCCATGAAGTGATGGGACCAGATGCCATGATCTTAGTTTTCTGAATGTTGAGTTTTAAGCCAACTTTTTCACTCTCTGTTTTCACCTTCATCAAGAGGCTCTTTAGTTCTTCTCCACTCTGCCATAAGGGTGGTGTCATCTGCATATCTGAGGTTATTGATATTCTCCTGGCAATCTTGATTCCAGCTTGTAGTTCATCCAGCCTGGCATTTCACATGATGTACTCTCCAGGAGTTGGTGATGGATAGGGAGGGCTGGCACGCTGCGGTTCATGGGGTCGCAAAGAGTTGGACATGACTGAGTGACTGAACTGAACTGACTCTGCATATAAGTTAAATAAGCAGGGTGACAATATACAGCCTTGACGTACTTCTTTCCCAATTTTCAAATAGTCTGTTGTTCCATGTCCAGTTCTAACTGTTGCTTCTTGACCTGCTTACAGATTCCTCAGGAGGCAGGTCAGGTGGTCTGGTATTCCCATCTCTTGAAGAATTTTCCACAGTTTGTTGTGATCCACACAGTCAAAACTTTTGGCGTAGTCAATAAAGCACAGGTAGATATTTTTCTGGAACTCCCTTGCTTTTTTCGATGATCCAATGGATATTGGCAATTTGATCTCTGGTTCCTCTACCTTTTCTAAATCCAGCTTGAACATCTGAAAGTTCCCAGTTCACGTAATGTTGAAGTCTGGCTTCGAGAATTTTGAGCATTACTTTACTAGTGTGTGAGATGAGTGTGGTAGTTTGAGAATTCTTTGGGATTGCCTTTCTTTGGGATTGGAATGAAAACTGACCTTTTCCAGTCCTGTGGCCACTGCTGACTTTTCCAAATTTGCTGGCATATTGAGTGTAGTACTTTCACAGCATCATTTTTAAGGATTTGAAAGAGCTCAACTGGAATTCTATCACCTCTACTAGCTTTGTTCATAGTGATGCTCCCTAAGGCCCACTTGACTTCACACTCCAGGATGTCTGAGTCTAGGTGAGTGATCACACCATTGTGGTTATCTGGGTCATGAAGATCTTTTTTGTATAGTTCTTCTGTGTATTCTTGCCACCTCTTCTTAATATCTTCTGCTTCTGTTAGATCTATACCATTTCTGTCCTTTATTTCTGTCCTGAAGCTATGAAGTTCAGAAGATTAGGTGTATTAAATGTATTTTTAACTTTTTATGATGGGTTTATTGGGATGCATCATTAATCTGTCCATTTCATCATAGGTGATTAGGATGCAAAACTAGGAAGTCACAAGATATCTGGAATAACAGGTAAGTTTGGCCTTAGACCACAAAATGAACCAGGAGAAAGGCTAACAGAGTTTTGTTAAGAGAACACACTGGTCATAGCAAACCTTTTCCAACAACACAAGAGACTCCACACATGAACATCACCAGATGGTCAATACTGAAATCAGACTGATTATGTCTTTTGCAGCTAAAGATGGAGAAGCTCTGTACAGTGAGTAAAGACAAGAACTGGACCTGACTGTAACTCATATTATCAGCTCCTTATTGCAAAAGTCGGGGTTAAATTGAAGAAAGTAGGGAAAACCACTAGGTCACTCAGGTATGACCTAAATCATTCCTTATGATTATATAATGGCGGTGATGAATAGATTCAAGGGGTTGGACTCTGGTAGACAGAGTGCCTAAAGAACTATGGATGGGAGTTTGTAACATTATATAGGAGGCAGTGACCAAAACAATCCCAAAGGAAAAGAAATTCAAGAAGGCAACGCGGTTGTTCAAAGAGGCTTTACAAATAATTGAGAAAGGAAGAGAAGTAGAAGGCAAGAGAGAAAGGGAAACATATACCCAACTGAATAGCAAGGAGAGAAAAGAAGGCCTTCTTAAATAAATAGTGAAAAGAAATAGAGGAACACAATGGAATGGGAAAGACAAGAGGTCTCTTCAAGAAAACTGGAGATATCAAGGGAACATTTCATGCAAGGATGGGCATGATAAAGGACAGGACCTAACAGAAGCAGAAGAGATTAGAAAGAGGTGGCATGAATACACAGAAAAACTAAAAAAGAAAGGTCTTAATAACTTGGATAACCACAATGGTGTAGCCACTCACCTAGAGCCAGACATCTTGGAGTGTGAAGTCAAGTGGGCTTTAGGAAGCATTACTAAGAACAAAGCTAGTGGAGGTGACAGAATTCCAGCTGAGCTATTTAAAATGTTGAAAGATGATGCTATTGAAGTGTTATACTCAATACGTCAGCAAATTTGGAAAACTCAGCAGTGACCACAAAACTGGAAAGGTCAGCTTTCACTCCACTTCCAAAGAAGGGCAATGCCAAAGAATGTCCAAAGGGTGAAAGTGTTAGTTGTTCAGTCATGTCTGACTCTTTGTGACCCCATATACTGTAGCCTGCCAGGCTCCTCTGTGCATGGAATTTTCCAAGCAAGAATACTGCAGTGGGTTGCCATTTCCATTTCCAGGGGATCTTCCTGCCCCAGAGATAGGAACCAAGTCTCCTGCAGTGCCGTCAGAATCTTTACCGTCTGAGCCACCAACTACCACACAACTGTGCTCATTTCACATGCTAGCAAGATGATGCTCAAAATCTTTCAAGCTGAGATTCAACAATATGTGCACTGAGAACTTCCAAGTGTACAAGCTGGGTGTCTAAAAGGCAGATGAACTAGAGATCAAACTGCCAACATTCATTGGATTATGGAGAAAGCAAGGGGGTTCCAGAAAAATATCTACTTCTGCTTCACTGACTATACTAAAGCCTTTGTCTGTGTGGATCACAAAAACTATGGAAAATTCTTAAGAGATGGGAATATCAAATCAACTTACCTGTCTCCTGGGAAACCTGTGTGCAGGTCAATAAGCCACAGTTAGAACCAGATGTGGAACAATGGACTGGTTTAAATTGGGAAAGGAATGAGTCAAAGCTGTACATCATCACCCTGCTTATTTAACTTATATGCAGAGCACATCCTGAGAAACGCTGGGCTGAATGAATCACAAGCTGGAATCAGGATTGCTGGGAGAAATATCAACAACCTCAGATATACAAATGATAACACTAATGGCAAAAAACAAAGAGGAACTAAAAGAGCCTCTTGATGAAGGTGAAAGAGAAGAGTGAAAAAGCTGGCTTGAAACTCCACATTAAAAAAACTAAGATCACAGCATCTGGTCCCATCACTTCTTGGCAAATAGAAGAAAAAGTAGAAACAGTGACAGACTTTATTTTCCCTGGCTCCAAAATCACTGCAGATGATGACTACAGCCATCAAGTTAAAAGGTGTTTGCTCCTTGGAAGGAAAGCTATGACAAATCAAACCTAGATAGCATATTAAAAAGCAGACATGACTTGGCTGACAAAAGTTTGTATAAACAAAGCTATGGTTTTTCCATTAGTCATGTACAGATGTGAGAGTTGGAACATAAAGAGGCTGAGTGCCGAAGAATTGAAGTTTTCACATTGTGGTGCTAGAAATGACTCTTGAGAGTCCCTTACTCTGCAAGATCAAACCAACTAATCCTAAAGGAAATCAACCCTGAATGTTCATTGGAAGGATTGATGTTGAAGCTAAAGCGCCAATACTTTGGCTACCTGATGCAAAGAGCTGACTTACTAGAAAAGACTCTGATGCTGGGAAAGATTGAAAGCAAAAGAAGGGGGCGGCAGAGGATGAGAAAGTTAGGATCACTAACTCAATGGACGTGAATTTGAGCAAAGTTTGAGCAAAGTCAGGAAAACAGTGGAAGACAGAGGAGCCTGGCCTGCTACAGTGCATGCGGTCACAGAGTCGGACACAGCTTAGTGACTGATGACCACAGCAGCAACAATACACACACACAGAGATTTGGTTTTTTCCAAAGGTAAGATCAACCCATTAATGTTACTCCATTACTTTATGTCTATATTTATGTAATATAGACAGTTTTACAAGAGTATACATATAATCCTAACTCATTAAAAAATAACTGCATGCTATATTCTGTATTACAGATAAACCATAATTTATTCAACATCTTCTGACAGAAATTCAAACTGTCTTTAGTTTTTTTGCAGTCACAAAAAACTGAGCTTTAGTAAACTTCCTCGGACATAGAACCTTACAAACTGGACCCTTGATTTCCACAGGATAAATGAAACAAAAATGACATTACTGGATGTAATCTCTGTATTTTTTAATAGGTAGCTGGCTGTATGCCCCAAAAGGAACAGCAATTCATACTTAAAGCAGCAATGGATGAGCGCTCATTTTCTCACCTCTTGCCAGATACACTACCAAGGTCTCTGATATAATATTTTGCCTATTTGATAGTCAAAAATGGTATTTCATTGCATTTGTTTGATTACTGGTAAAATTTAGATCTGTGCTCTTCTGTTATCAGGGTTTGACTCATAAAAAAGAGTGACGTGCAAGGCCAAACAATGCAATCTGCCTTGAAGGCTGGTAGTTATCCCTGCAAGACAGGGGCAAGGTCTGTTGGATTCTGGGCAAAGCCCACCCACAGTTAAGACAGTAGGGTCTATACCCAGGGCATCAGAGAAAGAAAGGAAGACACAAATGGACTCTGAGGTGTGAATGGTTCAATAATAACACTAAATAAATGAAGAGGTAAGTGGGGTCATTCTTATCAACTCTCAAAGGCTGTATCAAAACCAGGTCTTACGGGGGAGGGGGTAAGGAACACTGAAGACCAGATGCCTCTTTTACAGCCTTCGCCCCTCACCTGCAGGGTAAATAAGAAAGAAGAAAAAGAAATGACAAAATAGGAAAAAAAAAAACAGTTTCCTCCAGCGAGGGCCAGGCTCCTGTAAGAGAGGGCGGGGTGTCTGGAGCCTCTGATACAAGAAAGCAGACAGAGCTCGGCCTCCCGCAGCTGGGCCCACCGTCTCCAACTGCGAGAGAAATCTGACGACCAGCCGGAGGCCAGTGTGGAGGGGCTGCCATCCGCTGAATCACGGCTCAAACCGGAGGCGTGCCTCTGGACAGCTCACAAAAGTTCTCCAAAACTTCTTTTTCCATTTTGAAAAACGAGAGAGGGGTTTGGAATTTCTGATGTGGAAGGCCACTTCCGACTCTAAGATTCTATAATTCCAATGATAAAATGTTGATAGTTTTCTGATAATTTCATCTCATCTCTAAGTGGTATCTATGAAAAAGTTGAAAGGTCGTACAATTTGCAGTCTAGGGTTCAGGTCCCAACCTGCCAGCTATGTGATCTTAGACAAGTGCTGTGATTCCTCTGAGACTTCCCTTATGTATAAAACTGACAAAATAAACCTCACAGTGTTGCTGTAAGATTTAAGCATTTGAGAGGGTACTTTTAAACTGCACAGGTTAAAACAAACCCAGCAGAACATTCTTACTAAGTCTGAGCCACTTGTTCACATTTCTTCCCTTAGTTTAAACTTCACTAATCAGATACTTAGATCATTCTTTCTGAAAATATTAAAAGAATGTCTTCTGTTTTAAGCACTGGAGATACTTTAGTGAAATGCTGGAGGTCACTGACATGACAGGACTTGGACCTGAAGATGTTCTTTTAACATCTGCATCAGACAAGGAAATCTGGACATGTAAACATTTTAACAAGATACATAAAAGGCAAACAAGCTGTGTCCAGTATTGTAGATATGAATTCAAAAAATATGTACGGAGCTCCTACTATAGCCCCAGACCTATGGACCAGGCACTGTTCTAGGTGTTGGGAGGCTGAGCTCTGCACTAGACAGACCAGGTCTCTGGCCTTCTGAAGCTTACAATCCACCAGAAGAGTTGAATCAACCAGACTATCACTAATTATATGAGTACATATGACTTCCCTGGTGGCTCAGATGGTGAAGAATCTGCCTGCAATTTGGGAGATCCAGGTTTGATCCCTGGGTTCGGACGATCCCCTGGAGAAGGAAATGGCAACCCACTCCAGTGTTCTTGCCTGGAGAATTCCACGGACAGAGAAGCCTGGCGGGCTACAGTCCATGGGGTTGCAGAGTTGGACACAACTGAGCGACTAACATATATATATATATATATATGTTTTAATTACATATGTAAGACACAGTCAGAGAGAAGTATGAGGCTGCTGTGAGAGGTATGAACATGTTCTGGACCCAGGGCTGCGGGCCTCTTCTTGGGCTACACTCAGGATGGGAGACATCATGAACTCTGCCATGTCCCCCTCATGTCTCATTTCTCCTTCCAACTATTGAGCCTGGACGAGTTAACCGCCTTTACTAAGGAATGAGATGTCTGGGTGGAGAAAATAACCGCAACTATTTTTCAGCTGTGGTCAGTTGTTCTGGCTTAATTAGATTTTCAAACAGCTTTCACCCATTCTGCTAAAGTGTGACTCAGCTTCATCCTTCTTTCAGGCTCCTCTGAATTTACCCGGTGACTCACTTGACAAAACGACTCCACAGCCAATAACACTACCAGCTGCCCTCTGACCTCTGAAGTATTGATCACTGCGCTGCACGCAGCTCTTCATTCAATAACTGTGGATTCTTTTACATGTAACACGGTACCAGGTCCTTGCTTCTGGCATCTACAATCACACTTGAAAACTTATATCAGCTACAGGTCATTTGCATCTCTCTTTGAAGACAGTGTGAGTGGATACCATTTAATTAAAGGAGATACAGGATGACATCACTTCTGGCTCGAGTTAACTAGGGAAGGGGAGGCTGCAGCTCTGATGAGAACCTGCTTCATCCGGGACATTTTACGTAGATTCTTGGATTTGATGTGTAATGCTGCACAAAGAACTCGGAGGCGGAGACCGTGAGTAACAGGAAGAATTAGGAAAGGCAAAAATGAAGTTTCAACTGAGTATTTATTGACGGCCCAATGCTGGTCAGGCACCCAGGTGAGCAGTGTGGAGCTTGCAGCAAAGGGCTTTCGGTGGGAGACACACACAAATAAACAGGCAATTACAACTATGATACGGTGTAATGTGTGCTACGATAGATAAAAACACCAGGACAATGGGAGAACACAATAAGGCATATTTGTCAGGATTCGTTCAGCTGCACTTAAGCTAAACTGTGGCGGCCTGGCTTATGTCACCAGGAACCTCGGTGGATCCAGGACTTAAGGAAGCTCTCCCTGTGTGTCACCACGTCCTGTAATTTTGCAGATGGTGTGTTCTTCCAGATGAACGTTCTTTGACACAGTGACCCCAGAGGCAAGAGGCAGGCGTCAGCTAGCTCCAGCGAAAGGAAGTCAGGGAGGGACTTTGGCCCTGTGTGGGCCATTCAGCTTTCCCTTAGACTGCTGCCCAGGGAAAGGGAACTATGATTAACATACTGGGTTTACACATCTATCCCTGTTAGTGGGTACATAGAGAGGGGGAAGAAATAACATGCTGGGACACCAAAAACAACAGCTACCATGAAGAGGTCCTGAAGGGAACATGGGCTGGAACAGAGAGCAAGGCATGTGCGCCGTGAGTTCCTGGGTTGGTGGGAGATGAGTCTGCCCAGAGCCGGGGTCACATCCAAGAGCACGGAGGGAAACTAGGCCAGACTGGGCAGGGCTTTGAATGCCTGGCCAAGGATGCTAGGTCAGCCTGATGGGTACATGGTGACAGTTTTGTGCAGAATCTTTCCCACTTTTCTGAAAATCATTCCGAGCAAGAAGAACAGAGGTGTGAAACACCAACAAGTTTACATCTTTAGTAAAACAAGGAGATGAGAAATTTCACAGACTTCGTATGGTGTGCGGTGTCGCCCCAGCCCCCAACAAACACGGGAAACTATAACGGGAGGTTCAGCAGGTGCCCCAGGGAAGGGCAGAAGCGGTCCAAGCGTCCTGCGGTCCCAGCAATGCCCAGCAAAAACTTCAGCCCAGGAGAGGGCTCGGCCTGGGGGCGGGGGGAACAGCTGGGTGAGCCGGACTAAGGAGGAAGAGGGCAGGGACGCTGGGGAGGAAGAAATAAATCTGTGAGTGACTGGGGCAGCCACAGTTGCAGCTCAGGAAAGCGAGGAGAGCAGGCGGGCAGGAAGGGGCAGGATGCCTGGGAATCAGAGGCTGGGGGAGGACCCAGGGGCGCCCCGGACTAACGACAGGAACTCAGCTGGGCCAGGTTACAGCTCTGAACTGAGAGGACGCCCCGATACACGAAGGTGCCACAAAGTCAGGATACGCTACACGACAGAGGCGACAGAGGCAGGAAGCCTTAAGCTGAGAAATGCGGAAAGCTCCCTCATTCCCGTCAAGGGATTCTCTCGCTAACAGTCATTTTAGAAAATTCTGACTCATTCCAAAATGATAAAAAGTTAGAAGTCAACATTCAATCAAAGGCACTGCCAGGAACACATCTCTACAAAGGTACCGTCACAAGAAAAATCTGAAGAGGAGCAACGAAACTTCCCTGAAGGCTAAGAAAACTCAACAGAAAAATGTGGCCGCAAAGCAGAAGCAAGTTTTATCCCAAAGTCCCACGATGAATTTTTAGAAATGTAACGAGGCAGGGGCAGCTAAGCAGGGAGCTGACAAAGCAGAAATGGTTCAAGGAGGGGATGGTCAGGTCAAGGACAGAGAGTGGGCAGGTTTAGGGAGTAAGTGTAAGAAAAATAAATACCAGACGTTTCAGAACAAAAACCAAGTTACCAGGAACACAAGAGAGAGGAGACATCACTCTGAAGGACACCGTGGAAGATACAGAGAAATAAAAGTGAAGATAAAATGGAAATGAATAAAAATCATTAGAGAGGGAGAGTGGGGAAGACAGGCTAAGGGAAACTGCACAAATGTCAGGTTAGGGTAACTGAGGGAAAAACCCAAAACAACCCAACAGAACGGATACTTTAAAATGAGCTCAATTTTAAGTACGGATTGGAGGGAGAGCTAGGCCCAGGTCACAGGCCTAAATTTAGGAGCGAGGAGGGGAGAGCAGGCCTGGCAGTCTTCCGCAAGGCTGAATTCCTGGGGGCAGGTCAGAGGCATCTTCCCTGGGGGCTCTGAGGCGCTTCCCCTGAACTGCGGGGCGCAGTAGGGACACAGTGGGAGTGGACCGAGCGTCTCTGCTCCCCTGTCCTGGCTCAGCCCCTTAGAGGTGCGCAGCGACTTAGATACAAGTTAGCAACCAGAGAACCAAAAACTACAGCGATTAATGTAATAAACATGTATCCAGCACCCAGCTTTATAAAATCTTAACACTTTACCATATTTGCTTCAGATGTTTTTAAGGAGAAAAACAAGTTTACTCATAGAGCTGAAGCCAATTATGAACCCCTGCGATCTCATTCATCTTTGCAACACCCCGTGAGATACCAGTAGCCTGAAATTGATCATTGCTTGCTGGCTTTTATGCTACTGCCGTGTAAGTGTCCATAACGATATATAATATGTCTTTCACAAGCTTTCAAGTTTGATATAAAGGTATCATACTGAACGTTTCGATCTAAAATTGGCTTCCCCTCACACCAAACATTATGTTTTTGAAATTTATATATGTCGACATATGTGGTTCTACTTCATTTTAACCATAACACAATATATCACAATGTATCCATGCATTCTTTTGTCAATGAACCTCTGGAAGAACGTCTGATGGTTATTTTATAAAACTGAAGCATATACCCAGCAATTCACCTCTTAGGTACTACTAAAAAGAAATGAATATGCTTATCCACAAAAAAGAAAGAAACCAGACACAAAATAGTGTATATGCAAGATTCCATTTCTGCGTATAATATATACAAACACATATACATTCATAGTATATATATTCATAGTATATATTCATAGTATGACCAATCTATGGTGGAAAAAAGAACAGTGGCTGCCTGTAAAATGGTGAAAATGGGAATTAACAAGAAAAGGAAACTGCAGAAGTGACAGTTATAGTCTATAATTTGTCAGGAGTTTGGGTTACACAAGTGTATCTGTTAACAATGTATACTTAATATTTGTATTTTTCACTGAAATTTTATCAAAGAAAAAACTAAACAAATATTGAACAATGGAGAAAAGACGATCTCTTCAATAAGTAGTACTGGGAAAACTGGACAACAGTATATAAAAGAATAACTTTTAAAAAATGTATTAAAAGCCTAAATATAAGATCTAAATACCTAAAACTCCTAGAAGAGAATACAGGCGGAATGCTCTTTGACATAAATCGCAGCGATATTTTTTTGGATCTCTCGCCTGAGGCAAAAGAAACAAAAGCAAAAATAAACAAGAGGGGCCTAATTAAGTTTAAAAGGTTTTGCACAGAAAAGGAAACAATCAACAAAATGAAAAGACAACCTACTGAATGGGAGAAAATATTTGCAAATGATATGACCGATAAGGGGTTAATAACCAAAATATATAAACAGCTCATACAACTCAATATAAAAACAAACAAACCAAAAAAAAAAAAAAAAAAAACACACACACACACACACACAATTAAAAATGAGCAGAAGGCTGAAAAGACACTTTTCCAAAGAAGACAGACAGACGGCCACAAGCACATGAAAAGATGCTCAAACCGCTAATCATCAGAGAAATGCAAATCAAAAATCACAATGAGATGGCAACTCACACCTGTCAGAGTGGCTGTCATTAAAATGTCTACAAATAACAAAACGCTGGTGAGGGTGTAGAGGAAAGGTAACCTAGTACATGGTTGGTGGGAATGTAAATGGGTGCGGCCACTACAGAAAACAGCATGGAGTTTCCTCCATAAACTGAAAACAGGACTAACACATGATCCAGCAATTCCACTGCTGGGGATAGACCCAAAGAAAACAAAAATACTAATTCAAAAAAGGTACAGGCAACTCCAAGTTCATAGCAGCATTATTCACAATAGCCAACATATGGAAGCAACCTAAGTGCCCATCAATAGATGAATGAAGATGGATATCTATATATACTACTACCCAGACATAAAAAAAGAATGAAATGCTGCCATTTGCAACAATGTGAATGGACCTACAGGGTATTATGCTTAGTGAAACACACCAGAGAAAGACTTATGTGGAGGAATCTTAAAAAAACAAAACAACTGAATGTGACAAAACAGAAACAGTCTGTTATATTCTTTCAGATACAGAGAACTAGTGGATACCAGAGGGGAGGCGGGAGGGTAGCGGGGCAAGATAGGGGTAGGGAATTAGTAGGTACAAACTACCATTATAAAATAAATAAAACACAATGTTATATCCCCTGTGCCCTATTGTACAGCACAGGGGATATAACAAAGGTTGCATAATAAATTTAAATGGAGTATAAGCTATAAAGAGTCAGGCATGACTGACTGAACAACAGGTTTTATTTATTTATTTTTTCATTTATTTTTATTAGTTGGAGGCTAATTACTTTACAATATTGTAGTGGGTTTTGTCATACATTGACATGAATCAGCCATGGATTTACATGTATTCCCCATCCTGATCCCCCTGCCCACCTCCCTCTCTACCCGATCCCTCTGGGTCTTCCCAGTGCACCAGGCCCGAGCACTTGTCTCATGCATCCAACCTGGGCTGGTGATCTGTTTCACTATAGATAACATACATGTTTCGATGCTGTTCTCTCGAAACATCCCACCCTCGCCTTCTCCCACAGAGTCCAAAGGTCTGTTCTGTACATCTGTGTCTCTTTTTCTGTTTTGCATTTAGGGTTATCATTACCATCTTTCTAAATTCCATATATATGTGTTAGTATGCTGTAATGGTCTTTATCTTTCTGGCTTACTTCACTCTGTATAATAGGCTCCAGTTTCATCCATCTCATTAGAACTGATTCAAATGAATTCTTTTTAATGGCTGAGTAATATTCCATGGTGTATATGTACCACAGCTTCCTTATCCATTCGTCTGCTGATGGGCATCTAGGTTGCTTCCATGTCCTAGCTATTATAAACAGTGCTGCGATGAACACTGGGGTGCACGTGTCTCTTTCAGATCTGGTTTCCTCAGTGTGTATGCCCAGAAGTGGGATTGCTGGGTCATATGGCAGTTCTATTTCCAGTTTTTTAAGAGATCTCCACACTGCTTTCCATAGCGGCTGTACTAGTTTGCATTCCCACCAACAGTGTAAGAGGGTTCCCTTTTCTCCACACCCTCTCCAGCATTTATTGCTTGTAGACTTTTGGACAGCAGCCATCCTGACTGGCGTGTAATGGTACCTCATTGTGGTTTTGATTTGCATTTCTCTGATGATGAGTGATGTTGAGCATCTTTTCATGTGTTTGTTAGCCATCTGTATGTCTTCTTTGGAGAAATGTCTGTTTAGTTCTTTGGCCCATTTTTTGATTGGGTCATTTATTTTTCTGGAATTGAGCTTCAGGAGTTGCTTGTATATTTTTGAGATTAATCCTTTGTCTGTTTCTTCATTTGCTATTATTTTCTCCCAATCTGAGGGCTGTCTTTTCACCTTGCTTATAGTTTCCTTTGTTTTGCAAAATCTTTTAAGTTTCATTAGGTCCCATTTGTTTATTTTTGCTTTTAAAAATATGGAACGCTTCACGAATTTGCGTGTCATCCTTGCGGAGGGGCCATGCTAATCTTCTCTGTATCGTTCCAATTTTTAGTATATGTGCTGCCGAAGCGAGCACTGAACAACAGGTTTTAAAAATATTGAGTCACTATGTTGTACACCACAAACTGATACTAGAAATCAACTATATTTCAATTAAAACAAAAAACAAATATTGACGTCTGTTAATGCTATGCATGCTGAAGTATTTGGGGGAAGTAAGTAAGTAAGTGTGAGTCACTCAGTTGTGTCTGACTCTTTGTGACCCCATGGACTGTAGCCCGCCAGGCTCCTGTGGGTTGTATCCAAGCAAGTATCCAGGCAAGAATACTGGAGTGGGTTGCCATTTCCTTCTCCAGGGGATTGTCCTTACCCAGGGATCGAACCCAGGTCTCCTGCATTGCAGGCAGATTCTTTACCATCTGAGCCACCAGGGAAAATGTATCCTAAATACTAAAACTATCCCAAATTGATATCCCCCATTTTTTTTTTTTTTTTTGAAAAGCATCAAAAAACAATATGGAATGATAGATAGAAGAGGCATGGAAAGACCAAGCCTAGCAAAATGTTGATGAAATTTAGGCAGTGAGTATATGAGTGTTTATTATAAAATCCTTTCAACTGAACATTTGCTGAACATTTAAAGTTTTCCTATTAAAATTTCCTCCCACATTTTAACATTTAGCTTGTCTAAAACCAACTCTTGATTTCATCCTTCCCTGAAGCCACTTTTCCCTTCACCTTCCCCATTCCAGTAAGTGACAAACATTCATCTAGCTGCTCACCTTTGGGTTGTCCTGTCCCACACATCTAATCCATCAGCATATCCTTTCAGCTCTACCTTCAGCATATGCCCTGAATGCAACCACTTCTCCACAAGCCTGCCACAATAGCCCTGTTCCAGTCCACCATCATCTTTCACCTGGACCTACTGGTCTACTAACTGGACTCCCTGCTTCCACTCTCCCCCTTAGAATCTTTTCTCCACACAGCAGTTGCGCTGATCACTTTAAAATGCATCCTCCTGCTGTCTCTTCTCCCACTCACTCTATTCCAGCCATCCTGATCTCCTCAATGTCTGTTAACTATGCCAATGTTCCTCTGCTTGGAATTTTTTCCCTCCTCATCCACAGGGCTTGTTCTCTCACTTCATGGTTCTCCGCTCATGTCACACCAGACAGGTTCCTGAGGATCTATCTAATGCAGTATTTCCCATCACATCCCCCATGCTGCCTGTATTTTTCCTCTGAGTTTTTACTACTATCCAACATGTTTGTTTCCTATGTGCCCCCACTAGAATTAACCTCCGAAGGACAGCAATTTTTATGTTATTACATATTATGTCTGCAGTTCAGTCGCTCATTGCAACCCCATGGACTGCAGCACACCAGGCCTCCCTGTCCATCACCAACTCCCAGAGCTTTCTCAAACTCACGTCCATGGAGTCGGTGACGCCATCCAATCATCTCATCCTCTGTCCTCCCCTTCTCCTCCCTCCTTCAATCTTTCCCAGCATCAGGGTATTTCCTAATGAGTCAGTTCTTCACATCAGATGGCCTACTGTTTGTTGAATATATGAAATAGATAAAATAGCACCTTCTCTGAGTCTATCCCATATCCCTCCCCATCTTCTACTGCTAAAGTAGTCCCCTCTCTCATATTAGAATATTTTACTTTTTCCATATAGCTTATTTTTTTCCACAATGTTTTAAAAAATTTTTTTATTTTTTTTATTTTTAAAAAATTTATTTTTAATTGGAGAACAATTGATCACAATATTATGCTGATTTCTGTCATACATCAACATGAATCAGTCATAGGCATACATCTGTCCCCTCCCTCCCCCAGCCCACCCCCGTATGTTGTCACAGAGCACTGGGTTTGAGCTCCCAGTATAGCAAATTTCCACTGGCTATGTTTTACATACGGTAATATATATATTTCCGTGATACTATCTCAATTTGTCCCACCCTTTCCTTCCCACACTGTGTCCACAAGTCTTTTTCTGTCTGCGTCCCCATTGCCGCTCTGCAAATAGGTTCATCTGAACCTCTTTCTAGATTTCATATATATGCATTTATAAGCGATATTCGTTTTTCTCTGACTTATTTCACTCTGTATAATAGGCTCTAGGTTCATCTACCTCAACCTAAAAATATTTATTTGGCTACATCCAGTAATTAGTTGCTGCTAAAGTACCTGAGGCTACAGGGAAGTCCCCATGGTGCTTAGTAACAGTTACTTGTTACACATGTATTCTCAGTCCCTGAGTTCAGTGCTCAGTCACGTCCAACTCCTTGCGACCCCATGGACTGCAGCACGCCAGGCCTCCCTGTCCATCACCAACTCCCAGAGCTTCCTCAAACCCATGTCCATTGAGTCAGTGATGCCATCCAACCATCTCATTATCTGTCGTTCCCTTCTGCCCTCAATCTTTCCCAGCATCAGGGTCTTTTCAAATGAGTCACTTCTTCGCATCAGGTGGACAAAGTACTGGAGTTTCAGCTTCAGCATCAGTCCTTCCGATGAATACTCGGGCCTTATTTCCTTTAGGATGGACCGGCTGGATCTTCTTGCAGTGCAAGGGACTCTCAAGAGTCTTCTCCAACACCACAGTTCAAGCTCTCTGTCCCCAACTCCCCAAAACGTAAGCTCTTGTGGACAGTTCAGGTCCTGCAGTTAACAGCGCCTGGCCCAGAGGGGGCCAATCCAACCCTCACCCTCCTGCCTGTTTCAACCTCCACGCAGAGCCTCTGGATTTCCAAGGCTGCCGTTTACCCCTGGTCTTTCCCTGCACTGGGAGGGGGGCCGGCCCGCCGGCTTCAGAGCTTGCTCGCGGTCTCACCCCCTAGAGGCCGTCCTCCCCACGGCCTGCCTCCCAGATAACAGCCGCGGGCAGTGCGACCGAACGGGCGCCCTGGGCTCTGACCCCGCGGGGCTGCAGGGCCCCCGAGCCCGGGAGCAGCTCCGCCTCTACAGGGCGGTGCTCAGCCGCGGCCCCGCCGGCCCTCCCAGCTGCCCGCGGCGAAGCGCTTCCCCCGGGCGTCCGCCGGAGTCTCGGGAGGAGGGCCGCCCCGGGCGAGCACAGAGGCCGCGGTCGGCCAGGCCCCCGGCCCAGCGTGAGGGGCCCCCAGAGGCAGCCTCCGTCCCCGCAGCCCCCTGTAGCCTGGGAAGGGCCGTGGGGGAGGCCGAAGGCCGAGGGTTGAAGGGGCGCCCTGCCTCCGGCCGCTGGGACACCTTCTAGAGGAGGCGTCTCTGCGTCTGCACGGATTCCTGGGAGGTAGCTGGGGAAGACCGTGGAGGTGGGGGGAGAGGTGCAGGCGCAAAGGTCGGAAGTGAAAGAGGCAGGGCTGTGCAGGACGGCACCCCGTTGAACTTCCTGGGTTCGAGAGGCTGTGTGTGTTAAGTAGGGGCCTTGGCCTTTAACCCAAAGTGATCCACAACAGGCCCTTGGCTGGGTGGTTAGATCTATGCTTTAGAGAGCCTGGGAGATACACTGGAACACAAAATAGAAGGGGCCACACATGTCAGGAAAACCAGTTAGGAGATTACCGCAGTATTTAAGGAAAGAATGGAGTCCTGAACTAAGGAGGTGGGGGAAAGAGAATTTGGAAATGATGCGATGGTCAGTTCAGTTCAGTTCAGTCGCTCAGTCGTGTCCGACTCTTTGTGACCCCATGGACTGCAGCACGCCAGGCCTCCCGGTCCATCACCAACTCCCAGAGCTTGCTCAAACTCACGTCCATTGAGTCAGTGATACCATCCAAACCATCTCATCCTCTGTCGTCCCCTGCTCCTCCCACCTTCAATCTTTCCCAGCATCAAGGTCTTTTCCAATGAGTCAGTTCTTAGCATCAGGCGGCCAAAGTACTGGGGTTTCAGCTTCAACATCAGTCCTTCCAGTGAACACTCAGGACTGATCTCCTTTAGAAATGCAATGGTAATTAGAAGACAATACAGCACAGCGGGGCTGGAATCAGACTCCACTACAGGACTAAGATGACGCTCAGCATTCTGATTTGGAAACTAGGTCTGCTGTTTTCAAAGTGTGTTCCATAGATGTCTGCAGGGGTGGGGATCCCGAAGACCCTTTCAGAAGGACCAAAAAGTCACAACTATTTTCACAAAAAAATTACGATTACGACATTTGTCTTTTTCAACACATTACTGTTGGCTCTGATGATGCAAATGCAACGTCAGTTAAAACCCCTGGTGCCCTAAAACAAATCAAGGCAGCAGCAGCAAACTCTACTAGCAGTCCTTGTATCACCACTCCCCGGGTCAAAAATAAAGCCGGCGTACTGAAAAATGTCTATAATGAATAAATATAAAGAACAGTCTGATGGGTAATCCAGTATTGCAATCTGGAAGGATTGCTCTTCTATAGTTTCACTTTGGCTAATACAGATAATAAGGAAATGGCAACCCACTCCAGTACTCTTGCCTGGAAAATCCCATGGACAGAGGAGCCTGGTAGGCCTCAAAAAGTCGGACAAGACCGAGCGACTTTACTTTAATGAAATGGGGGGGGGGGAGTTTTATTCCTCTCTTATGTGAGAAACGCTGATTATCATTTAGCCACATTCATTGTTGTTTAACTTCAAATCAGCCCTATAACAATAAAAAGGTATTACCCTGACCAAAGTTAGAACTTGAGCAACAAGATATAAAGAAATCATTGGATGACTTAATAAATCAGGAGACAAATTTCCTACATGGAAGAATTCCAAATGAACCATGTAGGTACTTTACCGTGAAGGAGGGGGGCATAAGGACCTACTCCTTAGGTGTGGGCTGCATACCTGCTTCCCAAGAGTAGGTACATAGTGGGGTGTGGGGGGCAACTTTACAGTGGGGAAGCCTGACAAACATGACCAGGTGATCAAGGTCAACATCAGCAGTTCATAAACCATGATGATCGCATGGAGCTTTGATATGATGTGATGAAAATGACACTTTACCTCTGTGATCATCTTCCTCCAAACCCGTAAACATCTAACCATGAGAAAAACATCAGCTAAATTCCCATAGAGACATCCTCCAACATACTTGATCAGCACGCCTAAAAACTGTCAAGATCATCAAGAACAAGAAGAGTCTGAGAAACAGTCACAGCCAAGAGGAACCCTAAGAAGACATGACTTCTAAACGTGAGGTGTGCATCCTGCCACAGTGAAAAGATATTAGGGTAAACTAAGGAAACCTGAATGAAACACAGACTTTAATTGTTCTTAACTTTGCATTATAATAATAATATAATGCATCAATGCACCACAGTAAAGTGAGATGTCAATAATAGGGGAAACTGCCATGGTGGGGGAGGGTGGAGGAAAGCAGAGGAGTTTATGGAAGCTCTGTTCTACCTGCTCGATTTTTCTGTAAAACTTTTCTAAAAGATAGTTTATTAATTTTAAAAATCCTAATATTAATTGGGAATAATTCTACCATCCATCACTCTAACCTTACAGAATTTAAGTTCTATAATGAGGTATCCTATCCATAATTCAATTCAGTATTTACCACGCTCCTATCAAGCATGCCTCTGAACAGGTGGGTACTGGCTGTTTAAAAAAAAAAACAAAAAAAAAAAAACAAGGCTCACCACCTAGTTGAAGACAAAAGACATTTTAATTGGTAATTACTATCCTGAGAGGTGAGTATAACTGAAGAGCACAGAGGAATGGCATAGAAAAAGTGCAGAAGCAAAAAATAATTGGGCTGGGCCTAATTTTTTTTTTTGCAAATCTGTCCTTCTAAGAATCTTCCCCCCCCCTTTTTTTTCCTTTTTGCTGAAAATGAAAGCACTGTAGAGGCAACAGTTTATTTACCATGGTGTTTTAACGTTGCATGTACAATGGACAAAATATACTTTAGAAAATGCCAAAGTTTCTAAAACTGTTACAAGTATAAAGGAATTTCATACATTTCAAAGGAAGTGAATATTAAAACTGGGATAAGTAGAAAAAGTAGGGAGCTGAAGATGAACATATACAAATACAAAACAAAGATAACATATTGAAAGATGATACCTAAAATAGGTACCCAAAAGGACGAGTACAAGGACAAAACTTTGGGAAACAGCAGTTTTATAATCTGCATGTCTCTGAGTATAAACTGGTAAGGGGGGTGGATGGAGAGTGAAGACAGCACGTAGCATCTGCTCTCTGACAGGTACACATGCAAGAGAGGGTCTCTATTGTTGTCGTTGGTCAGTGGCCAAGTCGTGTCTGACGCTGCAACCCCATGGACCGAACCACACCAGGTTCTTCTGTTCTCCACTGACTCCAGGAGTTTGCTCAAATTAACGTCCATTGTGTATACGGAGGGTGTCTATACACATTATAAAATTTAATCTGAAACAGCCCTTGAAACGAGGGTCTGTTATCTTTTCTCCACAAAACTCAGGTTTACAGAGATTAAGATGACTTACAGCAGAGCAAGATTCCACACTCTGTCCACCTGAAAGGTAAGCCCTGTTCATTTTGGTCCCACCTGACCAGTGACCGGGTCCTGGTAATATGGCAGAATTCACCCTGTCCCTTTCCACACGAAGCAGTCTTAGGATTTTAATGTCTCCTCTACTAGGATTCCACAGTGTTCACTTCATAGTCAACCGCATGGTCCACAGAACACTTCTAATTATGGTATCTCATTTACTAGTTGGCCCGGCGTTGGGCTTCCAAACTCCCGAGAGTGCTTTTCAGTGTCACTACCAAATTCACTCACGGAGGCCACCAGTTTTGCTTACGTTCCAGTCATAAGCTTGTTGGAAGGCCTCCCATTTCTTACCATCACGCTATTAGCTCCCTAAGCTTTATACTGGAACAGCACAGCGTTTTGAGGTGACTACAAAAAGGAGCCAACTCCCCCCTCATCGAGAAAGCCATCATAAACCATCCTAAGTGGTATGAAGTTTCCTGGGCCTCTTCTGATTCAATGACACCTTTTGTGCACTAAGTCACTTCAGTCTTGTCCGACTCTGTGCGATCCTACGGACTGTAGCCCAAGAGGCTCCTCTGTCCGTGAGGACTTTCCAGGCAAGAAGACAGGAGCAGGCTGCCATTTTCTCCTCCAGGGCATCTTCCCGACCCAGGGATCGAACCCGTGTCTCTCATGTCTCCCGCACTGACAGGCGTGTTCTTTACCACTTGGCGCCACCTGGGAAGCCCGTGTCACCTTAGACAAGACCCTTATTTCCTCACGGGTAAATTTGGGAGGGAAACAAACAAATTATTTGCCGGCGTCCGGAGACTGTGGCGAGAAAACGGTGAAGGAGGGTTTTGCCTGAAGCGCAGGCGTGATTTCGAGACCCCGCGAGCCGCACGGCACAAAAGGCGCGGAGCCGAGAGCCCGGGGCTGCCGCCTCCCGGTGCATCTCGGGAAGGCCCCGGGCCGCGCCGCCGCGCCGGGGCTCCCGGCCTCCCCCGGTGGCTCCACTCGGGCCCGGGCAGACAGGCGAACACTGCCTGCCGGCGTCCGGCGCGAGCCGCCGCGGGGCCCAGGAAGCTTCCGCACGGCTCCTCCCGCTCCGGGGGTCTTTGTTCCCGCAGCACGTCCCCCACCCCACTTTCTCGCCCCGCAAATCCGGGCTGCGGGAGGGTCCACGGCTGGTCCTACTTGGAGACACCCCGATCTTGGGGGCGCTCCAGGGCGGGACGTTAGCAGAGGCAGCGAAGGGAACCCCAAACCTGGATGCTAGGGGAAAAGGAGGGAAACACGCGCCGGACCGCCTCCTCGCCTGACCGCTCGGAGGCGGGCGGCGATCTCCCGCGCTGGCGGCTGGCGCGGGCTCCGCAGGGCGCGCTGGCGGCTGCAGCGGCGGGGCGGGGCGCGGCGGGCCGGCCCTGGGCCTGCACGTGGTGGAACCGCTGTCCCCGTCGGGCATGGCCCCCGGAGAGCCACCGTTCTCTTGGGGAAAGAGGCAATGCCACCCACCCACCCACCCTCGGCCCCGCTCCAGAGAGATGTCTACGCTTCCTCTTGAAGGGCTCCAGAACTGGAGATTGGGAGGAGAGAGGGACCGCGCGGCTCGGCGCGAGCGTTTTGTTTCCTGCGCTCCGACCACCTGAATGGGGAAGCTGCCAGGCAGCGGCTGGGTGACATGGGGTAGAGGGACCCACCCCCACGAAGAGTCGTGACCAAGTCCGCATAGCAGAGGGCAGGGGAAATAAGAGGGTTGATGCATACCTCGGCGGGCGCGCTGGAGCAAAGTGCAAGACAGGCATCCCTGAGAGTGGCCGTCGTGGGGCTCCAAGGGTCCCAGCAGGCCCGGGTGGGGCGCGCGGCGGTACACGCGGTCCCCGGCGCGCCGCGCTGTGTTTACATTCTGCAGCATCTCCACGTTGTGCCGCCATCCCCGCCTCCCATTGGCCAGCTCGCCAGGCGGCTCCATGCTGTGCCGCCGTCCCCGTCTCTCATTGGCCAGCTCGCCAGGCGGCTCCACGCTGTGCCGCTGTCCCCGCCTCCCATTGGCCAGCTCGCCAGTCCCCGGCGCCGCGCCCCGCCCGCAGGGGGCGGGCCCTTGGGGTCCGCGCGTCTCCTCAGAAAACCCGGGTTCCTGGAGGCCTAGGCGGGACAGCCAACCTCCGCCACAGGATGGCCACTTCCTAGCCGCTCTGTGCCTCCTGCCCCCCACCCCCACCCCCGAGCCGCCTCCACAGGGCCATACGCCGGGGCCGGGGTCTGCGGCCTCACACCCCCGGCCTTCGAGAGTTGAGAGAGGAGGGAGGGAACAGAAACGTACTGGCGGGAGATGACGAAGTCGAGCGGCGGGGAGCAGGGCTGAGGCGGCGGTGGAGGAGCGGAGCCCTCTTGAAAGGCTCCCTCCTGCCGCCGGGCCGCGCGGGCAGGGGCAAGGCAGGGGGCCGCGGTGAGCCAGCCCTGCGGGCCCTCGAGCCCGGCGAGCGCGGACAGAGGCCAGGGCGCGGCGCTGCGCGCGCGGGTGGGCGGGCGGCGGGCGCGCGGGGGAGGGGAGCGCGCTGTCCGGAGGTGTCAGTCTGCGGCGCATGCGCGCGGGGCGGGCCCGGCCCGGCCTATATATTGGGTTGGCGCCGGCGCCAGCTGAGAGCCGAGCGGTAGCGGGTCTGGCGGTGAGGAGGTGCTGGGCGCAGGGCGGGATGCGGGAGGAAAGAAACCCCCCACCCCTTCCCCACTCCTCACCCCCGGGTCGATCCATCTCGCGGGCGGGAGCCTGGGGGGCAGGGAAAGCGGGCAGGGCTGAGAAGCAGGCGTCTGGGGACGCCGGGTTCCCGCGTTCCCCGTCCCTGTCAGGACCCTTGGCAGGGGACCTGGGAGGTGGCAGGGGATGGAGGGCTGCCCCTAAGCGGGAGGCCCGCGGAGCAGCCCCTCATTCTTGGGGCTTCTCTGTGCCGCCCCCATTGGGGGAGCTATCCCCTCAGGAAAGAGGGTTGAGGGTCAGGGTCTCCTTCACCGGGAGAAAAGTTCCCAGAGCCGACCGGTTTCCCCACACCACCACGGTTTCCCCTCCACCCCGACCCCCACTTTTTAAATGGAACTGCCTTTTCTTCGTCCTCATCTCCCATCTGGAGTCGGGGTCGCAGTGCCCCTCCAGGCGGTGGGCAGGGGCCGGCAGGGCCGGGAAGGAGGGAAAGGAGACTGAAGGACGTGACACAAGTTCCCTCCTCCCCCTGCTCCCCCGCCACCGCCGCTCTCCAAATTGGCGCGGAACCGGCTTCTCCTCAGCGTCTCGCCTCCACAACCCCCCTCTCCCCGCGACTTGTGCAGGGTGGGAGGTGGGGGAAAGTGGGGGCGCTGCCCAGGCCCCGCTCGGGGTTGGGGGTGGGGGTCCGGGGGAGAGGGGTACAGGACGCAGAAAAGATCCCATCTGCTTCCCTGCGCGTTCTGAGGGAGCTTTGCAAAATGTTTTTGAAGACACTCCCGTCCGGGCTGTACCTTGAGTTGAGGGAATACAGGCATGTGTCTAATAAATCATGCGCTAATATAGTGCAGAAGTCAACGCGGTAAAATGGCTCGGGTCATCTGAGGAACCTAGGTGTAAACCTCTGACTGGACTTGGAGAGTATGAATGACCACGTATTTGACTCTGGTTTTTCCCTGCCCCCCTTCCCCCCCCCCCCCCGCCCCCAGAGGTTTCCTTCACCTGAAAGAAGAGAATGTCAAGACGCAGGTAACATTATTTATCTTGGAAATATGCTTCAAAATTAGTTGCTGCCTTTGAGATGAATCACTTTCTAATTAAACTTCCTTCTTAAAAACTCTATAGTAGCCGTTTACAAGCTAAACAGCAGCCCCAGGCCAGTCAGACGGATTCCCCGCAAGAAGCCCAAGTAATTCAGGCCAAGAAGAGGAAAACGGCCCAAGTGAGTTAAGGAGGGGAAGAGAGGAGAAAGAAAATTCCTTGCTGGGACCTTAGTGTAACCATGACGTTTTTATTTTCCAGGATGTCAAAAAAAGAAAAGAGGAGGTCACCAAGAAACATCAGTATGAAATTAGGGTAATGCAGAACTGGGCTGGGTTTGGGGGGCACAAATGCGGGACAAAAAAAAAATTGTGTTATTGTTTTGCGGTAGGAAGATTCCTCTGACACTTTTAATGCCCCTAGGGGTCAGCAGGAAGGCGCTTGTCTTTGGGTGGTTTTTATGTCCCTGAATCCTACTACAGCTGCAGAGTAAGTTTGCCTTGACGCAGCTGGTTCCTCTTTGTAAATCCCTCCCTCCAGGAGCTGCCTGGTGCACCAGGGCCCGCCTAATCTGTCCAATGCAGTGCTCTTTGTTCCCTCTCTGACTATAGTGGAGGGTCCTAATAGCTGCTCCTAGGGCATAAAGAGGATGTAAAGTCGGTGACACACTGGCACCCAGCCCTTTGCTATCTACTCTGCCTATGTGTTGTAGAGAAAACACTGTAGAAATAGTGGTTCTCTTTGAAGCCCTCTGACTGGAGAAAGGGCCCTTTAGATATTTAAGTAATTGTTTGCACATTCAAGGTTTTGCCTTCGTGTATTCTAAAGTTTAAGGCCTGAAACAGGCCTTAAAGGAGTGGAGAGGGTGGGGAAGTGCCCTGGACACTATTGCTAAATATAGAGGAAGAATTTTACAATACTGAAAGTGCTATTTGACTACTGATGCATTTTGTTGTTCTTTCTACTCTCCCTCAATACCTAATGTCTTGTATTGCCAGAACTGTAATTTGTTGTCTAAAACATCCTACCTGTTACTATTTATGAACAGTGATATGAGTTACAGGACTAACTATTAAATATGAATGTCAGCTTAAATTAACTAGACTGTCAGCACTGTTAGCTAATGATGGTGTTTGGGGGAAACTATAGACTGTTTAGAAGTATTAGCTTTCATTTAGAAAAGATCTCAGACAAAAGCTGGTTTCTTACTGTACAAATATATTGTTTTTTAAATGACAGAATTGTTGGCCACCTGTATTATCCGGGGGGATCAGTCCTTGCATTATCATTGAAACACCCCACAAAGAAATAGGAACAAGTGACTTCTCCAGATTCACAAATTATAGATTTAAAAATCTTTTTATTAATCCTTCACCTTTACCTGATTTAAGGTAAGAAAAATTTCAGTAATTTAATGTCAAAGATTAAAATTTACTGATGTAATACATGGTGCTATTTTGACTTATTTTTTGCCTTCACTATAAGATAGAAACTTGTAAAAACTGCTTTTTTAAAAACTAGTCTTTAAGCATGTTTTCTGGCAGTAGTGCTATTGCAGATGACATAGGTATTTAAAACATTGATTGTATAACATTATTTTCATTTGCTTGCTGAAGACTGTAAGCCTTATCAGAACTGAATCACCTTTTTAATAGAGTTTAAGTAATTTATGTACATTGTTAAGCTGGAAGTATTTTAACATGTACAGCATTTTGATTTGATAGATTAGCTCCTCTTATTTCTTACCAAGATTAGTTATTAAGGTCTATACTTCTTTTTTATAGTTAATGAATGACTAAGAGGTACAGCTTATATAAAATGTGTAGTAATTTATATTTGGCTTTAATAAGCAAATTAATGGACTCAAATGTTTAAACTCACCCATCTTCCTTTTGTCCTGTCCCACCTAACTCCTACAGCAAAGTACTGACAGTCTGTTTGGAGGTGATTGAGACTGTGTCTACTGGGATCATACGTTCTAAATATTTACTTTTTTAGTATTGTTCTCGAGAAGACATGGTTATCTTAAATCGGTGCCTTTGTAAAACATAAGTAAATGGGGACTAGAAGGCATTCTTGAAATCTGTCAATTTAGATTATCATAGTTCAAGTTCTTTGTATAATTTCACATTAAAGAAATGGTTTCTTAAAGTAGCAGTTTTTCCTAATTTAAGAGTTATTCCTTCCAAATTCTAATTCAGTGTTTGGAAGCTGAGTTTACTCAATGTGAAACAGGTAGCTGTATATTATGTAGATCAGACAATATTTTTCGCTTTTCCATAGCTGGGGATGTTCACAAGATGTTTGGCTAAACATGTTAAAAAAAGAGACCAGGTATGTTCACGACAAACATTTTGAAGTTCTGCATTCTGAGTTGGAACCACAGATGAGGTCAATACTTCTAGACTGGCTTTTAGAGGTATGTTCTAGCAGTACAAATTTCTTTTTTCTCTGTATGACGGGAAAGTATTTAAACATAATATGCTTTCCATGTGCCCTCATGGTATATTACCTATTGCCAGGAGCCTTTTTGTTGTTGTTGTTTAGTACTTATTTGGCTGTACTGGGTCTTAGTTTTGGCATGTAGATCTTCAGTTGCAGTATGTGAACTCTTAGTTGCAGCATGTGGGACCTAGTTCCCTCAAATCCCTGCATTAGGAGCACAGACTCTTAGCCATTGGACCACCAGGAAAGACCCCAGGAGGCATTTTTTGGGTGCTGTTCACCAGCAGATGATACCAAATGATAAGAGTAAAATCTTGACACAGCCACTATATCCCACATAAGCCAAACGCAATTTAGAAATCCTGGTATCTGGGTATTGCTGTGTACTAGGCACTGTTCTAGGTGCCAAGGATACTCGAAATGAACAGAATTTGACAAGATTTTGCATTCTGCCGTGCAAAGTGAAGAACCAGGACTAGGCTTCAGGACCCTCGGAAGTCCTTCGTCACCAAAATCAAATTATGATTTGGAATCCTAATTTCTATATCCTAAATGATAAGGAGGTTTAGAATATCCAGTAGCCCTAAGCCCTCAAGGCTCCATGTAACTTTTATTATATCCCTCTGTTCCTTTCAGAAATAAACTGTACCATTAAAGAAATAATTAGTGATCCAGAAGTCCCTAAAAAATCTGTGCCAGAATGTCTGCTCTCGTTTAGGCACCATATCCTTTCTGGATAATAATTCTGAAAGAATCTCAAATTATTATTGAGAAAATGATTACCTGTATTGATAACAAACTGATTTTCCCACAATCCTTGGATACTTGCTCTGTAATTTCCCTGTTTTGTATAGAGACAGTGAACTTTAAGGGGGAAGTACCACATGGCAGAATAGATCCCAGGAGCTATCAGAAAAGTTCTTATGAGTACAAAATATTGTCCTTCTGAAAGTCATCTTATTCCTTATTCTGACTAGAAGGGAAGATTATATTTCAATCATATGTGTACAAGACTGTAGTTGATTACTGACTTTTTCTGAATGTCTAGTGATCATGAATGCAACTTTTCAGCATAATTATGTTGATTTTATTTTTCCTTTTTATGTTAAATTGATTTTTATTCAGTGGCTGTCTATCAAATTTATCCCTATTTTCCCTTAAATATATGATTACATATACAAAACCAAATAGAATATATAGTAAGTCAAATCCAGCAGAGCACTAATCTCTACTTTGTCTTACTATAGTCTTTCAGTTTAGGAATGCAAAAATGGTTCAACATTTGAAACTCTATTTATAGTTTAAGGAAGAAAAATCATAAGGTTATATATCATGGATGTAAAAGGTGTTTTTTTAAATTCAATATACATTCCTGATTTTAAAATGTGTAATAAGCTAGGAATAAATTTCCTTAACACATTAAATGTTTATTAGTAACACATTGATGTCTATCCCTCTGTTTCCTCCCTGCTTCATGAAATTATTTTGAGAATTAAAAGCTTTCCCTATATTGTGGAAATGACAGATACTACTTATTAGTAATAGTAACAGTGTAACATTAGGGGAACTCCCATTACAGTCAGAAACAAGGAATACAATAAAAATTTTGACCATCACCAGTGTTATCCATTCAGTTTTCTTCTTTAGTTCTTAAATGAGGTAATAACACTGAAGAAACACAGTTGTCATTTTGTAGTTAAATGTATATCTAAAATAATGAAAGGAATCACTTGGAACTATCAGAAGACAAACTAAGGATCATGAAAACACCCACCCATTTATCATCAATAAAAATTAAAAAGTTAATAGGAAAAAGTTCTCATCCATAGTTAGCAAAATGAACCTGGGAATAAACACATTAAATCCATGTGGAAAAAACCTATGAAACTAATTAAGAGTCAGTGAGGATGGTAATAGATTAATTTATTCTATTAGCACATGTTACTTTTTCCTGCATTTGTGATTTGGTATCCTAAAAAAGTTGGGCTTCAGAAAACTGTTCTTTAGTATGCTAAGAGGAACTTTGTAATTTGGAGAAATTAATGGAATAATATTTAATGTTTGGATTCTTCTCTAGGTATGTGAAGTATACACACTTCATAGGGAAACATTTTATCTTGCACAAGACTTTTTTGATAGATTTATGTTGACACAAAAGGATATAAATAAAAATATGCTTCAACTGATTGGAATTACCTCATTATTCATTGCTTCCAAACTTGAGGTAAGCTCTCTAGATATATTTACCCCAAACTCTTAAATTATAAGTCTCTGGTTTGATTCTGGAACTAGAATCTAGATGAAATGTTCCATGACTCACTGTGCCAAACAAAACCACCAATGCTGTCTCTATATACCTAGTTATGGTGCTTGGATTCAATAGAATGGTCTTTGAGACCTACTCAACCAATCAAATGCAATAAATGCTATCTTGGGTTAGAATAATGATCTATATCCAGCCTAGTATTTCTGTATCTGATAACAGTGCCAGGATAGAAGGAAATAACTTTTCTGCCTGAAATCTTTTTTCACATAGTTTCAATCTACTTTTCTTAAATTCAACACAGATCATTAGTAACTTCATCTGATGTTTTCAAAGCCTGTACAGTTTTGAGTACAGGAGGGACTGAACCATGCATTAATTTCCTGAAGTGTATTTTTCTTCCACATTTTTGTCTTTTGAGGTTTATGGGCTATCCCCAAATTTTATAAGTTTCTATTCAGTATCTCCTTACCTGAAATAATACTTTATGTTTCAAATATTTTTCTAGACTGAATCTTAATCTTTAGCCTGTTCTCACCTGTGGCAGGCATCTCTTCGACTCCTCTCATCATTCTGGTTCTTGTTCTCTGAATTAAGACAGATCAACAAACTGCACAAATTATTGTTTGACTAACCATACTTTTGTACTAGGGTAAGGTTAACATTTTCAGTTTCTAGACTTTGTTGAGTATCCTGTTTTAGTCTAGTATACCAAGCAGTCCTAAAACAAGTTTGGCTTTTTGTTTTAACCAGTCACTGAAATCACTGGTTAAAATACTCCTAATTGTTTATTAACTAAGATTTTAAATCACTTCTATAAAAATGTTTCAGTCAATACAAGTTGGCTAATTTAGATACCTAGATGTGAAAAATATTAAATGTAAGGTTGCTTTGGCTGCCACAGAATTATTTTATAAAAATTTATAATCACTTTGTGATGCTGTCTTTTAAAAACAAAGCCGAGATGTGGTTTGTATATGTGGTTTGTTTTAGTCTCAGTCTCAGCTGTGCTTGATATTAATTAAATCCATTTTAAAGGAAATCTACGCTCCTAAGCTCCAAGAGTTTGCTTATGTCACTGATGGTGCTTGCAGTGAAGAGGATATCTTAAGTATGGAACTTGCTATATTAAAGGTAATAGTATCTTTATTATTTCTACTTGCAATTTAGTAACTATAGTTTACTAAATCTCAAAGACTACAATGTAAGTAGTGAAAACTGAGGTTTTAGTATTAGGATCCAATTCTAAGATGGGAGGGGAATTTTCTTAACCTGTAAACTATTTTTCTGCATCTTTCAAATTTTCCTATATTGAGAATATTTGTTAATTTTAAAGTGTTTAACAACACTTAAAACTTAAAAAAGAGGTAGTTAGCACAGTATGTGTACTAAATGAATTTCAACAATGATTCTCAAATCTTAGTTGTTTTTCCACTTCCAGCAGATAGAGAATGAGAAATATTTCACTGCTTTTTTCTTCTTCTCTATATGTATGGCAAGGGCTATTAATAGAAGGGTAGAGGAGAGAAGTATAAAGGTATTTAATTGGGCTTTGAATTAGAAATTAAAGGGTGAATGTTAGCTACTAGAAAGTATGCTATGAAATCTGAGCATCATGGCTTTATAAATAGGACACAGAGAACACAATATGACTTTCATTTGTAAGTTATCTATAAACTATATGCATTAAAATATAAATTAAAAACTTGTAAAATATTTATAAACATTCAGATTGATAGCTCTATGTTAGAATGTGATCTTGTTGGCATGCTGATACTGTTCTTTTTAAAAAAATTTTTATTGAAGTATAGTTGATTTTCAGTGTTGTTAGTTTTAGCTGTACAGCAAAGATGATTCAGCTTATATATATATATATAAGCTGTATATATATATATATACATATATTATTTTTCAGATTTTTTACCATTATAGGTTATTATATTTAGTATAGTTCTGATATGTTCTAATAATGTTATTTAGATTCAGACTTCAAGTATAATGTATGCATGCATGTATGCTAAGTCACTTTAGTCATGTCTAACTCTTTACAACCCTATGGACTGTAGCCCCCCAGGCTCCTCTGTCCATGAGATTCTCCAGGCAAGAATACTGGAGTGGGTTACCATGCCCTCCTCCAAGGGATCTTCCCAACCCAGGTCTCTTGCATCTCCTGCATTGGCAGGTGGATTCTTTACCACTAGCGCCACCTGGGAAGCCTGAAGTATACTGTAAGGATATATAAAGAGAAGATGGAATTTTCTGGGTGGTCCTACAGGGATTAAGACTCTCTGTTCTATCCTAATTTTTGTAGACTTATAAATGGTAAAGTCCCAGGGCTTCGTGGAGGGAAAGATATCATAAATTAGGATTTGGCTTTTTTATTTTTATAACTTTTACATTTTGAATAGAAGCCACTAGAGATCATAGAAAGAAAGAAAAAGTGTAGAATCAGTTCTTGGAAGATTTAAATGGAATTAGCTGTGGAGTCATTGAATACAATTAAAAGGGCAGTTTCAATAAAGTAGAGAACACTTTTGGAAGAGAAGGGGCTGCAGGAAATGAGAAAAATAGGAATGAAAAATAGGCCCAATGAACTTTGTAAATAAAGCTAACTAGAGTATAATAAAGGGGTCTATATCAACAATAGACTAAAACACAAGCCACTTTAGATGGTGATACCTATAAATATTTTCATTAAAATAAGAAGAAATAAGCCTAAAGCAGAAAGTTTCTTAAAACAGCTATTTAAGGAACTATCCATATAATGTGGTGTGTATATATAACTACACTTATTAACAGGCATTTTAATTTCATTAACAGGCTTTAAAATGGGAACTTTGTCCTGTAACGGTCATCTCCTGGCTCAATCTTTTCCTCCAAGTTGATGCTCTTAAAGATGCTCCTAAAGTTCTTCTACCTCAGTATTCTCAGGAAAAGTTCATTCAAATTGCTCAGGTATTGATATTTTTATTGTATATATGCTAATGTTATTAATTACAGGTTTTGTTTAGTATATTTCTTTAGTGTTAAATAGGCTGTACAACCAAATGACAGCATACTGAATTAAATTCACTCCTTAACTGACTAGAACAAAGCTCCTGATGTATAAAATTCTGTCCCAGTATTTACATTGCTAACTGAAAATTCTAGAAAAGTTTTTAAACTTGAGTTTAAATATATCATGAGCACTCTTCACTAGGAGTATGAATGAGGTAGACAGTTAAATACCTCTTTTTGATTTAACACAGAAAGGTATTTTTCAGCCAGTTGTTTTAGGTTTTAAATGGTATAAAATCATTGCAATATAATTATCTTACCATCTTATATTTGAATACATATGGAACCTATTTTACATATTGGAATTAAAATCAACTAATTTAGTTATAACATTATTTAAAAATTTTAAGTTTAAACTTTCCTAGGCCAGTATGTAACAAATATTCTAAGAAAGTACAGGAGGAGGGTACTATTCTTTCCTGCCTGCTTCTCATAAGTAGAATAATCAGAACTATAAAGGTCTGACTTCAACTTAAAGACCCTTTCTAGGCCAACACTCTCTAGCAGCTCCCTTTTTAAAAACATGAGGGAAAGATATTCCTTATTTCATATTTTTTGTGTTCTGAAATACTGGAGTTCCACAGAAAAGTAATACTTTCTCACTTAATATTTGTAAATTCTGTTTCCTGTATCCAGAACATTCTCCACCCCCCAGTCTCTCTGGCTGCCTCCTGGGTTAGGGCTGATTTAAGCAGAGTCTTCCCTGCTCTGGATCAGGGCACTTCCTAATAGGATATGCATGCTACATTGTAACAGTCCTTTACTTGTCTGTTAACAAGACTGGAACTTCCTTTGGATGGCAGTTTACTTCTCTTTGGATCCCTGCAATTTTAGCAATTCTTGGCATATGGTCCACATCGTAAGCACTCTAAAATGCTAGCTGACTAATGACATGTAGTACTCATTCTTTCCTAAATTCTTACACTTTTTCCTCTGTTAGCTTTTAGATCTGTGTATTTTAGCCATCGATTCATTAGAGTTCCAGTACAGAATACTGGCTGCTGCTGCCTTGTGCCACTTTACCTCTATTGAAGTGGTTAAGAAAGCCTCAGGTAAGACCGTGTATTTTGTTCTTTCCTTACACATTTACAACTCTTGAAGGGTCTATTTATGAACTTAGCATCCTGCTACACAAGACTTTAAAATTTTAATGAAAAAAAGCAGTTTAACAATTATCTTCCCTTCTATTATAAGTAGTTTCTAACCCAGTGTATATCCACAAATAAAAATTAAGGTTGGGACTTCCCTCGTGGTCCAGTGGCTAAGATTCCACGTTCCTGATGCAGGGGCCCAGGTGCCTCCCTGGTCAGGGATCTAGATCCCACATGCTGCAACTAAGACCCGGGGCAGCCAAATAAGTATTTTCTTTAAAAATGAAGTCAAATGGAATTTAAATCCATTTGAAGTTAGTCAGTGTGATTATAGCTCTGCCTTAGGTTTTTGGTTTTTGACAGTTTCAATTCCCTATGTAGCATGTACTGGCTAAAAAGCTCTAAGTCTTTTTCTCCCTCAAAATAGTCACATTATAAACAGTTTGAGAGGAATAATCTGTTTTGACTTGCTAAACTTATTGATTTTGGTTTATTTTATGTGCTTGTTTTGGTTTCCTTTTTACATGAGTTTTTAATTATCTTTAAATTTTCAAGCACAAGCAAATACAGTAATCATGTTTCTGATATAACAGAAACATGTATGTATTTTTCTAATGATACATGTATTTTTCTAACTTTTCTTTATCTAGGTTTGGAATGGGACAACATTTCTGAATGTGTAGACTGGATGGTACCTTTTGTCAGTGTAGTAAAAAGTACTAGCCCAGCGAAGCTTAAGATTTTTAAGAAGATTTCTATGGAAGACAGACACAACATACAGACACATACAAATTATCTGGCTATGCTGGTATGTTTCTTGTATTTTTTGGTCTATTTGATAAGGCACTGAAACTGACAGTAAGGATACTAATGGAGTAATATTTGAGGCAGTTATATAAGATAGTGAGGGGATAGAAAGTTCCAGTGAGGACACAGATTTCAAATGTAGAAAACCTAATAAAAATTAACTTTGAAGTCAAATCAAGATTTGACTTAAGTGTCTCAAGATTAATACCAGTACTCCAGGTAGAGTTTAAAAATACAAGTTGCAGGCAGTTAATATCATTGAACCTCTAGAATATGACTACTCACAGTTGTAAAGACATAAAGAGACCATTATATTAAGCCTAAGAGTCTGGTCTGACTTTGTTTTATCATGTCAATGTTTCATCTTAGCTGTTAATCTCTGCATGATTTCTTCACATGTATAGGATGAAGTAAATTATGCAAACACCTTCAGGAAGGAGGGACAGTTGTCACCAGTGTACAATGGAGGCATTATGACACCACCGAAGAGCACTGAAAAACCACCAGGAAAACACTAAGAAAGTTAACTGAGCAAACAACTTGGAACTGATGAAGTGCTGCACAGCATTTCATGGAACTTAAGTTTTACAGGAAAATAGTGCTGTGACTGTCCTGCCAATTCAGAAGTTTCACTGCCATTCTTTGATTTAAAAACCACTTAAAATTGGCACTAAGGAGGAAATGTATTTAATTCCCATGTTAGCTGTTTAAAGAAACAGCAGTACTTGTTTACAAAGATGACTTCATTCCCAATACTGGCTGGATAAAAGCCAGCCACGATTTATGCCATAACAAGTCTTTTGACCCAGTGTTGCTATGTTTATCTTGATAAACTAGGAATTTCATCATTGGAATTTTCAACTAGATAACTGTTACCTTAAAGGGTATATTAAATGATACAGTACTTTGAATCTAGTTTTTAGATTCTCAAAATTTATAAACTCTTAACTAGTGCAATTTGGTTCTTGAAAATAAAATTTAAACTTGTTTACAAAGGTTTAGTTTTTTAATAAGGTGACTAATTTATCTATAGCTGCTGTAGCAAGCAAGCTATTATAAAACTTGAATTTTTAAAAAACGGTGAACTTTCATCTTTTTGACTATTTTTATTTGCCTTGCTATATAAAACATTTTTAACCAGTAAAGCTTAGATGAACATGGTGTTTAAACTGTACTCTGAACAGTGGGAATACCAAAGAAATTATAAACAAGATAAAAGCTGTGGCTCCTACTTGGGGCTTTGACATAAAGGTTGCTTTATAATAACTCTTTGTACATCACAATTGGGGCGAAAAACTTAAGTACCCTTTCAAACTATTTATATGACAAAGTCACTTTATTACTCTAAAAAAAATCTTTAGAGTTATCTTAATTTAGTGTGACTAAGGCTTTATTTATATTTACAAAACTGCTAAGGTCCTTTTTAAATTCTTACATTATGAGTTAAGGACAGTGTCAAAGTGATAAAGCTTAACACTTGACCTAAACTTCTATTTTCTTAAGGCAGAAAAGCAGTAAATGTATACTGACTCCTAGAAATCTATTTATTTAAAAAAAAAAAGCAACAAAACCTTGACATAAGAACTTACTGTATATAGCTACTCCTACATAAATATTCTAGTTTTTTTTAAAAATGAAATGTCAGCCTCAAAAGTAGATTAGAAAATTATCCTAGATTTACTAGTTTATTGTTATTGAACATGTGACTCTTTCCTTTGAAGAAATTATAAATTTAAGCTATTGTTATGGTATGAAGTCTTCTGTATAGTTTTCATTTTTAAACTAATATGTTTCAGTATTCTGTCTGAAAAGAAAACGCCACTAAATATGTACATATGTATATAAACTTAATCTTTTAATACTGTTTATTTTTAGCCCATCATTTAAAAAATAAAAGTTAAAAATTGTAACTAACTGCTTAAAAGTAAAGTTTCGCCATTGCCTGGAGAAACTTTTTTTTCCTTCTCTGCGCTGCCAGCTGTAACACTTCTTCTGGGTTGCTCGCATTCAGTTCTGTCTGGCCGATGGCTTTGATCTTCCAAAACAGAAAAGTGATGTTGTTAGAGGTCTGGTCAAAAACAAAGCTTTGCTAGTATACATAATATAAAACTACCTACTTGCTAACAACAATAACTGAACCTCTAATTGTAGATGCTAAGAGATGTAGAAGAAATTAACATAAAGACTGGAAGCACTCAAGGAAAAGACCAATTACCGTAGTTTGTGGAATTATCTTCAGAATATTAAGTAAATTCATTTATGTTTATCTGACTAAAAATATCACTAAATAAAGTCTGCATGTAATCTGACACATTTTTAAGATTATAAAAAATTCAAAAAAATAAAAATTCATATTTTGGGGTTTCACTTTTTATATATGTAAAAATAGCTAGTTGCTCAGCACCATATATAGTGACCCACCTCTTTCATGATTAGAAAGAAATACTTCAGCCTGATAAAAATCTATAGTAGTATTCTGCCATGGAATGTTTTGTGAAAGCATGTTTTAAGACCTTAAAATTACCTTTAAAGAAGCTGTTTTTTTTTTTTTTAAAACAACAGACTATTTGAAAGGTAGCCTGAAGGAAGCTAAGACTATTCAGAAATGATCAGGTTAGTGGGTAGGAGGACTTGCTGATAATGCTATTTCAATATGAAAGAATGCATGTGAAAAAACCTAGTAGTGGGGAATAACTAGAGTTATTTTGAACAAAATATCCTGAAGACAGCTGGCTAAAAAAATCCAAAGTATAAGACAGAAATTGGACAGAGAACAAACTTATGGATAACAGTGTGGGGGGATGAATTTGGGATTGACATATATACACTACTACATATAAAAAAAATAACTAATAAGAACCTACTGAATAGCAAGGAAACTACTCAGTGCTCTGTGATGACCTAAATGGAAAAGAAATCTAAAAAAGAAGGAATACACACATATATATGTATATAACTGATTGACTCTGCTGTATGGCAAAAACTAACAGAACACTGTAAAGCAATTATATCCCAATAAAAATTTTAAGAAGACAGAAATTGGAGTAGGAGGCAGATATTTGAGAGAAATAACACACCCTAAGTGGGTAGTGGTCAAAACCGTAAGTGGGTGAGGTTACCTAGGGAGAATGAAGGGCAATCATGAAATACGCAAGGACTAACTTCTTGACAAAAACCAAGGTTCGGGGTAGATGTGGAAATAGCCACAAAGAAGAGAAGGCAGAAGAGTCAGGGAGAAGAACTGAGTATAAATGATGTCAAGGAAGCCAAAGGAATAATTTCAAAGAACGAAGGAGATGTAAACAGTAAAGACTGAAAACAGTGAGGGACAGGAGAAATCAAACTGTACTGGGTAAAAGCGCCCAAAAAACTAGGCAGAGGGGACAGAAAGAGGTAGAGGCACAGTCAAGATAAGTTTTTATTAAGGATGAAATAGTTTTTAGGTTTAATGGGAGTGCTTGACAATATAAGAGAGGAGATAACCAACTCAAAGGGATAGAATGACTGAAGGGATAGAATCAAAAGCATAAAAATGTATCTTCATAAAGGGGTAGCATAAACTTATACTGAGTACAGTTGGCAATTATTTCAAAGGTGGAAAGCAGGTATCTGAAACAGGAATTTGAAGCTGGCACTCACAGGGCCGTAACTCCCAAGACTATAACTTTCACCAGGACAGGAACTGATCAGTCTTTTTTTCTTGTCTACTTCAAACACAAGGAAGTTACTGAAAATGGAAAAAGGAGAGAGAGGACAGGGCTTAATAGGGCAAAAGTCTAAAATATTCCCTAAAAAGAAGGCACACCATTGACTAGTGGCAGGTAGACAAAAGAAATCAGGGGCCAACTAAGGTTGCAGGCCATGGAGTCCACAGGCCAGTGTCTGCTGTACTCCAGGCCAGGAGGAAAGACGGCAAAGGGAAAGGGGTGAGAGATTGGGGAATACTTGGTCATGAACTTGAACATCCCGTGATGATGAGAAATATGAAAGGCAAGAGCTAAGAAAGGGACAGATTATTGGCAGAGAGATCTTCATAGAGCAATTCTGTCAAAAAGGCCTGGCTATGGATACTGGAGGCTGATGAAGAGTAAAGATGACAATGGAACTTGGAATGTTGGGGAGCTGGATAAGTCGATTATACATTTTTTGATACATGCAGAGGAACAACTAGGTTAGTGTCTACATGAGCTAGTAAGGAGGCAGGTTTAAGCTCCCAAGAAGGGGCTTAAAAAATGATACAAGTAGAGGTAGTCTGGAAATCTCATCAGGGTACTGAGAAATTTTCAGCATTACCTTGCAACCCTGGTTAAGTTATAAACGAAAGAATGAGTAGCTTCCAATAAAGTGGAACTGGTACTATATTCTCTTGTCTCTCTTTTTTTTTAAGATGCTGTTGTCACTCTGTCGCCTCTAAATAATGGCCATACAGTTTAGTCCAAACAGAAAGTTTTAACAAATCAACAACCTCAGATACGCAGATGATACCATTCTAATGGCAGAAAGTGAAGAGGAACTAGATGGCCTCTTGATGAGGGTGAAAGAGGAGAATGAAAAAGCCAGCTTAAAACTCAACATTCAAAAAACTAACCTCATAACATCCAATCCCAACACTTCAGGGCAAACAGAAAGGGAAAACATGGAAGCAGTGAAATTTCATTTTCTTGGGCTTCAAAATTACTGTGGATGGTGACTGCAGCCATGAAATTAAAAGACCCTTGCTTCTTGGAAGAAAAGCTATGACAAACCTGGGTAATGTATTAAAGAGCAGAGACATCACTTTGCCAACAAAGGTCCTCATAGTCAAAGCTGTAGTTTTTCCAACAGTCGCATATGGATGTGAGAGTTGGACCGTAAAGAAGGCTGAGTGCTGAAGAACTGATGCTTTCAAACTGTGGTGTTGGAGAAGACTCTTGAGAGTCCCTTGGACTGCAAGGAGATCAAACCAGTCAATCCTAGATGAAATCAACCCTGAATATTCATTGAAAGGACTGATCTGAAGCTCTAGTACTTTGGCCACCTGATGGGAAGAGCCAACTCATTAGAAAAGACCCTGATGCTGGGAAAGACTGAAGACAAAAGGAGAAGGGGGCAGAGGATGAGATGATTGGATGGCATCACCGACTCAATGGACATGAACCTGAGCAAATTCCAGGAGACAGTGAAGGACGGAGGAGCCTGGCATGCTGCAATCCATGGGGTCGCAAAGAGTGGGACACAACTCAGCGATTGAACAACAGGAAAGTAATGATTTCTAAGAAGGTGACATCTGAGGAGAAACCTGAGCAAAGTTAAAAAAGAATGTTCCTGAAAGAGAAAATGTGACAGACACTTCGGTGGTGAATGTTCTTGGGATGCTCAAAGAACAGTAGGGGTACTGGGGTAGCAGAACTTAGCAAAGGGGAATCAAGTGACTAGCTGGAGGTCAGGTCACTCTCGACCTTGCAGACCACTGTAAGGACACCAACACGGTATGAGACAAGAAATGGTTTAGTATTAGGGAAATTAAGTATATCATTGAAGAATCAAAGCACAAAATAACTTACTGCAATTTGTCTTTTATCTGTTTCTCCTCTTTTATGATGAAGATCTAAATGAATCAGTTAAGAATAATAAATTTAATACTATTACATATCATGGTAAGAGTCTCTATTCTGTTCTTCATTTTTTATTTAGAACATACACAATATTAAATACTTTAATTTACAGAAAATGAACTGTTCTAGTAACACACATATATGTTAATGAAAGGATACAAGTCAAATATTCCAAAATGGTAACATCCCATATATAGTCATAGTAGGAGTCCATTGCATCATGACTGAAAAACAGAATTCAGTTATTTCATCTTTCTTAAGCAGAAAATTTCAACTTTATTTTAAAAACCACTCATACCTGTTTTGTTCCTGCAGTGATTTAAAGGCTGTTTTGTAGTCAATCTCTCTGAGGAACTGACATAAAATTGCCACCTACGTAAACAAAGAATTAAAAATGGTTTCACATATTGAACTTATGGTTGCTGTGGGGAAGGGATAGTTAGGGATTTAGGGAAGGTCATGTACACACTGCTGTATTTAAAATGGATAACTAACTAACAAGGACCTACTGTATAGCACATGGAACTCTGCTCAATGTTACGTGCCAGTCTGGATGGGTGGGGGCTTTAGGGGAGAATATATGTATGACTGAGTCCCTTCACTGTTCATTTGAAATTACCACAACACTGTTAATCAGCTATACCCCAATACAAAATAAAAAGTTTAAAGTTTGGGGAAAAAGATAAAATAAAAATGGTTTCATATAATTAGTGTCAACAATGACTCCTGGTTTTGCAGGGATAGTTTTTAATGACTCTTATGTCAAGAATGTGTGCTTTGTCGCTCAGTTGTGTCCAGTTCTTGGTGACCCCATGGTCTGTAGCCTGCCAGGCTCCTTCCATGGAATTCTCTAGACAACAATACTGGAGTGGGTTGTCATGCCCTCCTCCAGGGGATATTCCCAACCCAGGGATTGAATCCTGGTCTCCCACAATGCAGGCAGATTCTTTACCATCTGAGCCACCAGGGAAGCCCTATGTCAAGAATATACTCTATAACTTAAGAGGTCTTGCAGATCAGGCTGAATGAATTAGCTCCTATGTATGGAATCCATCCAATTTTAATGGTAAAAATCCTTACACAAGTGTCTGTCTGCCCAATATCTTCTTCACCAGTGACTTAAATCATAAAATTTTTAGAGATTTACTTGAATGAGAGGCTGGCAAAAAGCCGGTTTAGAAAATCAAAGGGAATGAAAAACTGACAAAAGTGTTAAGTGTTCAAGGACATACAGAACATCCAATTAAACCTTCCACAGCTGGCAAGTGCAGAAGCTCATTCTGGCAAAATGTAAGCTGCCAGTCTGCTTAAGATTAACGACAGATCCATTTCAATTGGGTACGTAGGTCATAATGCTGATCTCTTTCTTAAATATTTATAGAAATTTTAAAATTATTATTCACATACCAAAATATGAACCCTTTCAGAGTATAAAATTCAGTGGTTTTTACTATATTCACAAAATTGTACAACCATCACCACTATCTAATTCCGAAACATTTCATTACCCTACCACAGGGAAAAAACTCCATATCCATTAGCAGTCCCTCTCCTACCTCCTCATCTCCCAGTCTCTGACAACCACTAACCTACACTGACTCTACAGATTTGCTTATTCTGGACATTTCATATAAAGGGGATCATACAAATCAAAGCTTTTTGTATCTGGCTTTTTTTTTACTCGACATGAAACTTAACAGGATTCATCCCTGTTGTAGCATGTATCAGTACTTCAACCCTGTTCACGGCTGAATAATATTCCACTATAAAATATGCCAGATTTTGTGTATCCATTCATCAGCAAATGAACATTTGGGTTGTTTCTACTTTTTGTCTATTATGAATAATGAATGCTGCTATGCTATAAATATTTCACATATAAATTCTTCTATGGACATATGTTTTCAGTTTTGCTGGTTATATACTTATGAGTGAAACTCCCGGGTCATATAGTAGGGAATTTGATGTTTACTTTCTTGAGTAGGCAGCAAATTGTTTTCCAAAAACGTCTGTCCCATTGTATACCCCTTCCAGCCACATGAGGGTTCTAATTTCTCCACAGCTTCACCAATACTTGTTTCTGTCTTTCAGTTATTGCCTCCTCATAAGTGTGAAGTGGTATCTCACTGTGGTGCTGATTTACGTTTCCCTGATGATTAATGTGGAACTTCCCTGGTGGCTCAGATGGTGAAGAATTGGCCTGCAATGCAAGAGACCCGGGTTCAATCCTTGGGTCAGGAAGATCACTGGAGAAGGCAATGGTTATCCACTCCAGTATTCTTGCCTAGAGAATCCCATGGAGAGAGGAGCCTGGCAAGCTATAGTCCATGGGGTCACAAAGAGTCAGACATGACTGAGACACTAACACACACCCAATGATTAAAGCACATCTCTACTCTTAAATATAAGACATACTTGAGAATGCCTTTTCTATTTATAAGGTTCAAAGGCCAATGTTCTGTAAGCCATACTTTCATTTTCATTAAAATTCTGTAAACTATTTTAAAAAATTTAAAGATCATGCCAAATTCTTAAATGCTATAAACTTAAGGAATTATGACATGGAAAATACTTCCCAGTGCAATGCCTTGTATTTACTATAAACTCTAACTCACATGACAATAGACGAATATCATAATTTTGTAAACTAACCTGTGTGTGGCAATTCAGCAAAGAACAGCACTTTATCATTCGTTTTATTACCTACAAAAACAAAATTCTGATTATTTAAAAAAACTAATTGATAACAATTATAAAAAACATACCACTCTGACGTGGGATGTCAATCATAAGGTAGGTTGTACATGTGCAGGGATAGGAAGAATAGAAGAACTCTACTATTTTTCACTCAATTTTGTTGTGAATCTGAAACTGCTCTAAAAAATAGAACTTTTAATTTTAAAAACCTAATTATTAAAATACTTTAAATCCTATTTCAAATCCTTATTGTAAGTATTAAAAAATGCCATTTATTAATTATGATATTGGCAGCCTAAACCAGAGGACAGAGTAGAGCATTTTGGGAGAAAATGAATAAAATTTGAGATTGAGGAGACAGAATCAACATGCCTTAAAGGTTTGAGTGGATATTGCTGGAAGGATTAGAAAAGAAAAGAGGATGACACTCAGGATTTATGCCTGGTCAACTCAAAGGGCAAAACAAAGTTGACTGATATTTCAGTGGGGATTTATGTTTTTGTTCTGGTGTGGGAAGGTCATCAGGAGCAGAGACTGGTAGAGTAAGATGCTGAACCAGCTGTGGAGAGGTTGAGTTTGAGGTGTTTGGGGAAATCAAATCAGCAATGGCTGTGGGCACTGGAACTATGAAGCGTGGTCTGACCTAGAGCAATCACTCCATTTGGGAGTTACCACCACATTTATGGAAAGGAAGAAACTCAGGCAAAAAGAGGCCCAGGAAAAAGAACGTTTTCAGACACACAAGAAGAAAGCAAGTGCACAACAACTTTTACCTGGTCTGTATAAACATCCGGGGGCACAGCCTTGTTAAAGAAATCAGAGCACACAGCTCCTGCCTGGAGGTAATAGTGAAGAGCTGCCGAATACTGATTTGTTGCTTGAAGCAGAAAACAGAGATAAAGATTATCTGTCATTAAATATGCAGCTAGAAAGACAGGGCCTCTTTTGTGAACAGTCAGCTATTATTACTTCATGTATGACAAAGTAGATTCCAACCACAGACCTAGGGGTAACGCTTAGCCAGGGCAAGAATGAGAAAAATTGGCTTTATTATTTCAACCACTTTAAAGAAGCCCTATATAAATTGTTTCCTTCTAGGACTGATTAGGCAAAGTTTTACCTCAGATTTCTTGTCAAACTTACTAGTACATAACTTAGTACTTGGAGGCATTTATTCTCCAAATGCCTATACTAGAAACAGACCTTATTTTTCTGAGATCGTTTAGAATCAGAAAATTTACTCTGAATAAAGATATTAAGATCCTGATAATAAATTATTTGTGGGGCTAGGGTAAACATAAGCATCAAAACTGGCAATTATTGGGCTTCCCTGGTGGTCCAGTAGTTAAGATTCAGCCTTGAAATAATGCAGGGGACACCCGTTCCATCCCTGATCCAGGAAGATCCCACATGCCTGGGGGCGACTACGCCCAGGCCCCACACCCACTGAGCCTGCCCCCAGTGGCAGAGGCTGAGCCCAGCAGCTACTGAAGCCCACACACTCGGGAGCCTGCGCTCTGTTAGGAGAGAAGCCACCACAGTGAGAAGCCTGAGCACTCCAAGTGCAGAGCAGCCTCTGCTCTTTGCAAATAGAGAAAAGCCCTCAGGCAGCAATGAAGACCCAGCACAGCCAAAAATAAAGACATATTTTTTAGTTGGCCATGGTTTGTTTCAAAAAATAATCCAGAAGAGAGCAGGATGATGTAGGTGAAGGTACATATGAAATAAGACTGGCCCTGAGTTAATTACTGCTAAAACTGGGTGGCAACAAATCTCTTCCCATGAACTCAAATAATTATCAAGAGTGCCTGGATATATTTTAGAACCTTTAAAATAGCAATTTTGCAAACTAAACTTTAACCTCCTAAGAATGTTTTACCAACTGTTCAGATGATCACTTACTATGGGAAAAAAAAAAAAACAGAAAAAAAGGTGGTCAACATAAAATTAAAAACATCTGAATCTAAGGCTCAGAAAAATGCATACATATAACAGTAACAATTACTCTCAATTTCATCTTGGAAGAAGAGTTAGAGAATTTCAAAAACAAGACAGTTTAATAAAGTACTGTAAGAGTAAGTGTAACATATTTATTTTCACTTCTAAAAGAGCTACAAAAACAAAACACAAAGCAGTGATACATGTCACTTACCAAAATAAATGTCCGCCTGAATAATTAACCAGGAGTGGTTGTTTGGGTTTATACTAAGGGCATACCGAACTAGCTCTTTCACTGTGATCGCTACAGCTTCAAAATCCACTGACTGGAGGCTACAGCAAAGACAATAAACATAATTTAGGAGTCAACTTCACATTCAACACACACATTTATTAAAACAAACAAACAAACAAAAGAGTCAAAATTTAAGTGATCATAAATACAATGCTAAATATTACTAGCAGTAAATATTTTTAACTATCAAAACAACTAAATCGGAGGATGTGTGATAAGCTTTTTACACGAGGCTGAAAACAATCTGATTTTTGTTTCCTTTCCCCAAAATGCCAAATAAAGTAAACTAGGCCACTCTAAGAGTATCTTTAAACATTTTACAATGTAAAGCACAAAAAGGTGGTATGATATAACCCTATCTCCACTTTTTATGCGTAACTTACAGGAAACAAAATTATAAAGAGATACACTCATAAAAATTTTCCAAATGATTTTTAAGTTCCGTAATCTAGAGAAAGCTACAAAAAACAAGGGTTTAAACACCAACAATACTGCTACATGTGGCCTTAAATCCATCTTGTGGCTTCTTGTAAGAGTAACTAACTCCTGGATTAGATGTTTCACTGGGTTAGGAATGAGATATGGCAAGTGTCATCTCTGCAATGCATTTGGAAGCAATGAAGAATCCAAAAAACGAGGGGAATGGGGCCAGCTGCTCTGAGCCCTGTTAAACCTGGAAATTCTGAGACACAGAATAGGGAGACAGAAGTGTGAGGATGAAAGCCAGGCCAGCACCCAAGAAACACAACCACAGCTCCTACCTCCCAGAAGCAGTGAGACCCAATGTTAGGGAAAACAGGCTTTTGATTCAGAAGCATACCACAGTTCAAGTCCTGGCTCTATTATTTACAAGATGAACCTGGACAAGGGCAATTTCTGTTGCCCTGAGCTAAATTTTACCAAAATTCACCACTGTTCCCAGTGTAGCAGGAAAGTATTGTGGTGCTACTAGCAAACATCCAACTGTTTATAGCCTATTCATTTTTGCGAGTGGGCTTTATTTAACTGCAGTGAGTGGGAGTTGCTCTGGAGTCGAGGTGCGCAGGCTTCTTCTCATTGTGCTGGCTTCTCCTGTTGCCTCTTGCAGGCCCTAGAGCACACAGCCTTTCAGTAGTTGCAGCTCGCAGGCTCAGTAGTTTTGGCACACTGGCTTAGTTGCCCTTGGCATGGGGGCTCTTCTGGGACCAGGGACCCTTCCTGAACCTTGTCCCCTGCACTGGCAGGCTCACCAGGGAACTCCCTGTGCTAAGTCACTGCCGTCGTGTCCGACTCTTTGCGACCATATGGACTGAGCCCGCCGAGCTCCTCTGTCCATGGGATTCTCTAGGCAAGAGTACCGGAGTGGATTGCCATGCCCTCCTCCAGGGGATCTTCCCGACCCAGGAGTCGAACCCGTGTCTCCTGCAGCTCCTGCATTGCATGCATTCCTGACCGCTCAGCCACCAGGAAAGCCTACAACTTATTTACAATTATTTAAATAAGATAAGGGCGTCCTTGGTGGGTCAGACAATAAAGAATCTGCCTGCAACGCGGAGACCTGTGTTCAATCCCTGGGTTGGGAAGATCCCCTAGAGAAGGGCATGGCAACCCACTTCAGTATTCCTGCCTGGAGAATCCCATGGACAGAGGAGCCTGGTGGGCTACAGTCCAAGGGGTCGCAAAGAGTTGGACACGACTGAGCGACTAAGCACAGCACAAATAAGTTTAGCTAGTTTATAATTTCTAGAAATTTGTAAAATGTTAAGTTTAAGAATTGGTTCTATATATCAAACAATTTTAATAAAGCAGTAATATTTAATCTATGCCATCCTCACACTATTCTTGGACTCAATAAAGACTCTTGCTCAAGAGAAAAGTCTCTGGTCAAACATTTAGTCACATTTTATTTTCTCCATGTTAATTTACATTAAAATAATTTTATCATGAAAATAAAAATAGTTAAGCCTACTATGTAGCAGTAATGATTGTAAACACCTACCTTAGAACATGTATTATCCTCACGGGGTAGCTACTATTCTTATCTCCATTTTACAGATGAGGACACTGACACAGAAAGCAACTAACCCAAGGTCATATACCTGGTAAGTGGACAGGCTGGGACTCAGGCTCTCTGAGTCTGGCTCGGAACCTCTATGACAAACCACTGCCTCATTTATAAACACATACTGAAGAAAATCAATCAGTATTTTACAATCTAAACTTAGGCTGAAGAAGTAACACCTAAGACTTATCATAACCAACAGGAAATGGGGATTTCCCCAGCGCCCTAAAGCAGGGGACATGGGTTCGATCCCTGGTTGGGGAAGGAACTAAGATCCCACATAACACAGCATAACTGAGCCCCCACGCCACAACTGGTGAGCCCGCAGCTCGAGCCCACACTTTGCAAAAAGAGCTCCTGCACCACTGGAGAAAGCCTGTGCACCACAGTGAAGACTCAGCACAGTCAAAAAGAAAAAAAAGGCAAAATGATCTCTACCTGATTAATGGACTGTTATCTAATATACCAAATTTTACACAAAAAATCTGCAGTTATTCGAAGGAAGCACGGTGCTGCTCTGGGAACCAGGACTCGTAAGTGGTGGCAAGGGTCACTCACCACTTTGGATCCTCCAAAATCCCTGTCCGAGAGAGCTTCCAATCTCTAAGACTGCTTACCTACCTACTACAATCTTTTCTTCTTCAGAGATGCCTTCATTAAGAGCAATAACATATGGCCTAGATTTCTGTGCCTGCCCTTCAGGCACAAGAAGATGACTACAGGCTAGGGGAGAAAAGGAAGCGTAACTTCTGTGAGGAAACAAATGGACTCTCCTGAGTAAGAAGCTGCTATCTGTGGGAAGAGGAAAATGTAAATGGTTTCTTCCTCCAGAAAAGGAAGAACACTTTCTTCTCCCCTTAGTTGTCCTTAGTCGTCCAGCTCTTTCTGTGGTTCTCAGGTGATAAAAGAAAGAAGAGTTCTTAAAGTAACTAAAGAATTTCTAAGGTAACTAAAAAGAGTTGGGGACCTCTGACAATCAGTATCAGAAAAACCAGCTAGAAAGTCATCCTTTTATAAGCCTCCATTTTCTAATTCCACCACTTACAAGAAATCGGGACTACTGAGAGTCAGTCTAGATTCAACCTGAGGCTAGTACTCTTCAGCTCCTACTTAGTTATGCCTGATGCGTAATTTTTAGGAAGATCATTACTGTAATAGAGAAATATGAAGTTGGCTATAGAGTTGCAACAAATTTCAGTCTTTTAATCAAATTATTCAAGGTTATCTATACCAGTCAGGATAGTTTATATATATATATATATATATAAAATATATCAACAATTTAATAAAATGTAAGCTGTAGTGCTTCTTACTTGGGGATGGAGGATGGCCAGATAGAAATATGTTCAGCTGTAATATCATTCACAATGTCCTCCTTATTTAAAAAAAAAAAAGAAAAAAAACTGTGATTTAAAAAGAACTTTCAAAGATTTTTTTAGATGAAATTATGAAATACTGACCCGAACGTTATGAAGTTTCACAAAGAGTGACAAAATAATAGTCAAAACCAATGGTTCCTATGAGAAAGAAAACAGAGAATCCTTAAATATTACATATCTTAGTATTTCTCTACCAGCTTCAAGGATACCAAGTACTTTCCTTCAAAAGATTCTTACACTTTTGAAAGTTATCACCTACTTTAGTTAAGAGTACACTAGAGATTAACATTAATCTCATGAAAGAAATCACAACACACAACACAAAAATGATCAAATTTAGGTGTCTGTCCTCCCCTGTCTTTTGAAATTGAATAAATAAAACTCCTTCCCACTAGTACTTCCAGCTACCTCTAAAAAAATTGACTTTTTAATCCTCAAACTAATATTCAGGGACTTTCCTGGTGGTCCAGTGGTTAAGACTTAACACTTCCACCGCAGGGGCACAGGTTTGATCCCTGGTGGGAGAACTAAGATCCCACAAGCTGTGTGGCACAGTTAATAATAATATTTACAGAATGGATTTTAAAGAGTGGAATCTATGTTCAATAAACAAATATGATATTAATCCTATCAAGAATTAAAGTTAGGATTTACACATCTAGCCCTATTATGAAGACTTCTTTAAAATTCAAAAACACCTATTCTACTCACTAAAACAGAGTAAGGTAAATGCAAAATAAACTTCTCCATTCAGACTATCCCATCCTCAAAAAATGATCACCGAAGATAAAAAGCACATTAACAGATTAAATAATCATCATTTTAACACTCAATATTTTATCATATCCTCAGAAATCAGCAATAGTAGTTAGACCCACTTTTACAAAACTTACCCTTAATCTTTTGAGGAAAGAAAGAAGTTCACTCCTACAAAAACACAAATTTTTGTATATACATTTAATACCAGAAACTCAAAATGAAAACAAAAAAGTAAATTCTAGGCAAAGGTCTATTCCTAACTTTCCAGTTCTGCATGTATAAAAGAGTGTAATATTTTATTGTCATACTAACCTAATAAAATGTCTTTCCTGTTTTAATTACATGTGACATCTTCAGTACTATCCAACCAGGCACTGTTGGTTTTGAATTCAGGTTTGATTATATTAGATGATTAACAGGTAGTTCTTTAAAGTAACTATATATAAACAGTTATTTCCTAAGGTGGTGCTATTAGACAAGACCATGGGAGATTAGCACCAGAGAATTCTTACATTGTCCATTTTTATGATACACAATGATAATGACAGATGTTCTGAAAATAGTACAAAATAGTATATAGATAACTTAAAAAACAAACTGATAGAAACATACCGATACATTATGCCTAATGTAGATTCCCTCTGCTTTATTAAACTAACTCTGCCATCATTTCCTCGTTTGTGCTGACTGGACACACTACAGATCTGAACCACAACTTCCCAAAGGTCTTTAGCAGTCCGTCTACTTTCTTTAGGGCCTGGAAGTTCTTTGCATGTAGCTGCTAAAAGCTGTCCAAGCTGTAACATGAAAAACAGAAAACACACAAAATATACTCTGTAATGTCATACATGCTATTTCTATCACTGAGGAACATTTGAAGAAAGATAAAAACTGCCCACACATACAAAGCACAGTTATTTGATGCTGGCCTCTATCCGACCACCAAGGAATTTAAAGGTCACTGTCCACTGACAGATCTGAGTCAGATCTGGGAAGAGGATCCTCTGGTTCCACCACATTACAAACCTTCTTGTTTCTAAACAACCAGTCTAAGGAGAACAAAAACAGCATAGTCTAATGAGAATAAAACTGAAACAATTCAGAGATATGCTATTAAGTCGGGGGGCGGGGGGCGGGGGGTGGGGGGGGAGTTGCTAAATACACTTACTATGATCCCATTTGGAAAAGAAACAAAAAGCCTGTAATGGAATATATACATGACAGTGTTAACTGTAAAAGCCCAGAGATGAGATTAAAATAGTGGTTAAATTTCACTCACACCCACACATTATTTTTTTTTTTTTAATGAAAAAAAATGAGGAAAAAATATGGACACTGAAGTTGGCAGAACAGAGGAACAAGATTTAGAGCAACTTTTCTCTAAGGAAAAGGGTAGCGACTAGGGATGTAAGTACTGTTGATGTGAGGAGGCAGAATTAAGGAAGCACAGATTACTGAAAGGGACTGATCTGAACAAAGGCAGCCTTCAGGACATAAGGTGGAGGAAGGATCCAGAATGAACACGCAGCACACACCCCCGCAGAAGTGCAGGACGGCGCTGGAGGCACACCGGCACCGCCAAAGGGTGTGGGCCAAGGAGGAAGGAGAGGCCCCCGTGCCGTAAGAGGCCGGGCAGGCTCGGTCAAAGCCAGGGCCTTCGTCCTGCTCCACTGCGACCTAAGTGAGCACCAACCTCTCCCCTCCTCCCACCGGCCAGTCTCCTATAATCCAAGAGCCCATCAATGCTGTACATTTTCCTAGACTACACTACCCCCACCCTGATCTGCGAGGGAGACTAGACAGCTTTTACTATTTCAAAAGGTCATCTTTAGTCACATGCTTAAGAGCTTCTTCTTTCCTTTTTGTGATAAACGGATATTTAAAGAAAGAAAATACGTAACAGAATGGAAAATCAAATTGATTTAAATCACTTACTGTTTCACTACCTAGGGATAATGACTACTAATACCCTTCCAAACTCTTCCCTGTGCATGTGTATTTATATTCCACATGAAATTCAAAATCTGAAAGGTGGTCTACACTGTATAATTTTTAATACAATCCCACACTCTAGACTTCTCTACTTTCTCCTCTATGCTAACAAGGGAACAAGGGGCCAGCTAAGGAAGGAGGCAGGCAAAACCCTAACCCAGATGAGACAACAAGAGGCCTGAGTGGCCCTGCAGCAAGGTCACCCCTTACTCTGCCTCCTCTGCAGCCAGATGAGGGGCAAGTGCAGGAAGCAGGGGCTAGGTAACCAACAGCACAACCCTCTGCACTGCGGGCCCTCAAACACGCGGCCAACCTCTCTGGAGCACGGCTCCACCGAGTTAACTGCTCAGATGAACAGAGAGAAGCCACGCACCATCTTAACACCAAGCCGCCATTCTAAGCAGACGTGACAACCTTGAAACAAAACGGTTCTTTCATCGGAGGGCTCACTAAAGCCTAAGAGGCAGCTGGGCATAATCAGAAAAATTCCCTAAATATGAGGAACTCCCATCTCACAAAGTTGACTAAAAACACAGATATAATCCAAAGTCTGAAATTACAAAGAGAAGGATAATTCAGGGACAACAATATATTTTTATCAACAATCAGAAAGAAAACAAAAAAGGAGGGAAAACCAAAAAAATCAGTAAGTCTCCAAAGGGCTGAAATAAAATGGGCTCAGTTTTCCAAAGGACATACATGAAATAAGAAGGAAGAAACAAATAACCGAAGACAAATGTAAAAAACTAGTACAATCTTGCAAGGTTCCCAGATAGCCATCGATTTAAGGGACTATGTACTAAGGATGAGATGAGGGCAGATAAGAACAAAAGGTAATACAAGCATTAAGAAAAGAATAAGGGCTTCCCTGTGGTCCAGAGGTTAAGAATCTGCCTTGCAATGCGGGGATACCAGTACAATCTCTGGTCAGGGAAGATCCCACATGCCGCAGGGCACCTGAGCCCACGAGCTGCAGGTACAGAAGCCGTGCGCCCTAGAACCTGTGCTCCACAACAAGAGAAGCAATCCACTCCAGTATTCTTGCCTGGAGAACCCCCACGGACAGAGGAGCCTGGCTGTCTATAGTCCACAGGGTCACAAAGAGTCAGACACGACTAAAGCGACTTTGCACACACACTAATAAGAATCAGGCATCAACTTAAGAGAGTTTAATAGGCTTCAAAGAAGGGTAAGGTGCTCACATGGAAATGGGTGCAGTTCATCCCTGGGGGTTTCCTCGGGTCTACCCCAGGTACTCCAGAGTTAAAGTCAGGGTCTGACTACATCGATCAAAGCAAGAACAACTAACTAACTTCTCACTAGTTTAGGATTATTCCAAAATGATGTCTGTTAACTAAGTAATTTTTGCTTACATTTTCATAACTATATGGTACTAGGAAAAAAAAATTGAGAGGACAAACTCAAGTGCCTTAATTATCAAAAACTATATGTTTACCTACAAACCAACAGGCATTTGTCCAAACTTATATTCAATCTTAGAAACTGGACAAGTTTCCTAAGGAGTACAGATCTAAAGAAACTAGTCCAATAATCCCACCTTAATAATTCATTTAGATTAAACATGAATTACCTTCACAAACGGATTACTCTGAAGTAGAAATGCAGGAACTTGCAGAGTAAGGTATTCATTTTCCCTCCAGTTTAACATAAAAGCCACACACTCCTCAGAAATAACTTGACGAAAAGGAATATCTAAAAATCAAAGAAGAAAGTGGTTGGAATTACTATCATAACATTAAAAGAACAAAGCAAATAGTTGCTCAGATTCCAGCTGAGTAAATTAAAAACAATAGTTACAGGTGGAAAAAATAGAAAAACACTAACATTTTATACTTTTCTTCTAGAAAGTCTAATATTTTCCAATAACAGATTGCCACAGTTTCCACTGCTGCTGCTAAGTCGCTTCAGTCAAGTCCAACTCTGTGCGACCCCACAGACGGCAGCCCACCAGGCTCCGCCATCCCTGGGATTCTCCAGGCAAGAACACTGGAGTGGGTTGCCATTGCCTTCTCTGTACAGAGGAGCAACAGCCTTCAGAGGAAGCATGGCCCTGCAGACCCCCTGATTTCAGACATCTCATCGCCAGAACTGTAAACGAATATATTTTCGGTACTAATATATGGCAGTCCTAGAACAGTTTTCTACACCTCCCCCAATGTTCTTGAGTGAACTCCACATCTGAATTGTTTTAAAAGAAAATTAATTTTTTCACTGATGGTTAAAAAGTCCTGTAAATATTCTTTTAGAATCTTCCCCACAGTTATTTGAGTACTAAAGTCCTGAAATTTGACTTTGTGAAAGTGTCTTACCAGGAAGCCTCATTTCCAGATATCCTCGCACCCTACTAATAAGATCAGAAGGAGGTCTCTCTCCTGACTGCCCTGTTCCAGCTTCATGCGTATAAATATCCAAAAGCAGCATCTCATTCAGCATGACCTGACGAAGTTTTGGTGAGAATTCTGTAACCAACTCCAAACAAGCAGCAAACAGCTGTTTAGCATGGGAAAAGTCCTATAAAAAGAATAGCAGAATGGTCTGAATCACCTTTCCTCTGAAGTGAGAAAAATGTCTTTATAAGTACAGAACAAAGAGAAGAATTAATTTAAATGGTGAACACTGGTTATCTCGAGGCGTGAGGCTAGATTACACCTTTTTACTTATCATCTCTGCATTATTGATTTAATCCAATAAATATTTCTTTTATTTATATATATATATACATCCTAAAATTCTGCACACAACCCTATTAGCCTATATAACTAATTAATAAAACAAATCAGCTATGATCTAAGCCCTTTCCTACAAATTTCCTTCTAATTTTTCCAAAACACAGTCTTCGCTCATTCTCTCTCTCCACATGCTCTTATAATCTGGTTTCTATCCCGCATGTCATGAAGAAGAAATGGCTCTTACTAAATAAAAAACTCCTAATGGCACACTCTACTGAGTACTTTCCAGTTACCTAACTGGACTTCAGGGCTACAGCCCAGTACTGTCCATTCCCTCTAGCTGACATCCTCTATCCCCTTAGCTATCATGACTCCATGAGTCTGGTTCTCACACCAGACTCTTCCATGCCACTGTTTCTTGGACACAATGCCAGACACCCTAGTATATCCTCCTAGCGTGATCTATGATGATTCCCAAATCTGTACTTCCAACCCAGACTACTTCCCAAACAGATTACAAATTCCTTATGTAAAATCTACAGAAGTGATTTTAAGGATCTTTGTTTTGTTTTTAGCTTGAAATACAATCTTTTACTAACGTAATAATAAATACAAATAAGAACTATTCATGTTCTCTAATTTTTTGAAAGAAATAGAGAAGCAACCATATGTCCAAGACCATTTTTGTACAGTTATGAGGATAAAGGGAAAAGAATAAACCGAGATGCCTTTTCAGATATCCTTTCAGACCTACAATGATGATTTTTAAGATCAGAAAAACAAAACTGATCCTGATTCCTGATTTCATCCTAAATTAATAGAGCATATTCTTAACCAGAGGTCCATGTATACTTTTACTCACCTTAACAGTACTGCAGTGCAGACCTTTGGCCATTAGAATGTAAACCAAATCTCTTGTTAAATTGTCTTTAATTCCCAGGATGACACTACTATAGACAAGAGGTAATTCCCACTAGAAGAAATAAAAACACATAAACACACACACACAAAGCCAAATCTAGATAACAATCCTTCAGTAACAGTCAACTCCATTTAATAAAATTATTCAAAGGTCATTTTTTAAATAGAAAGGAAAATGATAGTTGCAATGAACGGCTAATCAAGATGAACATATTCATTATAATAACCTAGTAATAAATAATTAAATGGATTGGAACTTTCTGAAGGATAGCCTATAGAAATAAAGAAAAATTCTAGGAGTTTAGTATGTATTAATCCATATGATCCTCACAACAGTTACTATTAAATAGGTATTATATCTCCATTTCACAAATGAGAAAACGGAGGCACACAGATGTTAAATAACTTGCTGAAGACTATACAGCTAATTAAGTATAGCACTGGGATTCACACTCAGGTACCTAGTACCAGAACTCTGGCTCATAACTCTCAGGCTGTACACTTTCTCATCCATATAAATGAACACAAATAATGACTTCAATGCTATGGAAACCCAAATAAGATTCAGACCAATTTTTCATTTCACTTCACTTGTATGTTCAAATCCCACAGAATATACATCAATTCTAGCTGCTTTTTATCACATTCAGCAGAGAGGTAGTATGCAGCTATACTAGAAACACATTCATATTATTATAGGGGTTTCCCTGTGGCTCAACAAGTAAAGAATCCTCCTGCAATGGTGGAGACCTGGGTTCAATCCCTGGGTCAGGAAGATCCCCTGGAGAAGGAAATGGCAACCCATTCCAGTATTCTTGCCCGGGAAATCCCATGGACAGAAGAGCCTGGCAGGCTGCAGTCCATGGTGTTGCAGAGTTGGGATATGACAGCATGGATGTACTACGACTACACCTGATGAATAAGATGCACGTGCTAAAGGCAAGTTCCCCATGTTATTATACTTTAACTTTACCTGCATCTGTGAACTATTTCCCTTGTATCTCTAGTTATATTCCACTGAAAGTTTAAAAAGCGGTTTCGTTTGCACTTTCCATGTAGGAAAACTTAAGACAACTTCAGAAACATTATCTTGGTATTTTTTGGGGGGTGAGGGGGGCATTTTAAAAAAATTATCTAAAGATTAAAATGTTCTATAAAGAAGTTTTAATGAGGTGGTTCTAACCTGCAGGCTTCAGTCTTAGAGAGGACATGAAAAAACTAAACCAAAAATACTCTGTATGGCAAGTATTAGCTACAGACTGCACAAATATCACACCTTATACACATATTTACAGCTATACTGAAAATGCATGTAGATGCTCTAACAACAAATGAAATATAAACTCATTTTGTTACTGATTTAGTATTTTTTTTTTGCCTATTTCATATTTTCTCTGTCAATAGATGTTCAAAATACAATGTCGTGTGACAGTCTTTCGCATTACTGATGAACTATTAACAAATAAAAGGGCTTCTTATTCCCAAAAAGGTCAAGCAACAGCTCTTCTATTAAATTACATCAGAAAACAAGGGTAATTTTCTTATCTGTTCTTAACAGAGGTTTCTTACCTTATTAGACACTGTCCAGAATTCACGCTCTGAAGTCATACCATGTAATTCAATTAAAATCTGTCGAATCCTCCATGGATCCACTGACAGTATCAGCTGATGTTCCAACTGGCCAATGCTGACACTTGCTGAGGCTAAGAAAGGAAGAAGAGATTTTCATTTAAATAATTATCTGATATGGTATTCATTTGTTACTCATTCATAATCGTACAAACATGAGAATGGTAATTTACGGACAGAAACTGTGCACGTTTATAAATATTAGGAGTCTCTCGCATCTTGAAAACTGATTTATCCAACTTAATGCAAATTATGTTTTAACTTCACTCTCATATAAAAAGCCCAACACAACCTGTGTTATGTCTTCATTTAACAAATAAAGATAACGAAAATATAAACCAATAAAAATCAGTAACTTTACATGGAAAGAATTATATGGGATATATGGAAAAATTTAACTTACACAGACAGTCTCCTATTTTTGAACATCCTGTGTTAAAAGCACTTCTAAAATGTTTTGAATAGTAAACATTAAGAATGTTTTTCGAAGGGAGAGAATGAGAAGGTAGAGGCATTGCCTTCCCAGAGAACCAAGAACTGATCATTAAAACTCCTAATTACAACTCAGCTTTCACATATAGTCTTCAATAATGCATTTCCGACATTTTATCTGTGATAATATTTTTCTTTTCCTTTACGACCGACAGTCAAAGCAGCTTAAATCTAGTGAGGTCCGAAGTAGCTACAAGTTCACTCAGTCAACTGAATTCTGTCTCCCCTGCATGTTGAAGTGTTGAAGCTTGTATTTCTTCTTAACAAGCAGCACTATACTTTCCTATTACATTTAAAAAATAAGAGAAAACGATGGAAGAAAATCATCAAATAAGGCAAAAATGGCATGTTGCCAAAGCTGAATGTTTAGCAGCAGACAGTGATACAAAGGCTGAAATGCATGCAAGCCTGCACCACTTAACCACTCCTCTTCCCTCTTGGTGTACACCTTCAAGAACACAGCAGCAGAGTTACATGGATCTATTTCCCCAGCTAAAATCTTTTATGTATCTAGGCCTACATCTCCATTAACCATAGACTCAGCAGATTCCCAAAACTTAACTGCTTACAGAAATATGACCTCAAAAGACAGGTTTTCTATTAGTTACCAGCATTAGTGTAAATAGAAAAAAAAATTAAGACGACGGCCTCAAATATACTGAGGGGCAAAATGTGCCAAAACCTGAGCCCGGAACTCTCACCTGGGATGTCGTAAAATGAAGTCACGGGTTTGATGCACAGGTTGACTCTGGGGGACCGCTTCCTCATCTGGTCGACAAGCAGCTGCCGCTCTTCGTCTTTCAGCAACGTGATGGAGAGCTCGTGTGAAGAGATCATGAACACGTACTGCAGGTCTTCCAACCCCAGACACACATTCCTACATCAGGAAGAAATATTACAAAACAAACAGGTGTATAATTTTAGTTTGGGAAAAACAATCATATTAACCAATTTTTATTAATAAACTGTTTAAGAGCCACCATTCAATAATTGCAAAATAATAATTTGGAACAGTTTTTAAAATTTCCCTTTGGTCCTTATCTAAAGTTATGATTTCAATGCCATAATATACAAAGAGAGTAACAGCAAGAATCCTGTTTTATGTGGCTACACAAATTTAAACCATAAGTATTCTCAGCTACCAATTACCGCCTGGTTATAAGAAGACAGGCAAGGTAAATGTAAAATGATAAGGAATAAAAGATATTTTTCTCACAGACCTAAGTTCAAAATTAAGAAGAAGAAGAAAAGAAAGGCACTTACTTCAAAAAAGCAGCCATGTTTCCTTTCAAAGGTTCTGAAGCTTTTTCTAAATTTATTGATCTTGAACAAACCTAGGAAGTTGAGTAATTTTTATTTGAATATGGGTACTTCAAAATAATTATAACAGCTTAAAAGTTTAGATTTAAAAACAAATTGTTCTTTCAAACATGGATCAGTCACAGATTTGGTTAAGAAATTTAAGAAATGAGACCAAAGAATAAGACTGCATTATGTGAAGAGGGAGTGGAATGTGACCATTTCAAGAACTGCAGGTATTTATATGCAGTAAAGAATAATCTATTTAGCATATGAACAAATCCTGCCCAACAAATCCTTGGGTACAAAGTATGTACCCAAATTAAATGGAGTGATAAAACTTTTAAGAATCAGTAGTTCCTGTCAGAAAAGTGAGAGAAAAGACTCAACTTGGACAGCTGAAAAGAATGATCGATAATGGCTAAAGAACACAGAACCAACAGTTAGGGAGGTAACCAAGGTTTAAAAAATAAACAATGAAAATAAAGAGCAACTTAGCTATAAAAATATTAGTTATCTAAAAATAAT